>NW_006408816.1:1539594-1549660 GCF_000296735.1 Chrysochloris asiatica
ATGTCCTCAAGGTTCATCCATGTTATGTGGTGTTTTACAGCTGAACCATCTTTTTATGGAATGGACACTATTATGATCTCCTCCAGTCAGTTTACTACCTAGCTGTCTTTCAGATTTTCTGGAATAGATTACTGAGTGCTATAGCCTTTTGTTGAAACATTTCAGTCAGCATTCCATTAATTCTTGGAACCTTGTTTTTTGATAATGCCTTCAGGGAATCTTGGATTTCTTCTTTAACTGGTATTTATTTTTGATCATATGATAGTTCCTGCAATAGTTGAATGCTGACCAAGTCTTTTTGGTATAGTGGCTGTGTATACTTTCCATATTTTTTTCTGATCATTGTTGCATCATCCAATATTTTGCCCATGTTGTTGTTAAGTGCTGTTGAGTTGACTTCAACCCATAGTGACCTCGTATAGGGTTTCCAAGGAGCTACTGGTGAGCTTGAACAGCCAACCTTGCAGTTCAAATGGCTTTGCAGTCTGGCGCATTAGCCCACAGTGCCACACCAGGACTCCAGCATAGAATCCTTCAATATTGTAACCTGAGGCTAATTTTTTCCAAAAAAAAAAGCAGCCTGAGAAATGCTGAGCATGTTCTTCCCTTTTGTTTTTCTGACTCCAAGTCTTTGCACATTTCATTATAATAGTTTACTTTGTCTTCTTGAGCTGTCCTTTGAAAGTTTTTATGTAGTTCTTTTATTTCATTATTTTCCCCAGTTGTTTAGCTACTCTACATTCAAGAACAAGTTGCAAAGTGTCTTACGGTATCCACTTAGTTATTTTCTTTCTTTAATATCCTTTCAATAATTTTTGGATTCCTTGATGTACTATATTCTTGATGTTGTTCCACAACTTCTCTGGTCTTTGATCATTAGTTCCAGTGAGTCAAATCTGTTCTTCAGATGGTCTCTAAATTCAGGTGGAATATACTGAAGGTGGCATTTTGGCTCTCACAGATGCATTTTAACTTTGTTTATCTTCAGCCTGAACATAATCAATTGATGGTTTGTTTCCTGTCAGGCTCTAGTCTTGGTTTTGTTGATGATATTGAGCTTCTACATTGTCTCTTCCTGCATATGTGATTCCTGTGAAGTCCATTTGGTGAAGTCAAATGTAGAGCTGCCATTTATGTTGTAGAACAAAGGCATTTTCAATAAATAAGTATGTTTTACAAAATCATATTATGTGCTTTCCAGCAGGGTTTAGGTCAAGAAGGCCATATTTCCCAAATCTCAGTTCCTATTTTTTGTTTTCAATTTACACATTCCAATCACCAGTAATTATTAATGTTTCTTGATTGGGTGTTTGATCAATTTCAGACTGAAGAAGTTGGTAGAATTCTTCAATTTCTTCATCATTGACTTTTGTGATTCATGCACAAATTTAAATAATAGTTGAATTAACTGGTCTTCCTTGCAGGTTTTATCCTATCACAGACAACATTATACTTCATAAAAAGCTCTTGAAATGTTCTTTTTATGTTTACTACAAAGCCATTCTTCTAAAATTTGCAATTCTCATAAAAGAAAACCATATAATTGTCTCATTCAAAATGGCCAATACTGGTCAATTTCTGCTTACAAATTCCTGGGATATATTTACCTTTATGTAGTCCATTTCATTTTTTGACTACTTCCAATTTTCCTACATTCATACTTCATACATTTTGTGTTGGACATTTGTAGCTATTTCTTCTCATTTTGAGTCATGTCTGACTAGTAAATGAAAGTCCCAATAGCTTTGCTGCATCCATGTCCTTAAGTTTGACTTTTTTGAGTGGACAGCTCATCCTCATCCATATATTGAATACCTTTCAACCTGAGGCATTCATCTTCCAGTACTATATCAGCGAATGTTTCCGTTTGAGTCACAAGGTTTTATGGGCTAATTCATAGGATGTGAGCAGTCTATTTCTTCTACTTTATCTTTTGTAAGTGTGGAAGCTCCCCTGAAACCTGTCTAATATGGATGACCATGCTAGTATTTGAAACATCAGCGTCATAGCTGCTATCACTGCAGTAACTCACAAGTCACCACACAACAACCTGTTAGACCATGTCTGGGGGAAGATAATATCTTAGGAAACCATATATATAATAAGAATCTGATAATAAAAATATATTTTTGAATACATACACTGGAATCATAATAATTAAAAGAGATCAATAAAAAATGGGTAAAGAACTAGCAGAGACATTTCTCCGAAGAAGATATACAAATGGCTATCAAACAAATTAAGAGATGCTCAAAATCTTAGCTATTATTTGGATATAAATCAAAAGCACAATGAGATACTATTTCACTTCCAATAAGATGGCTAATGTTTATTTTTTAAGGAAAATAACAAATATTGGCAAGGACATAGAGATATTTGAACCTATCCATTGCTGGTGATTGTTGTTAAGTGCCATCGAGTTGATTTTGATCCATAGAGAACCTGTGTAGGGTTTCCAAGGAGTAGCTGGTAAACTTGAACCAATGACCTTGAAGTTCAAATGACTTTTCAGTCTGACTCATTAGCCCACAGTGCCACACCAGAACTCCAGCCATTGCTGGTAGGATTGTAAACTGATAGAACCATTTTGGAAAAGTTCTTCACAAAACTGAAAATATTATTACGATGTTGTTGTTGTTGTTAGGTGCCATCGAGTTAGTACTGACTCATAGCGACCCTAAACACTGCCCGGTTCTGGGCCAACCTCACAACTGTTGCCATGCTTGAACACATTGATGCTGCTACATTGCTAATCCATCTCGCTGGGGGTCTTCTTCTTTTTCTCTGACCCTCCATCTTACTAAACATGAAATTCTTCTCCAGTGAGTGGTTCCTCATGACAATATGTCCAAAGTATGAGAGATGAAGTCTGGCCATCCTAGCCTCAAAGGGGAATTCTGGATGCACTTCTTCCAACACAGATGTATTTGTTCTTTTGGCGGTCCATGGGACTTCCAATATTCTCCTCCAACACCATAACTCAAATGTATCAATTCTTCTATGATCTTCCTTATTCACTGGCAACTACTGCATGCATATGAGGTGATTGAAAATACTATGGGTTAGTCCTCAAGCTGACATTTTTGCTTTTCAACACTTTAGAAAGGTCTTCTGCAGCAGTTTTGGCTAATGCAATATGTCGTTTGATTTCTTGACTGCTGCTTCCATGAGTGTTGATGGTTGTTCCGAGCAAAATTAAGTCTTTGACAACTTCCGTTTTTCCTCCAAGAATGTTGTTTATTGGTCCAGTAGTGAGGATTTTGTTTTCTTTACATTGAGATGAAATCCACACTGAAGGTTGTGCTCTTTGATCTTCATCAGTAAGTATTTTAAGTCCTCTTCACTTTCAGCAAGCAAGGTCATGTCATCTGCATATTGCAGGTTTTTAATTAGTCTTCCTCCAATCCTGATGCCACATTTTTCTTCATATAACATAGCTTCTAGGATTATTTGTTCAGCTAAAGATTGAATAGGCATGGTGAAAGAGCAAAACCCTTTCCTAACTTAAAACCACTCAGTGTTCCCATGTTCTGTTTGAGCAACTGCCTCTTGGTCTATGTACTTGTTCCTCATGAGCACAATTAAGTGTTCTGGAATACTCATAATTCTCAATGTTGTCCATAGCTTGTCATGATCTGCACAATCGAAATCCTTTGCATAGTCAATAAAGCACAGATAAAGATCCTTCTGGTATTCTCTGCTTTCAGCCAAGATCCATCTGATGTCAATCAATGATATCCCTCATTCAACATCCTCTTCTGAAACCAGCTTGAACCTCTGGAAGTTCTCTGTCAATGTATGCTTGCAGATGTTTCTGTATTACCTTGAATAAAATTTTACTTGCATGGGATATCAAAGATATTGTCCAATGATTTCTGTATTCCATTGGATCACCTCTCTTTGGAATGTGCACAATATGTATCTCTTCCAATCAGTTAACCAGATAGTTTTCTTCCAAATTTCTTGACATAGATGAGTGAGTGCCTCCAGTGCCACCCTACTTTGTTATGAAAAATTTCAATTTGTGTTTCATCAATTCCCGATGCCTTGTTCTTTGCCAATGTTGTCAATGCACCTTGGACTTCTTCCATAAGTACCATTGGCTCTTGAACATGTGCTATCTCTTGAAATGGTTTAACATCAACCATTTTCTTTTGGTACAGTGACTCTGTGTATTCCTTCCATCTTCTTTTCATGTTTTCTACATAATTCAGTAACTTGCCTAGATAGTCCTTCAATGATGAAAGCCAAGGCTTGAATTTTTTCTTCAATTCTATCAGCTTTAGATATGCTGAAAATGTTCTACCCTTTTGGTGTTCTAACTCCAGATCTTTGTACATTTCATTGTAATATTTGACTTTTTGTTCCTGAGCTGACCTTTGTAATTTTCTGTTCAGCTCTTGTACCTCCTTATTTCTTTCATTTCCTTTAGCATCGCTATGGTATAAATCAAGTTTCAGTCTCTTCTGACATCCATTTTGACCTTTTTCTTCTTTCTTATCTTCTTATAACTTCTTGCTTTTCTTCTTGTAAGATGTTCTTCATGCCATCCCACAACTCTTCTGGTCTTCTGTCTTTAGTGTCTAATGTATCAAATCTGTTCTTCAGATGATCTCTAAATTCAGGTGGGATATATTCAAGGTCATATTTGGGCTCTTCTAGACTTATTTTTATTTTCTTCAGTTTCAGTCTGAATTTGTATATGAGCAATTGATGGTCTATTCCATAATCTGCCCCTGACCTTGTTTTGGCTGATGATATGGAGTTTTTCCACCATCTCTTTCCAAAGATGTAGTCAATTTAATTTATGTGTATTCCATTTGGTGAGATTCATGTGTATAGTCATCTCTTATGCTGTTTTAAAAAAAAGTAGTTGAAATGAACAAATCATTGGTTTTGCAGAATTCTATCATGCAATCTCCAGCATCATTTCTATCATCAAGGCCATATTTTCCAACTACTGATCTTTTCTCTTTGTTTCCAACCTTTGCATTCCAATTGCTAATGATTATCAATATATCTTAATTCCATGTTTGATTTATTTCAGATTGAAGAAACTGTTAGTATATTTCTATTTCATCTTCACTGGCTTTTGTGGTTGGTGCCTATACTTGAATAATAGTTGTGTTAACTGGTCTTCCCTGTTGGTGCATGGATATCCTATCAGAGACATTTTGTACCTCATAATAGATCTTGATATGTTCTTTTTGACAATGAATGCACCACCATTCGTCTTCGATTTGTCATTCCTGAAACAGTAAATGATGTGATTAGCATATTCAAAATGGCCTCAATCTCAATATTAATGCATTCTGATTCATTTCTGACAATTTCTGATTTTCCTAGATTCATACTTCATACATTCCATGTTCCATTTATTAATAGATATCTATAGATATTTATCTTCATTTTGAGTTGTGTCCCATCAACAAATGAAGGTCCTGAAGGCCTCACTCCATTCACATCATCACGGTCAACTCTACTTTGAGGAGGCAGCTCTTACCATGTCACATTTTGAGTGCCTTCCAACCTGAGGTGCTCATTTTCAGGCACTATATCTGACTGTGTTTCTCTGCTATTCATAAGGTTTTCAGTGACTAAATATTCGGAAGTAGTTCATCTCTCTTTCTTCCTATTTTGTGTTCATCTGAAACCTGTATACCATGGGTGATCTGCTGGTATTTAAAATAGCCATGGCATAGCTTCCAGAATACAGCAACTCTCAAGCCACCACAGTACAACAAACTTACAGACCCAGAAATACCACTCTTAATAATACACATGAGGGATATGAATTAAATGAAACAGACACATGTTCAACAATGTTCATTGCAGTATCATTTACAATTGACAAAAAAAGTTGGCAACAACCAAAATTACCATCAACAGATGAATGAATAAACAAAATGTGATACTTGCATACAATGGAATACTACTGAGAAAAAAAGAAAAATAAAATATTGGTGCATACTACTACATGGATTGAATTTATAGGCATTATAAATAAGTTAATAAAAGATGGTAAAATATTATATTCCCTTATTTATATAAAAAGATAAATATAAATGTATAAGAATCACAATTTATTTGTAATTAACAGGGACAGGTGGAGGGTGAGATGGGTTTACTTACAGAATGCTTAGTTTTGTTTTATAGAGATAAATAAAAATTATATTAATTGTTAGGGTTACACAAGCAATTAATGTAATTGTTAGCAAAAAGTGGTATACCTGTAAAAGTAAAATTTGCAAATGTTGTGTAATAGATACTTTTACAACAACAAAAGGGTAACTGCTATATTGCTTATGTACAACCAAACATCTGATGATACAGGGTTTCTTGATTTGGAGGTTTAGGGTCATGGTTTCATGGTACATAGCAGTTAATTAATCAGCCCTGTGAGCATACTGGTTTTTGAGTTGGGCTGCTTACCATAAGGTCAGCAGGGTCATAGCAAAAGAGGAAGACCCCCAGTGAGATGCATTGGCAAAGTGGCAGCATCAATGAGCTCAAATGTGGCAACAATTGTGAGGCTGGCCCAGGATCTGGCAGTATTTTGTTCTGTTGTGCATAGGGCCACTATGAGTCGGTATGGACTTGTTGGCACATAACAACAACAACAAACATGGGATAAAGATGAAGCTTTCTGCTCCTATAAATATTTACAGCCTCAGAAACCCTATACAGGGTCACTGTGAGTCAGAACTGACTTGATGGCTCATCACCACCACTACCAGTTAATTGAACCAATATTATGCGTCATGCTTTTTCTCTATCTTCTAGTTCATTGCACAGTGTGTAGGGTCAGCCATTCAAGGCCCAGCAATCAGTTTTTATTCTGAAACAACAGAGAAGAAAAAGAATCAGGAATAAAAGGTGGAAATTGAATGTGTGGCATATTGCCTCCATAATTAACTTTCTTCTTTGCCATGAGACCAGAAAAACTGAATTGTGTCCAGTTACCATCACTGGACATTTTGAACAATGATTCTCTTGAATAATCCTGATCAAAGGGGGAAATATAGAACAAAATAAATAATTCTCAGAAAATGTGGTCTCTTTTGAAGGTTAGATGAACCTTTAAAACTATTGTCTCTAGAAAACCTTTAAACCTTATTCCTTAAATCAAATGCATACCTTGAAGTATTCCTTAAACCTAACAATCCAAAACTAACCAAATTCACTGCCATTGAGTCAATTCTGACTCATAATAACCCTCTCAAGTGTTTCTGTAAATCTTCACCAAAGCAGAAAGTCTCATATGGTGGGTCTGAAAGAGTTGGTAGGTTTGAACTGCTGACCTTGTGGTTAGCTGTCCAGTGATTAGCCTACAGTACCACCAGGGCTCCTTAAACAACAACAGTTTAGCTTAATTACTAAAGAACACCTGCTTAAATACTTGAACTCCCTGCTTTTCTTTAGTTGTTTCTCATATCATTGTTTCCCTAATAATACTATGTTTATAAGCCTGAGAATGAGTTTTCCTGATTACACTTGACTAATCTGATTTACCATGTTTTAATCTTGTTGTTGTTGAGTGCCATAGAGTTGGTTCTGACCCATAGCAACCTTGTATAGGATTTCCAAGGAGCAGTTGGTTAGCTTGAACTGCCAACATTGTGGTTCAAACCAAGTTTGCAGTCCAACATATTAACTCACAGTGCCACACCAGGACTCCAATTCCTTGGAAAAGGAGCAGATTCTGATTTGAATTTTTCATTCCTTGCTCAAGATTGAGCAATATATTTGTGTTATTTACCTTAGCTTGAGTAAGATATATCCAAAACAGTACAATTTGATATTGTAACACATAATTTCTGGCTTGCATTGTGTGTGTATCTCATTTTGTTAGAATGTCCTTTTAAGCCAACAGATATTTATTTTCAAGTAAATACATATTCTGATCACGAATGATGTTTCATTACCTGGAAAAACAATAGAGACACTGATGTTTTCTAATCTTCAGTTCTCCCTCCCTAGACATAGTGGCACTGTAGGATAAAATGGACAACCACAGAGTAAGCAGTTTGAGCACACAAGCTGCTCTATAGGAGAAAGTTGAGGTTATCTGCTCCTGCAAATATTTACAGCCTTAGAAACCCTATAAAAGGTCACTGTAGCTTGGAACCAACTTGATGGCACTTAGCAACAACATCTAGACATAGAGTTCACATTATGTCTTTAGAAATTGAAACAAAATAAATAAATAAAATCACCAAACTATATTAAGCTATGCTAAACCCATCTTGCTTATCTTTATATTTTGCCATGCAAATTGAGTTTTGATTTTCATGTAAAAATATAATCAGTTACCAAATTTCTTTTTAGTTGTAGCCTTTTAAATACCGTTTTCCTCTGCATCCTTTATGTTCTTTGGCTCAGCAGTTTATCCTCCTGTTTTTACTTTCAGTGTTTATACATCTGTCAGAGGATGGATATGATTCAGAACTCAGTCTGCATAGAACCCAAGTGAAATGTTTTGAACCAAATTAGAATGCATATCTAAATATATGGGTTCAGGCTGAAGTCTCAAACAAATACATAAGATGACATTGTTAGGAAATAAAAAGGTCCCTAGGGACCCTGGGGAATCCTTCCACTTCGACAGCTTCCAATGATTATACTTAAACAGAATGTACTGTCCTTTTTGAGTTTCAGATGATTTTTCTGTATTGCCTTAGAACATTGCTGTTTATTTTGTAGTGAGAAAGGTCTTGATTTCACACATGGGATTACTAAATCCATCTCTTTTTATAATTATTTTATACCAAGCCTGATCTTTTGGAAAGTTCTTTGACCCAGGATCTTTTCTTTGTTGAATTTTGTACAGAATAATTCTGGATAAAAAAATTCAAAGAGAGACAGTCTTCTAAAATAAAAATACTAAAGGCAAAAGAATTGTTTTCTTTTGCTAAGTAGCAAACAGTCTCTGCACAGATACCTTTGCTCCATCCATCCCCATATCCCCTGTACTTTTGATACTCCTGCAAAGGCCTGCCTGTTTGTGAGAGCTGCTGTGTTACTTGGGCAGAGAGCTTGAAGTACCTGGAAGGAAATATCTCTCTAGTACAAATCTTATATAATAACAGAAGTTGAGAGTATGGCAGGCCAACTTCTTTGCATCAGGTAGGGATTATTCCCAAACATACTTAATGCTACAGGATTCTGCAGTAGCAGACTGATGCTACTTTTATGGGATATCATTCCCAAATGCACCATTGGTTAGCTTTCCCCCTGCATCTGTCCTGAATTTCCTCCCCCACCGCTTCCTTACTCATTCTCCAAGATCATTTCTTTTATATATCACTTACAAAAGAATCCTCTCCTTAGGACTTCTTCCACAGGAACCTATCCTAAACTTAATTATAAGCCAAAGGAATAATTTCCTCAACTCATATATACAATAAGTTTCCAAAGATAATTTAGTTTTCATAATAAAATTTTACAGTGTTTGTTAGACTGTATAAGTGTTTTCAGCACTGATTTATTTTAGATATGGCACTGCACGGACATTGCACAAGACTGCAATATCATTTTGAGCCTCAAAATGCACAGTTCAAACCCACTAGCTGATTCTCAGAAATGTTGTACAGGTCTCTATGAGTCGGAAACTACTTGTAGGCACTTAACAACAGCATTTTCCTAAAAACCATGATTGATATCTTTCAGACTAAGAATAGTTCTCATGATTTTTTCCTCTGAATATAATCAATGAATATAAGTTCTCTAGGGAAAAGAAAACAAACAAAACAAAAATCAAACAGTCAGCCTGGACATAACTCTTACTATTTGTTAGTAGTGTAGTTATCCACAACTTGTCTGTCAGTTTGTCATATTGGGATGGCTTTCATATACTGGAAGCCATGACATTGGTATTTTAAATACTAGCAGGGTCACCCATGGTGGACAGGTTTTAGCTGAGTTTCCAGATGAAGACAGACTAGGAAGGAGAGGTATACTTCTTCCAAATATTTAGTCACTGAAAACCTAATAAATAGCACAGGAACACTCTCAGAACTAGAATACTGAATACTGAAATATATAAAGAGGACCAGAATATTGTCAG
>NW_006408816.1:1554895-1559567 GCF_000296735.1 Chrysochloris asiatica
AAAAAAAAGATGGAAAGAATACACAGAGTCACTGAACCAAAAATAAATGGTAGATATTAAAATATCTTAAGCTGTAACATATGATCAAGATCTGATGACACTGAAGGAAGAAATTCAAAATGCATTGAAGACATTGGGAAGAAATAAGACACCAGAAATTGATGGAATAAAAATTGAAATCTTTCAACAAACTGATGAAGCATGGGAGGTACTCACTCATCTATACAAGAAATTTGCAGGACAACTACCTGGGCAACTGACTGGAGGATATCCATATTTGTGCCCACTTCAAACAGAGGTGACCCAACAGAATGCCGAAATCATTGCACAGGATAATTAACATCACATGCAAGTAAAATCTTTCTAAAGACAATACAAAAACATCAGCAATTATACATTGACTGAGAACTTCAAGACTAATTCAGAAGAAGATGTGGAATAAGGGAAATAATTACTCACATAAGATGTATCTCAGCTGAAAGTAGAGCATACCAAAAAATGTTTACCTGTGCTTTATTAATTATTCAGAGACTTTTGAGTGTGTGGGTAGTGGAAAGCTATGGACAACATTGTGGAGAATGAATATTCTGGAATACTTAATTGTGCTCATGAGAAACCTGTATAGAGATGAAGAGGCAGTTGTTTGAACAGAACAAGGGAACAAGGAATGGTTTACAATTAGGAAAGGTGTGCACCAGGGCTGTATTCTTTCACCATACTTATTCATTTTGTATGCTGAGCAAATAATCCCGAAGATGGATTATAAAATAAATATAGCTTCAGGTTGCAGGAAGACTCATTAACAACCTGCAATATGCAGATGATACAACTTTGCCTGCTGAAAGCAAAGATAACTTAAAATACTTATTGATGAAAATCAAAAGCCACACAGTCTTTGGTATGGATTACACCTCAATGTAAAGTGTCTTCAACACTGGATCAATAAAAAGCATCCATATAAATGGAGAAAAGATGGAAGTTATAAAATACTTCATTGTGTTAAGATCCACCATCAACACCCATGGCAGCAACAGTCAAGAAATCAAACCAGGTATTGCTTTAAGTAAATCTGCTTCACAAGACTTCTTTAAAGTGTTCAAAAACAAACATATCAGTTTCAAGACTAAGGTGTGCCTGACCCAAGCCATGGTATTTTCAATAACCTCATTTGCATTTGAAAGTTGGACAGTAAATAAGGAAGATCATAGAAGAATTGATGCATTTGAGTTACAGTGTTGGAGGAAAATATTAATAGTACCATGGGCTGACAAAAGAACAAACAAATCTGTGTTGGAAGAAATACAGCTAGAATTCTCCTTGTAATCCAGGATTGCCAGACTTTGAGTATCATACTTTGGACATATTATTAAGAAGGACCAGTCCCTACAGAAGGATACCATGTTGGCTAATGTAGAAGGTTGGAAAAAAAGAGGAAGACCCCAAATGAGATAGATTGGTACAGTGGGAGCAGCAAAAATTGTGAGGCTGGCACCGGACCAGGCAGTGTTTTGTTCTGTTGTACATATGTTTCCGTGAGTCAGTATTCACAACACAAATAAAGTGTAGTTATGCTTCATTTCTTGAAGAGAAGAAAATTTTATTTCTCAAATATTAAACAAAATGTATGAATTATTAGCATTTTATGTATGTTTTTATGTTATATTTTAAAATATGATAATACTTGACTGCTAGTCAAAAATAGGAGCATAGAGACTCTCGAATTTGCACTGGATTACCACAATGTCATTGATTCAAGCACACCTGTTGCTCTGATGGAGAAAGATGCAACTTTCTGCTACAATAAAGATTTACAGCCTAGGAAACACTATACAAGGTCTCTAGGAGTCAAACAGACTCAACAGCACATAATAACAATAAACCTAATAAAAAAAGATCAAAATAACATAACAGCACTTGTCACTTGGAGAACATGGTGACTCCATACAGCAAAGACTGGACTGTGAACCAAAAACATAGGCCGTTCAAGTTCACCATCTCCTTCATGGAAGAAAGATGAGGCTTTTCTAGATTTTTATAGCCTCAGAAACCCTATACAGAGGTGCTTAGTTGGCACTGATTCAAAGGCTAAACAACAACAGCAACAATACTTATTGTTTACAGTGTTTTAAATACAAACAAAAAGGTGATACTGATCAACAGAAAACAGCTGTTGATAAATTTTTATCAGCTATAAATAAAAATTTATCCAACAGCTGTTGGATAAATTTTTAGAATGATGGTGGAGACTCATCTGTTGTTATCCATACCATAAAAATGGGTTAAGTCTGAAGAGACACTCCTTCCTATTTTCATCTTGCAGTTTTGTTCCAACACTTTCTATTGACAAAGCTTAACATGTTGCCAGTTGGTATAGGAGAAATGATACATAGTAAAGGTTCAACATCATAAAGTTGAGTAGCTGGATTTGAGATTTTCTTTTTTTAAAGTAGAGATGTCAGGAGTCCAGGTATATGGTGTCACTGCTGTGTATTAGACATCAAACTAATTATTTTTATTCTATAATGAGAGACATAAATCCAGTGATAAGAAGAAAGGAAGAGAAATAATAAGATGAGCATCATTACTTTATAAAACATGTTTGAAATCATTAAACTAGATGAGGTAACCCAGGAAGCCAGTATAGATAATGAAGAAATGAAATACAAGAATTGCATTTTACAATACTATAAACTTGTAAAGGTTGGGAAGAAGAAGAATTTAAGTTCTCATTTCTTTTAGTGTGTAGATTTAAATTTATTGTTTATAAATATGTAGCTTTATTAATGAAGTGTTAAAATTTCAGTTTATTATTAACAGCTTCACTGTAGAATCTTTGCGATTATTCACTTAGAAAAGTGATAACATATCAAACAGAGAAAATGAGATTCAAGTATATAATACACAGTAAGGTGTCAAGGCCAGGGTGGCTGTGAGTCAGAACCGACTCAATGGCACTTAACAATGACAATAGCAACAGGAGACTCTGTTTTCTTGTTTGTTTGTAGGTCTGTTTTCCCAGCTCTAAAGACAATGTACTTTACTTAACTTGTGACTCATTTTTCCATCTGCTAAACCAGTAGCATACCATCTTGAAATCTAATCTGGTATTACTGCCTCTTTCTAATAAGGTTTCTAGTTATTGTATTGGACAAACCAAGATAACCAAACATAATCTCCCAATAACAAACTTATTAAATTAATCACACAGAGTCCCTTTTCCTGTATAGGGTATATGTTTACAAGTTTTCAAGCTTGTTGTTGTTGGGTGTCATCGAGTTGGTGCTGACTCATAGTGACCCTATGTACAACAGAACAAAACACTGTCATGTCCTGGGCCACTCTCACAACTGTTGCCACGCTTGAGCCCATTGATGCTGCCACATTGCCAATACATCTCGCTGGGGGTCTTCCTTTTTTTCTCTGACCTTCCACTGTACCAAACATGATATCCATCTCCAGTGACTGGTCCCTCCTGACAATATGTCCGAAGTATAAGAGACAAAGTTTGGCCATCCTGGCCTCCAAGGAGCACTCTGGCTGCACTTCTTCCAACACAGATCTATTGGTTCTTTAGGCATACCATGGCACTTTCAATATTCTCCTCCAACAACATAACTCAAATGCATCAATTCTTCTATGGTCTTCCAGCTTTCACATCCATATGAGGTTATTGAAAATACCATGGCTTGGGTCAGGAGCACCTTAGTTCTCAAGCTGCCATCTTTGCTCTTCAACACTTTAAAAAGGTCTTGTGCAGCATATTTGCCCAATGCAATATGTCATTTGATTTCTTTGCTGCTTCCATGAGTGTTTATGGTTGATCCGAGAAGAATGAAGTCCTTAACAACTTCAAACTTTTCTCCTTTGATAAGAATGTTCTTTATTGTTCCAGTGGTGAGGATTTTTGTTTTCTTTACATTGAGATGCAATCCATATTGAAGGCTGTGCTCTTTGATCTTCATCAGTAAGTATTTTAAGTCCTTTTCACTTTCAGCAAGCAAGGTTGTATCATCTGCATATTGCAGATTGTTAATGAGTCTTCCTCCAATCTTGATGCCACGTTTTTCTTCATATAACCCAGCTTCTCAGATTATTTGCTCAGCATACAAATTGAATAAGCATGGTGAAAGAATAAAAGCCTGTCACATACATTTCCTAATTTTAAACCATTCAATGTTCCCATTGTAGGAAATGATGGGTCAGAAGAAGGAAGGAATAGCTATTTCATACAAAGTAAGGTAAAAGCCAATGAAAAAGTTTCTTCAAGTATGTTACACTGTCGAGGTCCTATGTTGGGGTCCAGCCTCGACAAGGAAGTGTGGGTGTCACGAAGAAGGGAGATCTGGCTGCAAAAGGGATAGAGAAAGAGAGAGGCGAAATATATACAAAAAAGACAGACAGATATGATGTAAGCTGGCAGGTAGGCAGATCTGCAAACATATTGCCTAGCATTGCACCAGAACTCACTCTACCTCAGTCTTTTATTCTCTTTTTTAGGGAGGGATTTGTTACAAAGGAAGGATGTAATTACAAAGGGAGGATGTGATTCTTTAGATAAGACAGGATACAGAACTGAAATGTGATTAATCATTCAAAACAGGACATAATGATTCACAGGAACAACTTTTAAAATATTTTCATAGTTTTTCTTAACAATCTAACATTTTTTTTT
>NW_006408816.1:1559667-1560583 GCF_000296735.1 Chrysochloris asiatica
AATTCTACCAATGACTTCAGTCAGAAATTGATCACACATGCAATCAAGATGTATTGGTAATTACTGGCAATTGGAATGCAAAGGTTGGAAACAAAGAGGAAGGATCAGTAGATAGAAAATATGGCCTTGATATTAGAAATGTTTTTGGAGAATGCATGATAGAATTTTACAAAACCAATGACTTCTTTGCAAATACCTTTTTTAAACAACAGAAAAGACGACTATAAATATGGACTTACTAGATGGAGTACACAGAAATCAAATTGCCTACATCTGTGGAAAGAGAGGGAGGAAAAGCCCCATATTATCAGCCAAAACAAGGCTAGGGGCAGACAGTGGAACAGACACTCAATTGCTTATATGCAAATTCAGCCTGAAACTGAAGAAAATTATAACAAGTCCATAATAGCCAAAATGTGACTTTGAACATATTCAATCTGAATTTAGAGATCATCTGAAGAACAGGTTGGATACATTAGACATTAAAATTCAAGACCAGAGTTGTTGGATGACATAAAAAATATCATAAAAGGAGAAAGCACAAGATTAAGAAGACAAAAAAGAAGGAAAAGCCCAAAATGGATGTCAGAAGAGACTCTGAAACTTGCTCTTCAGCATAAAGATGTTAAAGTGAGTGTAAGAAATGAGGAGGAAAAAGAGCTGAATAGAAAAATTCAAAGGTCATCTTGAGAAGAAAAAGTGAAATATAAAACATTGTGCAAACACTTGGAGTTAGAAAACCAAAAGGGAAGAACACGATCACTATTCCTCAAGCTGAGAGAACTCAAGAAAAAATTCAAGCCTTGAATTTCAATATTGAAGGAATCTATGAGCAAAATATTAAATGATGCAGAAAATATTCAAAAAAGATGCAAAGAGGAGGGAGAACAAACAAGATGCCGGATCGGGTGGATGT
>NW_006408816.1:1565415-1585020 GCF_000296735.1 Chrysochloris asiatica
TTCCTGAAAGGAGCCAAGCTGTCTCTGTACACTTTGCAAACTTTTGTTTGTGAGCAAGATCTCAGGCACTGGGCTTCATTTATCTATATCTAAAATGCTACATTGTTCTTAATTATCACATTCCTTTATACTTTCAGTAGGAAGGAGAACATCTGGGTTAAACTGATTATATTCAGAGGCGGTTTAATGGGGCTGCCACTATTATCCTCTAATCCAACATTCCCAGAATTTACCATTCCACTTTATTTACAAACCTTGGGTAGTTTTTCTCTAAAAACCTTTTGTCATATTCCCAATATACCTGTTCCTGGCCTTTCTGAATTTTACTGCTTTGGCTCTAAAAAGGGGTTTCAAACCCATTATTGTTCATGGATATCAAACATAACTGAATAATCAAATGAGGAGCAGTTCTGACTTTCATCCCAGGTGGCTATCGCTTGTTCCTCAGAAAGATTTGTTCCCAGGACTCCACGCACTGCCAACACAATGGAGGCATTAAGAGAGGCATTGTAAAAGAAACCATTTTCTCAGAAGCTACAATTACTGGAGTTAGAAGCATAGAATGAACAATATTAGGACCAAAGAAAATTATACAGTGATAGCCAACCAGTGAGTTCGCAAAAACTAATGAACCCGGGACTTCAGGAGGTCACTTCCTTTGGCCCTCAGGGTCCATGGCTCTCTATCCTGAGGAGGGCCTCGGAATTGGATTTTTGTCCATGTCACAGGGCCACTGATCAACCCAGGGTCTGCGTATGCTGACACCAGCATTACATGATTGGACTAATATTTTTATAATGACTGACTTTTGGTCCATGTACAGATTCCTCATGAACACAATTAAGTGTTCCAGAATACTCATACTTCGCAATGTTGTCCATAGCTTGTCATGATCCACACAATTGAAAACTTTTGTGTAGTCAATAAAGCACAAATAAATTCCACAATCATTCTGGAATTCTCTGCTTCCAGCCAAGATCCATCAGACATCAGCAATACTATCACTCATTCCACATCCTCTTCTGAATCCAGCTTGAAACTCTGGAAGTTCTCTGTCAATATATGCTTGCAGCCACTTCTGTATTACCTTTAGCAATACTTTCCTCGCATGGGATATCAATGATGTTGTCTGCTGGTTTCCACATTTTGTTGGGTCACCTTTCTTTGGAACGGGCAGAAATATGTATTTCTTCCAATCAGTTGGCCAGATAGTTGTCTTCCAAATTTCTTGGCAGAGATGAGTGAGTGCCTCCTGTGCCGCCTCACTTTCTTGAAAGATTTCAATTTGTATTCCATTAATTCCTGGTGCATTATTCAAGATTAGGATATGGCAATCTCTATGTGGCCATGTTCTGTCTATTACAGATGATTAGAAATCCAACTTTTCCTATAAAATATAACCATCTCACCTTTTCCCATTTCTGGTCACTAGGGCATGTTACCAAGTCAATGGGGGAAAAGCTATTGAATATAGGAGAAATTATATGAATTGGACACCCTGAAGCTGCAAGAGGGAAAATAGACATTGTTGGCACATTCTATAGCCTCAAGATCTATTTTAGATGTCATCTTGAGAAGACTCAAAGTCCATTTTGCCAAAGAGGGTGATCTCAGAAGCAAAAAAAAATAAGTTTAAAATATTTGTTGTTGAAATTTTATGTCTATGGAATGATTTATTTCAATGGGTAGGATTTATAGTAATGCTGATAAGGATAGTCAAAGCAGGTACAAGAGGTGAAGCCCAAAGAAATCTCAAAGTTAGGCACATGTGTGTATGTGTGTGTGCGTTGCTCAGTGTTTGTGGGATTGATGGACAAGGAGCTGTTCAAGAGTAGCATTCTGAGTTGTGAGCATAAAAATGAATTACTCCTAAGGTAAAGGAGTTCTTGTGGAATAATAGTTAAGTGTTCTCCAGGAGAAAGACCTAGTGATCTGCTGCTCTAAATATTACACCCTAGGAAACTCTGTGGAGATGTTCTGCTCTGTTACATGGGGTCAGCATTAACTCAACAGAACCCCAAAACAACAACATGAAGATCTTGAATGTAGAACATAATTAATGGAATTTGATGGATATGCTTTCCACCTATACGAGTATGTGTGTGTGTGACTATTGATTGGTGTTCTAATTTGCCTTCTATTATGTTTTATATGTTTTCCTTCAAGTCTCTCATTGTTTCTGTTTTTGTAGTGCAGACAGAAATTTATACTTTTGGCTGGCATAACCTTCCTGGCATAGATTTTCCTTCATTCTCACCTAAGGTTTAAACATTGGTTTCAGTGGCATTTTCAACTGAGTGACCATTTCTTCTTGGCAATTTATGAACTAAAATTAATGGTTTGTAAGAAACCAAAAAGCTTTTCTTTCAGCCTTTTACTTTTTTCTCATACTAGGCTAAGAATAGTGCATAATTGCAATGAGGAAACTGAATTTATTTGATAATGTTGTTTTAGACAAATAAAACTCAAGTATTAGAAAAAGAAACACTAGGAATTTGATTAAGAAATGGAGGGCTTTAAATGACTCTCCAGTGCCCTGGGCTGGAGTTTCAAAAGGTTGGCAAGGGAATTGAATCCCCTAGTGCTCAGGATTATGATGGCAAGAATAAAGCTATTTTTATCCTCTAGGCAACAGCTTTCCTCTGTTAAATATCCCAAGTCTCATACAATGTGAGCATCCATCCCAAAACGATTAATGCAAATTTAGTAATTGTGCACATGGATCATTTCTCTGTCACCCATTTTATCTATAAAACCTGGCTTTCTCCCCATGCATGCATTGCTCATGTTTTGTACTATTCACCTGTTGCTGGGGGCATGGAACTAATTACCTCTTTGTGTGAGATTGTGGGAAGAAGAAATGATCACATCTGTGTCTGTCACCAACTATTAAGTCAAGCATGTAATTATTTGAATCAGAATAATAGTATGCATAAAATTAGATTTATCTTGGATACCAAAATGAGAGTTTATGAGGTCTGGTCCACAGCCAGACAACTTTCGAAAGCTGAGGTGATATGTAAATTTTAAAAAGAAAAATCAAACTTGTTGCTGTTGAGTGGATTCCAACCTATAGCGACCCCAATGGACAGAGTAGAACTGCTCCATTACAAGGCTGTAATTTTTGCCAGCAGGACAAAGATGTGGCAGTCTTTTTGCAGTAAAGATTTATAATCTTGGAAACCCTATGGGCAGTTCTATTCTGTCCTGTAAGGTTTCTATGAGTAGGGATTGACTCAGTGACAATATGTTTGATGTTGAATCATTATGGAAGCGGATAGCAGCACCTTTTTCCAGGCGGCTTTGAACAGCTCATCTTTTGGTTAACAGCCAGTTGCTTAACTACTGTGACATCAGACCTCTTTACTGGTAGATACAGACCTCTATTAAAGAAGATAGACTTTGGCAGCAAAGAAAAATTTCAGTGGAAGCCAATGAGACTTCATGGGTTCTTCTGGCTTTTGTAAAATTTTAAGTGTATTCAGTTTAAGTGCAAGGTTTTCAGTTGAGAGCACAGGGGACATTAATCAGAAGTAGAAGTATTGTCCTGCAATCTCACAGTGTGGACTTTTAAAAAGCACTCACAGAGGCTCTCAAATTTAATTAACCCACATGGTTCATAGGAGTAATCTTGTTGTTGTTAAGTACTGTAGAGTTGGTTCCCACTCGGTTTCTGAGGCTGTAAAACTTTACAGGAGCAGAAATCCTCATTTTTCTCCTGTGGAACAGCTGGTAGTTTCAAACTGCCAACCTTGGGGTTCGCAGCCCAATTTGTAACCACTACACTACCTGAGCTCCTTAGGAGTAAGTTAGAAAAACCCTAATGCTTGTGGTATTCCTTTCAAGTTTCCAGGAAGCATTGATGCCTGCCTAATAAGTCCATTTTGGAAATGACTAGTTTCTATTCAGAGGCAGCCAATCAACACTAGACTACATTCACATGCATATGAGGCTGTGGGAAATACCATGACTTAGGTCATGTGCAACTTAGTCTTTAAACTGATATCTTCGTTCTTGAACACTTTAAAGAGAACTTGTGCAGCAGATTTGACTAATACAATACGTCATTTAATTTCTTGACTGCTGCTTCCACGAGTGTTGATGGTTGGTTGATATGAGCAAAATGAAGTATTTGACAAAGTCAATGTTTTCTCCATTTATCATAATGTTATTGATTAGTCCAGTGGTGAGTATCTTAGCTTTCTTTACATTGAGGAGGATGTCATACTGAAGGCTGTGGTCTTTGAATTTAATCAGTGCATATTTTAAGTCCTATTTCATGAAGCAAGGTTGTATCATCTGTATATCTTTATATCTTAGGTGGCTAGTGAGTCTTCCTCCAATCCTGATGCCACATTTTGCTTCATATAATCCAGATTTTCAAATTATTTGCTCAAAATACAGATTTAATAACTATGTTGAAAGAAAACAATACATCTTTCCTAAATTTAAATCATTCATCATTCCCTTGTTATGTTTGAACAACTGCCTGTTAGTCTATGTACGGGTTCCTCATGAGCATAATTAAGTGTTACAGAATACTTATTCTCCACAATGTTGTCAATAGGTTGTCATGGTTCACTCAATTACAAACATTTGCATAGTCAATAAAGCACAAGTAAACATCTTTCATGTATTTTCTGCTTTCATCCAATGATATCCCTCATTCCACGTCCTCTTCTGAAGCTGCCCTGAGACTCTGACAGCTCCTTGTGAATGTACTGCTAGAGCTGTTTTTAATTATCTTTAGCAACATTTTACTTGCGTGTCATGTTAATGATATTGTCCAGTGATT
Source organism: Chrysochloris asiatica (assembly GCF_000296735.1). NCBI lineage: Eukaryota > Metazoa > Chordata > Mammalia > Afrosoricida > Chrysochloridae > Chrysochloris > Chrysochloris asiatica. Next base: position 1,570,211 of record NW_006408816.1, read on the forward strand.
TCTGCATTCGGTTGGGTCATCTCTCTTTGGAATGGACACAAATATGGACCTCTTCCAATCAGTTGGCTAGGTAGCTGGCTTCCAAATTCCTTGCCAGAGATGAGTGAGTGCTTCCAGCGCCACCTCAGTTTGTTGAATATTTTCATTTTTATTTCATCAATTCCTGGAACCTTGATCTTTGCTTAAGCATTCAGTGTACCTTAGACTGCTTCCTTCAAGATCATTGGCTATTGATAATAGCCTCTTGAAATAGTTGAATACTACACATTTCTTTTTAAAATACCATGCTATAGCTTTCAGAATCACAGCAATATTCTAGCCACCACAGTACAGTGAACTGACAGATGAGTGGTGGCTGAGTTTAGCTAATGCATCCTAAATCATACTTTTGCCGTCCATGACATACTATTCACTTGAATAAAATTTATGATAAGGACTTCAATTTGTAAATCATGAGTGTTTGGAATTTGGATTCCTCCATTCTTTCCCACTTTCTTAATGACAGTATCATTACAATTATTTTCATCAGCTTCTTTTAACAAATAATAATGAATCCTCCTAGAACATGATCATAAACTTAATTTTCCTTATTTTTTCAAACTTAATGCATTGTTCAAAAATAAAGATGAAAAGGAGGAACTTGTGTTTTCTTGATATGAGAAAGTGATGAAATGAATTGAACTTGAATTCAAATATGAATGCTGTGACTATTCAAAACCCAATTTTCTGTGTTTGATGAATGAGTTTAAAGTTAAACTTTTATTTCAAAGAATTATCTATCTAAGGAAATGAAATGTACCATAGTATAGCATGCCATTTTGAACCCTGATGTGGCACTATAGGATGTAAACTGACTGCTAACAGCAGTTCAGTGACTCAAACCCACCAGCCACATCTTAGAAACACTTCACAGCATTGCTGTGAGTGGGCTGTGACTCATCAGTACATAACAATAACAACATAGTATGCCATTTGGCATTATTTACTCCTTTTGGGTTGTATTTGCAAGTGATTAGAAAGTGAGAGGCAAAGGAAGATCATTAATTAGAATTAGAATCCTAAAAATAAATAAATAAATTACAACCTAAAGTAATCTGTTATCTATGTTATTGTCTCACTTTTAATTATATACTTTTTTGTCCCATGACAGAAAAATATTTGCTTAATTGTGACCTCAAGTTAGTTTACAACCTTTTAACCATTTAAACAGGGCATTTCAATGGACCTATTGAAGTCCTAATGCTACAGGATAATGGGCTGGATCACAAGGTTAGTTTGAGCTTCAAAGTCAGTGGTTCAAACACACCAGCCACTCCTTAGAAACTCTATAGAGAGTCACCATGGGTCAGAACTTACTCAACAGCACTTTACATTAACAACAAGTTGAAGTCCTGGAGGATCTCTGTAGGATAAACATTGGATTATTAACCACAAGGCAGGCAGTTCAAATCCATCAGTTTCTCCTTGGAAACCCTATAAAGGGTAGTAGATAGCAGTCGGGACCAACTCTACAGCACTTAGCAAAAACAACAACATAAGGTTGTTATGAGTTACAACCAATTTAAGAGCTGTGAGTTTAGCTTACTGTAACAATTACTTTCTCGAGCCCTGGTGTTGTAATAGTTAGCTTGGCTGCTAACTGAAAGATCAGGTGTTTGAATTCAACTACTCCTTCTTGGAAGAAAAGATATGGTAAGCTGCTATCATAAAGATCACAGACTGAGAAATCCTATAGGGCAGTTCTGCTCTGTCTTACAAAATCATTATGAATCAAAATCAGCTAGATGACACACTATAACAATATAGTATTCCTAGAAATGAATCATGTTTTATTTTGCAAAATCCCTGGAATGCCTTATATGTTTATGTAAATATGTTATCCATTCTTAAGGACAGTGCTTTGCAAATTTTCTGTGGTACAGAACCAACCTCAAAGTTTCTAATGAATCACAGTTCAATGCTGAAATATAAAACAGATGCACACACAAAAATGTGAATTGCAATTATTTTGGGTCCAAGTGTGGTACTGTAGGATATGCACTGGATGGCTAACCACGAGGTTGGTTGCTAAAACCCATCAATAGCTGTTTAGAAACCCTATATTATGTCTCTATGAGTCAGAACTTAATTCAATGGCTGTTAAGAACAACAAAATTATTAGAAAATAAATATTAAAAGTTTTTCAAAGCACAAACTTGTTTTTTTTATTATTATATTCATCACACATTATCAAATTGCTGTAAAGTTTCTAAATTCTTTGAATCTATGTGCTTGTGTCTTCACAGACTGGTTACAAATATTTTAACTGACTCCAGGCAATGTCCTATGGTAATCAACAAAGCAGAATTTTCCTTATCAGTGCTGTCTCATACAATTATTTTTCTCCTGTATCTCTATTTAAAAAGTACGTGTAACATATATTTGAAAGCAGTGATTCAATGTTGTTATTTTTCTAACAATAACCAACTTGATCGTCATTGTACTGAAATTTTCAAATCGTTGTAATTTTCCCTAAAGGAAATTCCAGCCTAAACTCAAGCACTGAATCTTCAAGTAGATGTTTGCTCAATTGATTTTCTTGAATTATTTATTTGAAATAGATTTTCAAAATTGATTTTGAACATTTTCATCTCTTACCCCTTATTTTTTTTTTTACAATAGTTGGCTGTAGTATAGAGGAGCACTCTTGGAGTGACACTGTAAGGTAAACACTGGACTGCAAAGCAAAAAGTCTGCAGTTCAAGCCTACCAGGTGCTCCTTGGTCACTATTAGTCAGAATCAACTCAAAGGCACTTAACAATAACAGGAACAGTAGAGAGGAAGATATATTTAAAAATAGGAGCCAGTGAAATGCCTTGTGTAAGAATTGTGATTCTCTCTGTGCTCCAAGTGAATCATTCATAAGAGTTTGAACATCTACTATTGATTGGTTTACTAAATTTCTGCAACAGTTCTACTGTGTCTACACATTTTACACTGATCTAAGAATATATAGCCTTTACTTTCATTCATCAAATATTTATTTTACAATTTCCCTATTGTATAAGTTTGCTAAACTGAAGGCCTCAGACTATTTTTTGACTACTTAATATTCTCATTCCCATAGCCAATAAACTATTCATCACTATAGTTGTTGCTCAGTGTTGCTCTAATTTGCTACTTCTTTTTTATCTTCATTAACCATAACTTGGTTCTGAATAGCATCTAATGCCTATGATTGTGTAATAGCCTTTATCTATTTTTCTTCTTTAGGTAAAATGAATTGGGGTTTGTCTTTCCTTCAAGGGCCCCTTTGCATAGTAATACATTATTTTTGATTATTTATAAGAGTTCCAGAATAAGCTCAATACTCAAATTGCAATGATAAAAATGAACTGTAGTGGAATACTATTTAAAAGGTAAAGGCTCCACTTTGTACAACAGCCCATTAATCCTAGTTTTTATTTTGTTTTTTTTTAATAAAAGGGGAGATGATCCTCACACTCACCTAAATTTACTGAAAGGAAATTATAAGAAATAAGGTAGGAATGGTTTATGTAGCACATTGGGAAATATTTTACATTGAGATGTTTGTATAAAAGATACTTTATAAATGTATATTTATATATATGTAACATTTTATACAAATGTATACAAAAATATTTTTTAAATTTATACAAATGTAGACAACAAAGGTCTACTAGATACACCAACTGCCACAGAGTTCATTTTGACTCATAGTGACCCTATAGTTACAGAGTACTAAAATTTAGAAACAGTCAATTTTCTGTTTGTAAATGCTAAAATTAGAAATGCCTGAAATTACTGTACAGAAGAAGTTTCAGGATTTTGTTATTGTTTTTAAATGACATTGAGTTTGTTCCAACCCATAGAGACCCTGTATAGGGTTTCAAAGGTTGAACCATCAACCTTTTAGTTCAACTGACTGCAGTTCAGTGCATTAACTCTTTCAGGATAAAATATGTTTACTCTTTCATAAGAATTGGTGGTGGTGTGGTGATAGTATGCTGTGAAATCGGTTCCAACTCATAGCCGCCTTGCATAGGTTTTCCAAAGATGTAAATCTTTATGGGAGCAAAAAGCCTCATCTTTCTCCCACGGCACAGCTGGTAGTTTCAAACTGTTGACTTTGAGGTTAGCAGCCTGACTTGTAACCACTACACTACCAGAGCTCCAAAATTTGTTGTTGTTGTTGGTAAGTACCATGGAGTCGGTTCTGACTCATAGTGACCCTGAAGAGGGTTTCTGAGGCTGCAAATCTTTACGGGAGCAGAACACCTCATCTTTCTCCCGCGGAACCGCTGGTAGTTTCGAACTGCTGACCTTCAAGTTGGCAGCCCGACTCATAACCACTAGTTTACCAGAGCTCCACAAATGGATGGAAATAAATAAGGAGCTCTTGTAGAGTAGTGGTTACGAGTTGGGCTGCTAACCTCAAGGTCAGCAGTTCTGAGGGAGAAAAATGAGGCTTTCTGCTCCCGTAAAGCTTTACAGCCTTGGAAACCATATACAGGGTTGCTATGGGTCGAAACCAACTCAACAGCGGTACTTAACAACAACAAGAACATATAATAGTATACTAATAATTTTGATGGTGACATGGACTATGATGATTTAGGCATTGTCTGATGATGAAGTTGATTAATACTACATGCATTTCTGAAAAATTAATAATTTTATAAACTGTAGACCATAATTGTTGGAAACCCTTTTTTCAAATCATGAACATCAATTCTGAATTCAGATAAACTTAATTACAGTCTGTTTTGTGTCATTTGTTAGAGTTGTAGCGAGCTTGTACCAAAGGTTATTTTACTGACAGCTATCAGTAAGATATGTTAGCCCGTGAAAGACATTTTTCTCTCAAGAATAGAATGGAGTTAATCAGATACCAAAGTCCATTATCTGATGAGAAGTAAACAAGTGACAATATCACAACTGTCAAATTGAAATATAGTCCTGAGAGAAGGTTGTCTAGGAAAATGAAGAAAAGTGAATATATAAAAAAGTCTCTGAAATAAGATTAGAAAAACTGGCCTTATCCTTTAGATAGAACAGTGGATCTTTTTTTTTCTTTCTTTCACATAATTAGGAAAAGTTTGAAAGTTTATGTAAAAGATTTAAAATGTCAATTACTAAGTTGCTATAATGCTCTGAAATGGAAGTTCTTAATACTATTAGTAAAAAAAAAAAAAAGTGATAAAAGTAGAATGAATAATAAAACCTAGATTCTTATTATTTTAGTTTAAAGTATAGTTGAATTTCTTATTCTGAAACATTAAAATTTTAAATATTATTTAAAATAGAACATATGCTGCCTTTGTTAGGGTTTAAGTAAAGCAGATGTAAGGAGATCCCCATTCGTGCTCATAAAAACAGGAATAAGTACTAAACTACAAGATCATTTTGAATTTTAAAGTTCTAATAACTGCTCCTTGGAAACCCTAAATAGGGTAGCTATGAGTTAGAACCGGCTTGGCAGGATTAAACAGCAGCAAGATAGCATTCTTCAAGGAGGTGAAGAAAACAGGTTGCTCAGCTCCATAATGCACTACACACTAGGTACTATTCTCATTTTCGTTCCCATGTGGCTTAAGTTCTTCCTTCAGACTGTTGGGAGGGAGAAAGACCATGAGGTAAAGTGCAAACATTTTCAGTTACAAGGAAATGCCCAGGCAATGGCACCGCCCATTTCCATTTTGAGATTGTAGTCATATGACTACAGCTAGTTGTAAAACATGTGGTTCCTAGTTGGGTTGGCTTAAGCCTTTTGAAAACTAAGTGGAAAGGCAAGAATAATGGGAAAATACACAGTAGGAGATAATCATCAGTCTTTGCTGCATATAGATATGTTCAAAAATTAAATTGAAAACCTGAAAAAAAAAAATTCTATACCTCTAGTTGTACTTATGGCGTCCTGATGTGGTGCTGTAGGATAAGCACTGGGAAGCTCAAATACCAGCTGATCCTCAGTCTCAGACACACTCTACAGGCTTCCTGTGAGTGGAAACTCACTCAAGGGCTCTAAACAGAAATAAAATTCTACTAATACTTGTTTTGTTGTACTTTCTATATATTTTATACTTATGTAAAAATATATGATATTTTTTCCCTTTTTACACAAGATGAACTTTTTTTTTTTTTTTTTTTTTTTCTTAACAATGCATCTTGGAACTATTTCTATATAAAAAAAGTAAAAATGCCCCTTTTCTCCCTTTTTTGTTCCTCCTCTTTCGTCTATTTTCTTTTTTGTTCAGTGGTTCATTATATGAATAAACCATAGCTTATCCAACATCTTGCTTTTTTTATTTTGGTATCTTTGAGCTGTTGTTTTTGCTTTTCTCTTCTCTTATGACCAAATCTGAAATAAGCTTCCTTGGCACATACAACTTTTCATGGGTATATTAATATATCTGTATACATGTCTTATAAGAGCTTTATTAAGGATTATATGCATCCAGAAATGTTACCTGTTTTTAGCAGGGAGTTCAATGATTATTAATAAATGTATCCCTGGTGGGTTAAGCACTGGGATGCTAAACTGAAAGTTTGGTGATTCAAACCCACCAGCTGCTCCATGGTAGAAAGATGTGGCAGTCTGCTTTTATAAAGATTTAAAGCCTTGCAAATCCTACTGAGCAGTTCTACTCTGTCCTCCCATGAACTATGGACTAGAATCAAGTTGAAAGGCCAGGACTATACAGTCATGTAACTATTATCAAAATCAAGTTTTAGAACAGTTTTATTGCCTCTAAAAAGTTGCTTTATGTCCATTTGTAGTAAATTCCTGCTCCCCTCCTTAGCTGTAGGCAACTACTGATCTTTCCATCACTATAATTTTGAATTTTCTGGACACTTCATACAAATGGAATAACAAAGCATGACTCTTTCTTGTCTGGCATCTTTTATTCAACATAGTCAAAAATTTTCAAACATTTTTATTTTAAAATACTTTTCAATTTACTGAATAGTTACAAAATAATATGTGATTCACATAGCTTCTTCTAATGTTAGCATCTTATAAAAGCATAATAAATGATGATAACCAGGAAATTAATATTATTGCAGTGTTTTCATTTTACAAATATTGTATTTACTAGAATGAACCACAACTATGAAAATACTTAAGTGTACTTATAATTATAGCATGTAATCTTATAGGAAATTAATAAACTGTTGTTTTAACAGTAGAATAATAAACATAAATAGTTAATTCTGTCTTTCTTTTCTTGTAATTATATTGTCTGATTTTGAAACATAACACACAGCTAATAGCAACATTTATCGGGATGTATTTATTTTGTTCCAGATTCTACTGGTCTAGTGCAACAGTGCATACTAAAAATCTTTGCAACTAATTAGCTTATTGTGTTGATGTAGAATAAGCACTGGACTGGTTAGTGGTTCAAACTCACCAGCTTCTCCTTGGAAAAGCTATACAGGGTTATTATGAATCAGAATTGTCTTGACGGCACTTAGCTAAAGCAGAGATGAGAAAATGAGTATTTTTCACCTTTATTAAACTCCTTATGACTATTCCTGGCAGATATAGCCTTGTCTGATCACCTATAAATTAGACTGATGATCAGCTTAATTATTTTGAGATTTGTTCCTGTTGCATGATTTTTGCTGCTGAGCGCTATTTTTCTGTATGTATTTTATTTAGTCAATAAAAAATGTAACAATGAAGAAACAAAAAAAATTGCTTGAAATGTATTTATAAATATATGACAACTATTAGCATCTCTCACTGCAAGTGTTTCCTGCTATCTCAAAGTAGAGCTTCCCTATGAAAACTCTTTTAAGCTGAAATAGCATTTTTTAAAAAAACAATTACCATTAATTTATATGGGAAAAAGTTTTGAGTATTTCTTGATTAAAAAAAAAAATCATGATAAATAATACACAAACTCTAAAATAACACTACCATATAGTATTCACAGACATAGTTCAGAGCTGTGGGGCATTGCTGCTAAGATTCTGAAAGTAGCCTAGAGGCACCTGTCTCACTGCTCAGGATGGATGCATGTTGCCTATTTAAGACTCACTGCAGTGTTTTGGAGGTGGCAGAAGCAGAGTGAGGTAGGACAGGCTCCATTGGGGAGGCGCTGAAAACCCAGAAAAGTTGCTTTAACAGAATAGCTCCAGAGCTCTTGATCAAGCATAAGGTGCAAGATATCAGTTTCCCACACCTACCAGTGGAGAAATTAGGGTATATAGGAAAATATTGTGATTTAGGAATCGATCGTGATACAGAGACAAAAACAGATTAAAAGTCAAAAGATGGGGAAAAAAAATACCAAGTTAATTGCAATAAAAAACAAACAGGAATGGCTGTACTAATCTCTGATAAAACAAACTTCAAGGGTAAAACTAGCATAACAGATAAAGATGGACATAATCTCATGATTAAACAGACAATTGAACAAGATGACATACCCATAATAAATATCTATGCTCACAATGAAACAGCTCCAAAATATATGAAGCAAACTCTAATAGATTTGAAGAAAGAAATAGACGAATCTACAATAATAGTGGGCAATTTTAATATACCACTTTCAAAAATGGATAGAAAAAACAGAAAGAAACTTGACAAAGACACAGAGGAACTAAACAACACAATCAGACAAGTGGACCTCATAGATATGTACAGAGCATTCAAACAAAAAACAGCATTATACACATTCTTTTCCAGTGTACATGGAACATTCACCAGAATTGACCATGTGATAGGCCACAAAACAAACCTCCATAAATTTACAAATATCAAAATACTACAAAACATCTTCTCACACCACAATGCTATCAAATTAGAAATCAACAATAGGAAGACCAAGGAAATCAAGTTAAATACATGGAAACTGAATAATACGCTGCTGAAAAATGACTAGGTAATAGAAGAAATTAAATGTGAACTCACAAAGTTCCTAGAAAGAAATGAGAATAAAAACACAACATACCAAAATCTTTGGGACGTGATGAAAGCGGTGCTGAAAGGACTATTTATTGCAATAAACGCACACATCCCAAAAGAAGAAAGAACCAAAATTAACACATTAGGACATCATCTACAGCAATTAGAAACAGACCAACAGAGGGAACCTACAGCCACCAAAAGAAAAGAATCAATAAAGATTAGAGCAGAGATAAATGAGATAGAAAACAGAAAAACTATAGAAAGAAACAACAGGACAAGAAGCTGGTTCTTTGAAAGGATTAACAAAAGTGACAGACCATTGACAAATCTAACAAAAGAAAAGAGGGAGAAGACACAAATAATTCCCATTAGAAACCACACCAGCGATGTTACAATGGAACCAAAGGAAATCAAAATGATAATAAGAGAATACTATGAAGAGTTGTACTCCAACCAATTTGAAAACTTAGAAGATATGGACACATTTTTAGAAAAACATGACTTACCTAAATTTACACGGAGTGAAGTAGATGACTTGAGCAGACCCATAACAAAAGAAGAAATTGATCAGCTCATCAAAAAAAACTCCCAACCAAAAGAAGTCCAGGCCCAGATGGCTTCACTGATAAGTTCTACCAAATGTTCAGAGAAGAACTGCCATCAATAACAAGGTTAAAGAAGGGAAACATATAGGAACAGAGATCCCAGTGGTAAGGAGGTCAGGTAGATTACAGGATACAACAGATTGTTTTTAATGGAGGGAAAAGTTAATAGACAATAGTATAACCCCAAAGACAGTTAATACTTCACAATTTACCATGAAAATGAACATCCAAGTAGAACAGAAAACATGAAAACTAAGAAGAAACTGACTAGAAATAACACCAAGAACACAAACTCAGCATAAGGAGGCATGCAGAACAAAGGAACAGATAGCACTACCAAAATTAACATAATGGCAACAATTAATTCACACCTATCGATAATTACATTGAATATCAATGGATTAAATGCACCAGTGAAGAGACAGAGAGTGGCCGAATGGATAAGAAAACAAGACCCTTTAATATGCTGGCTGCAAGAGACACATCTTACACACAAAGACAAGAAAAACAAAAAAAAACAAAAAAACAGACTAAAAGTTAAAGGACTGAAAAAAAATAAACCAAGCTAATTGCAATAATAAACAAAAAGAAGTGGCAATGTTAATCTCTAATAAAGTAAATTTTAAGAAAAAACAACATAATAGATAAAGAAAGACACTATCTCATGATCAAAGGGTCAATTGAGCAAGTTGACATAACCATAACAAATATCTATGCTCCCAACGAAAGAGCACCAATATATATGAAACAAACCCTACTAGAATTGAAGAAAGAAATAGATAAATCTACATTTATAGTGGGAGATTTTAATACACCACTCTCGAAAAGGTACAGAATATCCAGAAAGAAACTTGTCAAAGTTACAGAGGAACTAAACAACACAATCAACAAACTGGACCACATAGATATGTACAGAGCATTCAACCCAACAACAGCACAATATACATTCTTCTCAAGTGCACCTGGAACATCCTCCAGAATTAACCATTTGTAAGGTCACAAAGCAATCCTTCATAAATTTACAAACCTCAAAATACTACAAAGCACCTTTTCAGACCACAATGCTATAAAACTAGAAATCAACAATAAGAAGACCAAGTAAATAAAATGAAATACATAGAAACTGAATAACATCCTGCTGAAAAGTGACTGGGTAAAAGAAGACATTAAATGTTAATTCACAAAGTTTCTAGAAACAAACAAGAATGAAAACAAAATATACCAAAATCTTAGGGACATGGCAAAAGCAGTGATAAGAGAACAATTTATTTTGATAAGTGCACACATCCAAAAAGAAGAACCAAAATTAACACATTAACACAGCATCTCCAACAATTAGAAACAGACCAACAGAGGGAACAAAAGAAAACAAGTAATAAAGATTAGAGCAGAAATAAATGAGATGGAAATCAGAAAAACTATAGAAAAATCAACAAGACAAGAAGCTGGTTCTTTGAAAGGATTAATAAAATTGACAAACTATTGGCAAACCTAAAAAAAGAAAAGTGGGAGAAGACACACATAACTCGCATTAGAAACCACATGGATGATGTCACAACAGAACCGAACTAAATCAAAAGGAAGAAAACAAAATACTATGAAGAGTCATACTCCAACAAATTTGAAAACTTAGAAGAGATGGATACATTTTTAGAAAAAACATGACCTATCTAAACTTACACAAAATGAAGTAGAAAACTTGAACAGATCCATAACAGAAGAAGAAATTGATCAGGTTATCAAAAAACTCCAAACCAAAAGAAGTCCAGGCCCAGATAGCTTCACAGGTGAATTCTACCAAACATTTAGGGAAGAGCTGTCACCAATCCTACTCAAATTATTCCAGAATATAGACGAGGACGGCAAACTTCCAAATACTTTTTATGAAGCAAGCATAACCATAATACCAAAACCATGTAAGGACAGCACTAAGAAAGAAAATTATAGACCAACATCCCTCATGAACATAGATGAAAAATTTTCAGCAAAAACCTAACCAATAGAATCCAGAAGCACATCAAAAAATATTACATCATGACCAAGTGAGTGTCATAAAAGGGATATAACAATGGTTTAACATTATAAAACAATCAATGTAATCCACCATATAAATAAGAAAAAGGAAGAAACCACATGATAATATCGATTGATGCAGGAAAGGCTTTTGAAAAAAATCCAACATCCATTCCTGATAAAAACACTCAACAAAGTAGGAATTGAAGAGAAATTCCTCTACACAATTAAAAGCATATATATAAAACCAATAGCCTACATTACTGTCAGTGGAGAGAAACTGAAAGCCTTCCCTCTGTGAACAGGAACCAGACAAGAAAGCCCTCTGTCATTACTCCTATTCAATATTGTTTTGGAAATCTTAGTCAGAGCTATATGGAAGAATAGGAAAATTAAAGGCATTCAAATTGGCAAAGAGGAAATAAAACTCTCTCTATTTGCAGACAATATGATCCTATACATAGAAAACTCCAAAGACTCAGTAAAAAAAAGCTACTAGACATCATTGGAAGATTCAGCAAAGTGGCAGGATATAAGACCAACATACAAAAATCGGTTGGATTCATCTATAGTAACAATGACTATGCTGAAAAGCACATTAGGAAAGCAATACCATTTACAATAGCTGCCCAAAGGATGAAACATTTAGAAATACATAACCAGAGAAACAAAAAGACCTATTTTGGAGAAAACTACAAAACACTGCTACAAGAAACCAAAGAGATTACAAAAGTGGAAGAATATACCATGTTCCTGTATAGGAAGACTTTACAAGGTGAAAATGTCAATACTACCCAAAGTAATTTACACATATAATGCAATCTCAATCCAGAGCCCAAAGACATTCTTCAAAGAGATGTATAAAACTATTACAAACTTTATATGGAAAAGAAGACCGAGGATAAGCAAAGCACTGCTTAAGAAAATAAACAAGATTGGAAGCCTCTCACTCTCCGATTTCAAAATTTACTACATGGCTACAGTGGTCAAAACAGCCTGGTACTGGTACAATGAAAGACATTGATCAATGGAGCAGAATCGAGAATCTAGATATTAACCCATCCACATACAGACAATTGATTTTCAACAAAGTGCCTAGGTATATTGCATGGGGAGGAGATAGTCTCTAACAGATGGTGCTGGCAGAACTGGAAAGCGATATGCAAAAGATTGAAACAAGACCTTTACCTCAAGCCATATACAAAAACCAACTCAGCATGGATTAAATTCCTAATTGTGAATACCAAAATTATGAAGGTCACCAATGAAACAATAGGTACAAATGTGAGGGCACTAATTGAGGGCATACACAGATTACCAAACATTTTAAAATGTACACAAAGAAAAGTAGACAAAATAGATGAATGGTAAATACTAAAAATTAAAAATTTATGTGCATCAAAAGACTTCACCAAAAGAGTAATAAGGGAACCCACAGAATGGGAAAAAAATATTTTAATATGACATATCAGACAATGAATTAATTTCTAAAATATATAGTTAACTACAACACCTCAACAAAAAGAAGACAAATAACTCAATTAAAAAATGGGCACAGGACATGAACAGACACTTCACCAAAGAGGAGATCTGGGCAGCCAATGAACATATGAAGAAATGTGCACGATCACTAGCCATTAGAGAAATGCAAATCAAAACAACAATAAGATATCATCTCACACCAGCAATAAGAGCAAACATCAAAAACGTAGAGGGCAATAAATGCTGGCAAAGATGTGGAACGACTGGGCCCCTCCTACATTGTTTGTGGGATTGCAAAATGGTCCAACCACTCTGTAAAGCAATATGGCACTTCCTCAGAAGGTTGTTAATAGAAATACCTTATGATCCAGGAATCCCTCTACTTGGTATTTACCCACAAGAAATACGAGCCATAACACAAGTAGATATATGCACACAAATGTTTATAGCAGCACTATTTACAATACCAAAAAAATGGAGACAGCCTAAGTGACTATCAACTGCAGAATGGATAAACAAACTGTGGTACATACACACAATGTAATACTATTCTACCTTGAAGAACAACGAGGAAGCTGAAAGCCACCAAATAACATGGATGAACCTTGAGAACATTATGCTGAGTGAAATCAGTCACTCACAAAAGGAGAAATACTGCCTAGGACCACTATTGTAAAAGATTACGAAAAAGAACCCATGCTAAAAAGGGGAAAAATTTACATATATATATATATGATAGACACAGGATATCTTGGGTACTGGAGGTGGGTGGGGAGCAATACACAAAAGGGGGAGAAGAATGGAATAATATGGCAGATGGGAAAACAATTAGGCAGGTTTGCATGGGCTAAGTGGGACACAAGTAAATGATGATGTATGCACAACCTTGGAAAAACAGGGCTCTGGGATACAGGGATTGAGGCATGGTTTAAATGGGTAAAACAGAGTAGTAAAGTTAAGATGCTTGGCAGTTTTTTGAATCTTGGTTTCCCTTGCCTACCATTGTAAAACGGACACTTGAGGGGGAGAGAAAGGAATAGTCAGAATCATCACAATAGTAAGCTTGTAAATCTGTCTTCAGCCTATAACTGATTGGAATACCTTAAAGGGGGCTATAAGTTACCCAGTGAAAGAAGCTTTCTGTGGAACCTTCACATTGCATAAGATCATAGGTGGACTCTTGAATCCCATCCAGAATCGTCTGAGGGTGGAAATTTCCACTTTAAAGGACAAGTAGACCAGCCTGGAGGGGCTAGAAGAACAGAGGATATTTTATGAAAGAAAGACAGGCAGGAAAAATAAAATAAAATAAAGGCAGTCTGATTGACTACTACAAGAACAAGCAAGCTGTTTGCCCGGGAACCATCAAGGCAAGTGGTCGGGTACTCCTCAGAGCAAACCCCCTTTCAAGACTAAGACTCAAGGGGAATACATGGGCAGACATGTGGTCTGGCTGGTGACCATATTGGTCACTGATAAGGGGAAAAACAGCAATGGAGTTGGGAGCTAAGTCCAACCACATTCAACAGACTCTTGTGAACTTGAGTGAGGACCTGGTTGGCCAGCAGGATGGCAAGACCTGGGGACTCCTGGGCCCAGAGGCAGTGACATGGCCACAGAGGACTAGAGCTGAGAGTCAAGCGTCCAGCTGACAGGAAATGAGGGGAGATGCACAAGAACACCCATGTTTGCAGATAGTACCCATTTGGCCTGGCTTCAATGGCTGGATGATCAGAACTCAAATAGAAAAAGAAAAAAGAAGAAACAAAAGAGTAACTAGCTACAATTT
>NW_006408816.1:1601160-1608620 GCF_000296735.1 Chrysochloris asiatica
TTCTGCTCTAATCTTTATTATTTCTTTTTTTTTTTTTTTTGGTGACTGTAGGTTCCCTTTGTTAATCTGATTCTAATTTTGGAGATGCTGTGTTAATGTGTTAATTTTGGTTCTTTCTTCTTTTTGGATGTGTGCATTTATTGCAGTAAATTGTCCTCTCAGCACCAGTTTCATTGTGGTTCAGAAATTTTGGTATGTTGTGTTTTCATTCTCATTTGTTTCTACAAACTTTGTGAGTTCATGTTTAATTTCTTCTACTACCCAGTTGCTTTTCAGCTAGGGTGTTATTCAGTTTCATTTGTTCAACTTTATTTCTTTGGTCTTCCTATTGTTGATTTCTAGTTTTATAGCACTGATGGTCTGAAAAGGTGCTTTATAGTATTTTGATGTTTGTAAAATTAAGGAGGCTATTTTGTGGTCTAACAGATGGTCAAATCTGGAGAATTTTCCACGTGCACTGGAAAAGAATGTGTATTGTGTGGTTGCTGAATGCTCTGTAAACATTTATGTGGTCACGTTGGTTGATCTGCATCTTTGTCGAGCTTCTGTTTAGTTTTTCTATCCTTATTTGAAAGTGATGTATTAAAATCTCCCACTGTTATTGTAGATTTATCTATTTCTTCCTTCAGTTCTAGTAGGATTTGCTTTATACACCTTGGGGCTCTTTCATTGGAAGTTTAGGGATTTTTCATAGTTTTGCCATCTTGCTTAATTGACCCTTTAATCATGAGATTGTGTCCTTCATTATCTCTCATGCTGGTTTTTTCCTTAAAGTTTATTTTATCAGAGATTAGTATTGCCACCCTGCTTGTTTTTTATTGAAATTAGCTTGGTATATTATTTTCTGTCTTTTAACTTTTAGTCTGTTTTTGTCTTTGTGTGTAAGGTGTGTCTCTTGCAGGCAGCATATTGCAGGGTCTTGTTTTCTGATCAATTCTGCCATTCTCTGTCTCTTCACTGGTGCATTTACTCCATTAACATTCAGTGTAATTATCGATGTTGTTGTTGTTAGGTGCCATCAAGTCGGTACTGACTCATAGTGACTCTATGCACAGCAAAACAAAACAGTGCCCAATCCTGGGCCATGCTTGAGTCCATCGATGCTGCTACTTGGCCAATCCATCTTGTTGGGGGTCTTCTTCTTTTTCTCTGACCCTCCACCTTACCAAACTTGATATCCTTTTCCAGTGACTGTTCCCTCTTGAAAATATGTCTGTGCTCCTCCAAGGAACACTCTGGCTGCACTTCTTCCAACACAGATCTGTTGTAATTATCAATAAACATTAAATTAAATTGCTGTCATTATGTTAGTTTTTTTGTGATACTGCTCATTCCTTTGTGCTGCATGCCTTCTTGTGCTGAGTTTATGTTTTTTGTTCTATTTCTTGTCAGTTTCTTCTTAGTTGTAATGTTTCCATGTTCTACTTAGATCTTCATTTCATGGTACGTTGAGAAGTATTAACTTTCTTTGAGGTTACCCTATAGTTTACTAACTTTTCCCTCCATTTAAGAGAGTCTATTTTATCCTGCAATCTACCTGACCTCCTCAACACCACGATCTCTGTTCCAATGTTTTTTCCTTCTTTGGCATTGTTATTATTTTGATCTTTGATTGAACTCCTAGGTCCTCTGAATTCATTGTTGTAATTTTGATCTGTTCTGGATTCTGCTATCTGTGGCCTGAGTTCCGTATGGTGTTGCCACGTTTGTCAATCTCTGGTTGTTGTCTGTTCTGGTTGGTTTTCATCCAGATCACTCCCTTTAGGATGTTTTGAAGCACTGAATTGGCTTTGACAAAGTTTCTTAGCTTCTGTTTACCCTGGAATGTTTTGATTGCACCATCATATTTGATTGACAGTTTTACTGAGTAGATGATTCTTGGTTGGCATTTTTAAATTTTAGGGCTTTGTATATGTCTCCACATTGCCTTCTTGCCTGCTTGGTTTCTGCTGAGAGGTCAGAGTTTAATCTGATTTGCTTGCTTTTGTAAATTACACTTCTCTTTTCCCTGGCTGCTTTTAGGATTCTTTCTTTGTCATTGATTTTGATGGACTTGGTTATGATATGTCTTGTTGATTTTCTTTTGGGTTCTGTCTTTCTTTGGGTTTGCTCAGCTTCTTGCATGCTTATCTTCTCATCCTTCATGATATTATGGAAATATTCTTCCATCAGATCCTCAACTATCTCCTCTGAGGACTTCTGTGATTCTATCTGTTCTGGAATGCTAATAATACTTAAGTTATTCCTCTTCATGTTATCCAACATGAATCTTAGATTTTCTTCAGATTTGTTTATCCTTTTTTCTGATTGCTCTTCTATCTTAGCAGTATTGAGAGATTTATCTTACAGCTAGCTGGTTTTGGCTTCCATCTCTTCAATTCAACTCCTCTGTCCTTTCAGTGTATTGTCCATTTCTGATATTTTATTATTAATCATCTGAACCCCTTTTTACAGGTCTTGAATTGTTTCCAATTCTATATTTATCTTGTTTGATTGTTTCTGTAACACTTTTCTAATTTCTTCCTTATTTTCCTCCACCCTTCTCTGAAGCCTTTGGATTTGTGGGGCTATCATTCTTCTGAATTCCTCCTCAGGCAAATCCAAAGTCTGCTCTTCTTCTAATGTGAATTCTATGTCTGCCTCCAGCTCATTTGTCTCAGTTACTCTTTTCTGATTTTGGACTTGTGCTAAGATATTTTGTTGTTTTTTTCTTGGACATTTTCAATATTTAGGTGTGTTTTCAATGATTAAATGAATGTATGTTGCTGTATGGAGTCCTGGTGTGGCACTGTGGGTTAATGTGCCAGACTCCAAAGCCATTTGAACTGCAAGGTTGGTGGTTCAAGGTCACCAGCTGCTCCTTGTAAACCCTGTTCAGGGTTACTATGGGTTGGACCTGACTTGATGGTGCTTAACAACAACAACAGCAAATTTTGTATTGCTAAGCTTACTGAGTGTCTCCTGGTGGATGCGATCTGGAGATAGGCTTCCCTTTTCATATCTATTATTACCCAACTGCGAGCGATCTTAGTATGTGTTGGCTATCTATGTAGTAAGTATCACCTGGTATTGGTTCCTATCTGTATTGTGGGATATTATAGGATATTCTTGTAGCTTGGCTATATAGCCAAGATTGTTCTATCTTCTTGGATAACATAGGGAGACAAAGCTCCCTCCCCCAGGAAAAAAATTAATACCAAAAGAACACAAAACAGAAACAAAATAAAAGCAAAAACAAAAACAAGCACACAAAAACAAAACTTTAGCAGACTGTCCAGTAGCCTTTGATGTGCAGGTCAGTGTGCATGCACAGTTGAAACCTCCAGTGGTGGGTGGGGGTGTTCACTCACTCAGACCTTCCCTCTAGTCACTGAAGTGGAGGTGCCCAGACAAAGATTGAGAAATGAATCGAAAAAATATTGTTCACAATTTTTCTCTGAAGTTCAGTTAGGTATCTGTGAATTCACAACATAATTTTCAAAAAGACTATGTCCTTATATATAGTAGTTGTTGGTGTTGGCTTTTGCCTTTTATGTTGGGTTTTTACAATGTACAAATATGGTTTGGCTGTATGGCCAGACCTGCTGTCTCTTGTTAGGTAGGACAGGAATAAAGGCTTCCTCCCAAATAGAAGAGTCAACTTTAGGGTTAAATCCCAGAGTCAGATGTCATAAGAACCCACCAAAGGATTAGATTGTGGATTTCCTCTTTGCACCATGGGAAAATTGTACCCTGTGGGCACAATGCTGGAACCTTTTTGGGGTGCACTCCCACCCTCCTGAAGATGGCCAGGATGGGCTGAGAGGGTACAACAGGGGAGTGGAGGAAAGAAAAGCAAAAAAAGCCATCACACCTTTTATCCACTATTTGCTCCATTGCTTTTGCATTTTATGAGCCTGTCTTTAGGATAACTTTTGATTAATATTTGCAAAAGTATCTGTCAGGCTGCATTAAGTATTGAGAAATCAAAATAAGTCACATTGCTGGCCTACTGAGACCAAGGGCTCATGCTAACTCTGCAGTGATTAATGCTATCAAATGCCTTTTTTTTTTCATATTCAAGATTGAGGTGATAAGGAACACATGTTCACAAACCCCTATACATAGCCACCTACTTAAAATCCCTTATGACTAATTGCAAATTTTTCATTAAAAAACACTCAGGCTATTTAAATCTATTCCGGGTTAACTATAACTAATGGAATATAGCATGAGAGAAGACTCAGACAAGTACTGTGGGCAAGAAGTTACAGCTATGTGAGAAACCAAGTCATTTCTCAGTCAGGGCCAATTACACTGATACCTGAGAAAAATAGAGTTAGAGTTGCTTGACAGTTGGAATCAAGTAAGGGATTATAATAAAAAGTGCTGTATGCCAGGTTCATGCCTAAGGCAGATGACCTGGTTGACAAGCTTGCTCCAGCTAACTATATTAATGCTTCAGATCAGCATAAGAGGAACTAGCAGCAGTTATCCTTAACTAATCATTTTAAAACTGTTGACAGATTCTATGTCTGCTTTTTGACTGTGTAACTATTAATCAATAGCATGAAAATAGAAGTAAAAGCAAATTGATTAGAAAATATGCATCTTCCTTCTTTTGATATTACAAGTATAGGTAAATTTTCTTTTTTTTTTTTTTAATTTTCTGAGTGTTTCTCCAATAAATAAATAATTTCTAACATTAGTCAATGGTTTCTATTCAAAAAGAAGAAAAAACCCCCCCAAAATTCCAAGTTGTATTTGTTAGTTCTGAGGATCATGGTATACAAGTAGTAAGCATATCTGGGTCAGATAAATGTTAGGTAAACATAGGTTCAGTCAAAATTCAGAGATTCAGTGCTATTAAAGTACACTAAATATAAATAACAATTTGTAACCTAAAATTAAATCTCAGGGTTTAAAATTGTGACTATCAGTTAAATTGGTGTTCAAATGGACTAGGTACTTTGTTAGTTCTTATGGCAAAGTATTTTGGTCATTTTGTTCCTAAAAGTAATTAGATTTTTAAATAATAATCAAATTTCTCTCCTAGTTAATTTTTAAACCATAAATAAAGAGTAACAAAATAAAAAAAACATGTCCATGAATTCTTTTCTATATTGTTGTTGTTGTTGTTATTATGTGTCATGAAGTCGGTTCCGGCTCATAGTGTCCCTGTACAGTGTTTCCGAGGCTGTAAATCTTTACGGGAGCAGAAAGCCTCATCTTTCTCCCACAGAACAGCTGGTAGTTTCAAACTGCTGACCTTGCAGTTTGCACCCTGATTTGTAATCACTATGCTACCAGATTTAGCTTTACTTCTTCATCCCTGGAAAAATGATAAATATCTACTTGTTGAAAGTAAAAATTAGATTCTCACTGGTCAAGTCATATAGAAAAAAAAATAGAGATAACTTGAATGATGCTTTCTATTAGTATCTATACTAAATTTCTCTTGTTATAGGAGTTGAATTGAATTTTAGGGAAAAAAAAACATATAAATGTGCTTATGTCAAGCAGAACAAATGGAGGATAGTGCAGGATCAGGCAGTGCTTTGTTTTGCTGTGCACAGAGTAACTGAGTTGGAACTGACTCCATGGCACCTAACAAAACAACAACAACTTGTTCTTCAGTTTTCTCTGTTTCAGTAATGGAAATAGATTCATGCTTAAATAATATCCCCTTTCTCCACAAAACAATAAGCTACTTCATTCACTATCCAGATGCTTTTTGTTTGTTTGTTTTTATCATAAGGAGAACTTTGACTTTGCCTCCTAATTTTTTTATTTTTAAAGTTTTTATTGTGAATTGAGTTATTGTGATAGTTTACATGTGGGAACATGGTTTTATACTCATAGTTTAATTGCAATGATTACAATCTGTTCTATGCATCATCGTTCAACAGTATTTGCTTCTATCCCCTCAGTTTTTTTGTTTTTGTTTTTGTTTTTTTGGTGAGTGGTGCACACAAAAACACTCAGGAATATATAATCATTTAAACAACCAAAAAGCACATTCTTCAAACCTGCCGGCTGCTGCCAGCACACAACCTTTCTCTTTGCATGAGTCTAGAGTCCCTGGCTGTTCTATCTCCCCATGTCCTCATCTCTGCCTCCATCTCTGGTGTCACTATTTCTCTAGATAGGGTCCCACATTCAGCTCATGCTCTTCTCCCTTGGTGGTCTTTGGGTCCTCTGTTCCTGGACTGTAAGATTAACTACTCCACCCTATTTGTTATAAAACTTCTACATTTACAGTTGTGACCATCACATTTAGTCATGACAACAATTACTCACTATTGAGTCATAATAATCTTATCCCCATCTCCTTTCATCAGACCTGTCTAGACAAATTGAAAATTATTAAGTTTGGAATTCTACCTTCCCCTGCACATTCTGAAACTAAACTCTCTCTTGAAAATTTGTAAGCCAGTCACTTCATGCCTTTATAGCACCCTACTCCCATTTTTGACAGCCAATGTCTCTATTGCCCATCTCTATCAACCCTGCATACTGAGGGGATAGGACTGATTCTTGATATGAAGACTCCTTCCTTCTCAGTTGGTATTTTGAGCTACTACATACATAAGTATAGATCAAGCGCATCAAATTGTAGCAATTTACACTTGTTTCCTTTATCAATTTTTTTTAATCTTCCTCGAGCCGAGTTCTGATTATCAAGCCATCAAAGCTATGTTGAATGGGTACTCTCACATATTTGGGTTTCTTATGCATCTCCCATCACTTCATATAAGCTGGACACTTCACTGTCAGTTCTATCCCTCCATGGCTATGTCCTTGTCCATGGACTCAGGAGTCTTCAGGTCTCACCACACTTCAGACCAACCATCCCTTCCTCTTCTCTCCCTCTTACACAATGGGAGTATGTATAGCATGGTTGAACTTAGCCCATATCTTCAATGCCGCCTTTCCCCACTTCTACTCACCAGTAGACCAATGTAGTCACCAGCAATCTTACATGCCTACTCATGTGTTCCCTTGAGTTTCAGTCTTGGAGAAAGGACTTGATTGCTTGCTCTGATGGCTCCCTGGCAAACAACTTGCTTGTTTTTGTAGTATCCAATCATACTGTCATTTTTGTTTTTTATTTGGGCTGCTGGTCTTTCTTTCAAGAAATATCTACTGTTCTTCTAGCTGCTCCAGGCTGGTTTTGTTGTCTTTTCAAGTGGGAATGTCCCACCTCAGATGGTTCTGGATGAGGCTCAGGTCCTATACACTCCAAATACTCTGCAAGAAGGCTATTTCACTGGGCAAGTTCTAGAACTCCTATTAGGTATTCCAATCAGTTATAGGCTAAAGACAGGTTTATAAGCTTCTGTTATCCAGATGATTTTGTAATCTTCCTAGTCAATTATTATACAAAGAAGAATATAGCATCAGGATCGAAGGAAGACTCAATAAAAAACTGTGAAATTCAAATGATACAATCCTTGCTTGCAAAGCAAAGAGAACTTAAA
>NW_006408816.1:1609415-1620432 GCF_000296735.1 Chrysochloris asiatica
TCAGGATGGCAAGACTTTGTCTCACACACTTCAGATACAATTTTAAACGGGTACAGTCCTGGTGTGGCACTATAGGATAAGCACTTGACCACAAAGTCAGTTTCAACTGAAAGGTCGTGGTTGAAACCGACCAGTCACTCACTGGAAACCCTTTACAGGGTCTCTATGAGTCAGAACTGACTTGATTGTGTTTAACAACAACAATGGTCCCTAGAGAAGGGCACCATGCTTTGAAACCTGGTAAGTCGGCATAAAAAAGGAAGCACCCCAGTTGGATGCATTGTCACAGTGCCGTTGTTATGGACTCAAGCAAAACAACAATTGTGAGGATGGTGCAGGACTGGGCAGTGTTTCTTTCTGTTTTGCATAGGGCCACTATAAGTTGGAGTGACTCAATATCATCTTACAATAACAAGTCAGTTATTTTAACTGGAGAAATAAGATCTGACTTTGTTGATATTGTTTGTAATGTTCAATTAATTCTGACTTATAGCAACCCTATATGACAAAATAGCACTGCCTTATAGATTTTCTAAGGAGCTCTATTAGCGTAGTAGTTATGAATCAGGCTGCTAAACTCAGGGCCAGCAGTTTGAAACTACCAGCTGTTTCATGGGAGAAGGATGAGACTTTCAGCTTCTGTAAAGATTTATAGCCTCGGAAACCCTATACAGGGTCACTATGAGTCAGAACGTTATGATCAAAATAATCTTTAAAAACTCATAGTTCTAAATAACTGAAAAAATGTTAAAAGCCTGTCTTATCCTTGCTAATGTTATGGAAGGATTCAAGTCCAAAACAAAAGTAAACGAAGAGTAATTCATGCCAATATACATTCTTTGTTTTCTGAAAATTATTATACTCAACTCAGTGTTAGAATAGGGCCAAGTTTAATTTTTCATATTTTTTACATGCCAATTGAAATGATCCTGAGTTTTATTTTTAATTTTCCTAATGTGCTCGACTGCAAGGTCACTTTGAACCGAGATCGGCGGTTCAAGTTCACCAGGTGCTCCTCAGAAACCCTATGAGTCGGTATGAGTCAGTACTGACTCGATGACATTTAACAACAGCAACATGAAGGAAACTATAAACATTTTTTTGAAGGAGATAATATAATGTGTAGAGGAGTCGTGGTGGTGTAGTAGGTTACAGATTGGGCTGCTAACCAGAAGGTCAGCAGTTTGAACCTACTGGCTGCTCCTCAGTAGAAAGAGGCAGCTTTGTGTCCCATAAAGATTTACAGCCTTAGAAACTTTACAGAGAGTTGCTATGAGTCAGAATTGACTTGATAGAAGTGGGTTCGATTTGGTTTAAATTTGATGTGTACATCTATTAATCCCTTATCTTAAGATGATATTGCAGGGCAAAACCTCCATCATTAATATATGAATTCATAATATATTAATATTTCACCCAAATGCTATCCTGGGAATATTGATTTTTACTTCTACCTGTATTTTGCACCTTGTTTGTTACACATGACTTAAACTACAAGTGCAGCAGTATATTTTGCTCTGATTTGACACTATGATTTCTGATAATTTCTTTTCATTCATAATTACTCTTATGGTAATTAAGAATGAAAATAAATTGCATATAGAACAGAATTCTGTTATAACAAAAAATAGCTAATATTTCGAAAAGGCCTAACTTTGTGTTAGGTCCAGTGGAAATGTCTGTGAATATTCTAATCTATACTTAATGCTACTATCGTATATTTTTTACCCATTCTAGTATATATATTTTTAAATGATTTATTGTGAATTATGTGATAGTTTACATGGGTGGACATCAGCTTCACATTGATCCCTTCATATATTGTTTTCTTGCCATGGTTGCAATCCCTTCCATGCATCATCAATCAATCAAAGGGTATACCCGGAAAGCCTGCCCCCCTGTGGTCCACACACCACCCCTCCCTCTCTCTCCAGGTCCAAAGTCTCCAGCCACTCCATCTCCCCATGTTATCATCTCTGCCTCCATCCCTGGCATGGTTCTCTGGGTAGGATGCCATTCTCTGCTCTTCTCCTTTGATGGTCCCAGGGACCTCTGTTTCTAGACTGTAAGGTTAATCACTCCCCTCCCTTTGCTCCCAAACATCCACCTTTACATTTCCAGCCCTTACAATCAGTCCAGACAACAATTATTCACTATTGTATCGCAAGAGACCTATCTGCATCTCGTTTCATCAGCCCTGACTAGGCAGAAGGATACTATTCAGTGGAGATTATACCTTGCTCCACACCCTCTGAATCTAGATTCCCTCTTGAAAGCCAGTTACTTCTTGCCTCTGTAGCACCGCCCCCCCCATTCTGGATAGCCAATGTCCAAGTTGCCCATCCTTCTCCTTTCCATGTGCAGAGGAGGTGGGAATAATCCTCGCTGTGGAGATTTGTTCACTCTTTTGAGCTATTGCTTCCATAGGTGTGTGTCAAGTTCATCAAATTGTGTCAGATTATTCTTTTTCCCCTCTTCTTTCTTCTTCTGTTTGAGCTCTGACCATCCAGCCATTGAAGCCAGGCCAAGTGGTTATTATCTGCAAGTGTTAGTGTACTTATGCATGTGCCCTCTCTTCTTATCAGCTGGATACTTCACTCTCTACTCTAGTCCTCTGTGGCTATGTTGCTGACTCTGGATCCAAGATTCCCCAGGTCTTGCCACACTGCTGGCCAACCAAGTCTCTACCTGGGCTCACAAGAGTCTATTGAATGCTGTGGGGCTTAGCTTAAAGCTTCATTGGAGCAATGTCCTGAGTTTCAGGTTCCCATACTCCTCTCCATTAGAGTGCTGTGGCCCACCTTGTCCCAACTTTGCTACATTTCAATTGGGTCTTGTGTCTTTCTTTTATTTCTCACCTCCCATCTCCCCTACTCAGGTTTACTTGTCGGCCATGGCATACTTAATATCTCTCCTTAGAAATCTATTGTAGTCAAGTAAATTCCAACTCATATAGACCCTATGGAACCGAGTAGAATTTCCCCTCTAGGGTTTCCAAAGTTGTGATAGTTATATAAACAGATTGCCACATTTTTCTCCCACTGAGCAGCTAATAGATTCGAAATGCTGACTTCTCACTTAGAAATTGAGTGTTTAATCACTGCATCACCAGGGATCCTGGAAGTCTAATAGGCATATTAATATATATATACATATCATATATATATATTTCCAAAATAGAAATCCAAATCCAAAATAGAATTATTGATACACAAATCCAAAATAGAATTATTGCTATTTCCTCCAAAATAGGCTGCTTCTCTATGTAGCTCATCTTATTTAATAGTAGCTCTATTCTTCCATTGTTCAGGCCCCAAATATTGATGCCACTGTATATTCCTCTTTATTTTATGCCCCAAATCCAGTCACAAGTAAATTATATAGACTCTACCTTCAGAATCACTTTTCACCACCTCCACTGACGGAGTAATGTCTAATGATCATCTCTCATCCGTCTTAATGTAATAGCCCCTAATTGTTCTTCTTGCCTCCCACCTGTTAAACCCTGTGAAAATTACTTTTTTTATTTTTTTTGCTCAAAATGATCCAGTGACTTCCCCCATCACTCATATTAAAGAAGGTAAAATCCTTTGACTAATCAACTACTGCTGTTATCTGCCACCAGAAAATTGCAATTTATAGTAACCCTTATGTACAACAGACCAAAACACTGCCCAGTCCTTCTTCACCCTCACAATATTTGCTATATTTAAGCCTACTTCTGTAATCATTGTTATTCCATATCACTGAGAGTCTTTGTCTTTCACTGACCCTTGATTTTACTCAGTATGATGTCATTCTCCAGGGAATGACCCATCCTGGAAACATGTTCCAAAGTACATGAGACAAAATTTAGACATCTTTGCTTTAGAGAGAGCATTCTTACTGTACTTCTTCCAAGACATACTTGCTCATTCTTCTGGCATTCCATGGTATATTCAATATTCTCAGCTAACACCATAATTTAAAGACATCTATTCTTCTTCTGTTTACTTATACAATGTCCATTTTTTACATGCATAAGAGGTAACTGAAAATACAATAGCTTGGGTAAGTGAACTTATTCCTCAACATGGCATTCTTCTTTTTTTTTTTTTTTTTTTTTAATGTGCTAAAGAGATGTTTGCTGCAGATTTGTCCAATTTAACAAATCATTTGATTCCTTCACTGCTGCTTCCATAGATGTTGATTGTCGTTGATATTGTTATTTGCCATAAGTCTATTCTGACTCATAGTGACCCTATCACCAACAGAATGAAACACTGCTGGGTCCTATGCAATCTTCATAATTCCTGTTATGTTTGAACCCATTGCCGCTTCACTGTGTCAATCCATTTCATAGGGTGTCTTCCTCTTTCTCAAAGATCCTCCACTTTAGCAAGCATAATGCCATTCTCTGGAAATAGGTCCCTCCTAATAACATGTCCAAACTATGCAAGACGATGCCTTGTAATCCAGATTTCTAAGGAACATTTTTTATGTACTTTTCCTAACATAGATTAGTTTGTCCTTCTGGCAGTCATGATATTTTTAATATTCTCACCCAACATCATTACTCAATGTATCAGTTCTTCTATTGTCTTCCTTATTCATTGTCCAACTTTCATATGCATATGAGGTTATTGAAAATGCCATTGCTTAGGTCAGGTGTCCCTTAGTCCTCAAACTGATATATTTGCTCTTGAACAATGTAAAGAGGTCTTGTGCAGCAGATTTATCTAATTTAATACGGTATTTGATTTCTTGATTATTCCTTACATCAGTGTTGGCAGTGGATGGATCATAGCAAAACAAAAGTCTTTGCCAACTTCCGTCTTTTCTCCATTTACCATAATGCTATTAATTGATTCAGTTGTGAAGATCTTTGTTTTCTTTATTTATATTGAAGTGCAATGCATAATTAAGGCTGTAGTCTTTTATGTTCATCAGTAAATATTTAAAGTCTTCTTTGCTTCCAGCATATAAGGTTGTATAATTTGCATATCACAGATGAATAGTCTCCAATCCCTATTCTCATGTTCTTCTTCATATAATTCAGCCTCTGGTGTGGTGCTGTGGGATAAAGCATTAGACCACAAGGTTAGTTTGAACCACAGGGAGGTGGTTCAAACTTACCATCCACTCCTCAGAAATTCTATACAAAGTCTCTATGAGTCAGAACCAACTCAATGGCACTGAACAACAATGCAATAATACAGATTGAATAGACATGGTGAAAGAATACAACTCTTGCATAATACCTTTCTTGATTTTAAACTATTCTGTGTCCCTATGTTTTGTTCCAACAGCTGACTTTTGGTCTATGTACAGGTTCCTCATGGCATAATTAATTATTCTGGAATACCCATTCTTCACAATGCTATCCATAGTTAGTCATAATCCACACAGTCAAAGCCTTTGTATAGTCAATAAAACACTGGAAAACATCTTTCTGATATTCTGTGCTTTCAGCCAAGATCCATCTGACATCAACAATGACCTTCCTAGTTCCACATCCTAGTTTGAATCCAGTCAGAACTTTTGGAAGTTTCCTGTTTACGTATTATTGCAGGAGTTTCTAGCAAAATTTTATTACATGTTGTTTCATGATTTCTACATTACGTTGGGTCAGCTGTCTTTGGAATAGGCACACATGTGTATCCAATAGCTATATTGAGAAGTTGTCTTTGAAATTTTTTGGCATAGATGAGCTAGTGCTTCCAGTGTTGCATCAGTTTGTTGATATATTTCAATTTTTATTCTGTCAATTCCTGGAGGCTTGTTTTTTGCCAGTGACTTCTTTGCAGTTCTTGCTTTCCTCTCTTTTTAATGACATTTTGCTTGTTTCCTGTTTGAGATTCTTGATGTCAACTCTTCTGGTCTTCTGTCATTAGTGTCTAGTGCATCAAATATGTTATTGAAATGGTCTCTACATTAGGGTGGGCTATATTTAAATTAATATTTTAGCTCTTCTGGACTTGTTTTAATTTAATTCAGCTTAAGCCTGAACTTGCATATGAGCAGTTGATGGTCTGTTCCAAAATTGCACCCTGACTTTTCTTCCCACAGATATAGTCAATTTGATTTATGTGTATTTCATCTATTGAGGTCCAAGTGTATAATCATGTTTTATGTTGTTTAAAAAAGGCATTTGCAATGAAAATTGTGCTGGTCTTACACAATTCTATTATGCAATCTCCAGCGTCATTTTATCACTAAGGGTCATATTTTCCAACTACTGATCTTTCCTCTTTGTTTTCAACCTTTGCATCTCAGTCACCAGTAATTATCATTGCAACTTGATTGTGTGTTTGATAAAATTCAGACTGTAAGAGTTGGTAGAATTCTTCAATTTCAACATCACTGGCTTCAGTATTTGGTTCATAAATTTGAATAATGTGGTTTCACCTGCTTTTCCTTGTAGGTATATGGCAATCATCCTATCACAGACAGTGTTGCACTTCATGACAGATCTTGAAATAGTCTTTTTGGTTATGAATGAAAAGTCATTCCTTTTGAATTTGTCATTCCTGGCATAGTAAACCATATGATTCTTTGATTCAGAACACCAATACTAGTACATTTCAGCTACTAATACTTAGGATATGGATCTTTATTTGTTCATTTTTGTTTTTGACGATTAATAATTTGCCTAGACTCATACTTTATGCATTCCATCTTCTGATTAGTAATAAATGTTTGCATCTGTTGCTCCTTGTTTTGAGTTGTGCTCCTTCTGTATATGAAGCTCCTGAAAGTTTTTCTCTATTCACCTCATTATGGTCAACTCTCCTTTGAAAAGGCAGCCACTTGCCTTTAAACCTAAGGGGCTCATGTTCCAGCACTATATAAGACCATCTTCTGCTTCTATTCATAATGCTTTCATAATGCTTTTCTTTTTTCTTCCAATACTCTAAATGACAGTTTTCTGCTACTACTCATAAAATTTTCATTGGCTAAACATTCAGAGGTGGTTCTCTTCTCCTTCTTCCTAATCTGTCTTAGTTTCAAAGCTCCACTCAAACCTGTCCATGACAGTATTTATATAACATGTAATTTTAAGTAACAGTGGTATAGCTTTCAGTATCAAGCAACACACAAGTCACCAAACTGACATATAAATGGTTGGAGTTGGTTATGGTTCCAAGGACAATGAAACTCTTGTCAATTTAAATATTTTCTCCATTTATCATGATGTTGCTTATTGATCCAGTAATGAGGATTTTTGTTCACTGTATTTTGAGATGTAATTCATACAAAAATTGCTGTCTTTGCTTTTCCACCATCTCTTTCCACAGATATACTGAATTTTTTTTCCTGTGTAGTCCGTCTGTTGAGCTAATAGTGTATGCTGTTTAGAAAAGATATTTGCAATGTATCAGTCATTGGTCTTTCAAAATTCTATTATGTGATCTCCAGTATCATTTTTATCACCAAAACCATATTTTATAATCACCGATCCTTCCTCTTTGTTTCCAACCTTTGCATTCCAATCACTAGTAATTATCAATGCATGCTCATTGCCTGTTTAATCAATTTCAAAATGAAGCTGTGCTTCAAATTCTCTCGGATTTTAACAAGTAAGGTTGTGATACCTGCATCTCATAGGTTGTTATTGAATCTTCCTCCAATCCTGATGCCACATTCTTCTTCTTATAGTACAGCCTCTTGTCCATAGAATCTTTAAATATTGCAAATGGAGATTTGAATTTTCTGTTTTGTTCTTCCATCTTGAGAAATGCTGAGAATTGTCTTGCCTTTTGTTTTTCTAACACCAAGTCTTTGCACATTTCATTATAACACTTTCCTTTGTTTTCTTTACATACTTACTTAATGTGTTTGTTCAGCATACATATTGAATAAGTATGGTGAAAGGATGCAACACTGACACAACTTTTCCAAAGTTAAATCTTGCTGCATTTGTTAAAATGAATGCCGGGTTATTATTGTGTATGTATGTATATATATATAAAAGCTCTGGTAGCGTAGTGGTTAGGAATCGGGCTGTGAACCTCAAGGTCAGCAGTTCGAAACTACCAGCTGCTCCGCGGGAAAAAGATGAGGCGTTCTGTTCCCGTAAAGATTTACAGCCTCGGAAACCCTGTTCAGGGTTGCTATGGGTCGGGACCGACTCGACGGCACTTCACAACCACAATAAATATAGATACTATATTTATTGTGGTTGTGAAGTGCCGTCGAGTCGGTCCCGACCCATAGCGACCCTGTACAGGGTTTCCAAGGAGCAGCTGGTGAGCTTGAACTGCCAACATTACAGTTCAAATGGCTTTGCAGTCTGGGGCATTAACCCACAGGGCCACACCAGCACACCAGGGCTCTCTCTCTCTCTCTCTCTCTCTCTCTCTCTCTCTCTCTCACAAAATCTCTCTCTCTCTCTCCACATATATATATACATATATATGGAGAGAGAGAGAGATTCTGAAAGAGAGAGACTTGCAATTTTTGCATTAAAGGTTGTGTATGGCAATAATAAGAAATAATGGCTTGTGGTGAACATATGGTGATTGTTAGGAAAATGGAGGTTATGGGGATGAGGATGGGAAGGGAGTCAAAGGGGTCATGGTGTGGTGCTATAGAATAAGAATTGGACTGTCAACTAAAATGTCAATTGCTCCTTGAAACCCCTTACAGTGTTACTACAGTCAAAACAACCTCACCACTCATCTGTCAGTTTGTCGTACTTTGATGGTTTGTGTACCACCAGTATTTTAAATACTAGCAGGGTCATGCATGCTGAACAGGTTTCAACTGCATTTCCAGATTAAGACAGAGTAGGAAGAAGGATACACAGACTATTTCTGAACATTTAGTAATTAAAAACCATATGAATAACTGTGGAACACTGTCAGATATAACCAGAATATTGAATATTGGAACATGATGAAGAACACCAGAATATTGTCAGATATAGTGCCAGAAGATGAGCTCCTCAGGTAGAAAGGCAATCAATATATTCCTGGGGAAGAGTTGCCTCCACAAATTAGAATTGACCGTGATGATGAGAATGGAATACTCTTTCAGGACCTTCATTTGCTGATGGGGCACAACCCAAAATAAGGAGAAAGAATTGTAAGTATACATTAAAAATCAGAACATGAAATGTACAAAGTATGAATCTAGGGAAATTAGAAATAGTCAATAATGAAATAGAATGCATCAACAATAATATCTTAGGGATCAGTGAGCTGAAATGGAATGATATTGGCCATTTTGAATTTGACAATCACATGGTTTACTATGTAGTGAATGAAAAAATGAAGAGGAATGGCATTACATTCATCATCAAAAAGAACATTTCAATACCTATCTTGAAGTACAGCCCTTACTGTGATAGGATAATATTCATATACCTACAAGGAAATCAGTTAGTATAACTATTATTCAAATTTATGCAACAAATGCTAAAGCAAATGATGATGAAATTGAAGAATTCTATCAACTTCTTAAGTCTGAAATTGATCAAGCATGCACTCAAGATATATTGATAATTACAGGTGATTGGAATGCAAAGGTTGTAAACAAAGAGGAAGGATCAGTAGTTGGAAAATATGGCCTTGGTGATAGAAATGATGCTGGAGAATACATGATAGAATTTTGCAAGACCAATTAATTCTTCATTGCAAATAACATTTTTGCACAACATAAAAGAAGACTACACATTAAGACCTTACCAGATGAATACGCAGAAATCAAATAGCCTACATCTGTGGAAAAGGTGGTGGAAAAGCCAAATTAAGGCCACACAGACTGTAGAACAGACTTGTAATTGTTTATGGGCAAGTTTGGGTTGAAGCTGAATAAAGATAAAACAAGTCCATGAAAGCCAAAATATATTATTGAGCCTATGCCACCTGAATATAGAGATGCTCTAAAGAACAGATTTGATGTAGCAAACACTAATTATTGACGACTAGAAGATTTGTGAGTTGATATCAAGAACATCATATAGGAAGGCAAGAAAGAAAGAAAAGTCCAAAATGGATGTCAGAGGAGACACTGAAACTCACTCTTCAGCATAGAAATGCTAAAGCAAAGGGAAGAACTGAAGTGGTAAAAAAAAAAACAACTTAATAGGAAATTTCAAAGGGCAGTTTGAGAAAATAAAGTTAAATATTATGAGGAAATTTGCAACGACCTGGAGCTAGAACACCAAAAGGGAAGAACACATTTTGCATTTCTCAATCTTAGTGAACTGAAGAAAAAAAATTTATTCATCAACTTGCAATATTAAATGAGTCTTTGGGAAACATATTGAATGATGCAGAAAACATCAAAGGAAAATGGAGTGAATACCCAGTCACTGTACAAAATAAAATGTGTGATGTTCAAACCTTTTAATAGGTAGCATATGATCAAGTGCCAATGATACTGAAGGAAGAAGTTCAAGGTGCACTAAAGACATTGCAAAGAATGAGTCTTTGGGAATTGATGTAATACAAATTGAAATCTGCCAACAAACCGATGTGGCACTCAGTCATATAGGCCAAGAGATTTGGAAGACAGCTTTCTGGCCAATTGATTAGAAGAGATCCATATTTGTGCCCATTCCAAAGAGACATGACCCAATGTAATGTGGAAATCATTGAACAATATCATTAATATCGCATGCAAGTAAAAATCTGCTAAAGATTATTTAAAAATGGCTGCAACAGTACATTGATGGAACTGCAAGAGGTTCAAGTCATAATGTGTAAGTGAAGTGAGAGATAACATTGCTAATGTCTGATAGATCTTGGGTAAAAGCAGAGAATACAAGAAAGATGTTCACCAGTGCTTCATTGACTAAGCAAAGGCTTTTAACTGTGTGGATCACAACAAGTTATGGACAATGTTACAGATAATGCAAATTCCAGAACACTTAATTGTTCTCATGAAGAATCTGTACATAGAATAAGAGGCAGTCGTTTTAACAAAGGAACACTGAATAGTTCAAAATTTGGAAAGGTGTGTACCATGGCTGTATTCTTTCATCATACTTATTCAATATGTCTACTGAGCAAATAATTCAAGAAGATGGATT
>NW_006408816.1:1621064-1622195 GCF_000296735.1 Chrysochloris asiatica
CGTATTATCAGGATGGCCCAGTCCTTGGAGAAGTACATCATGCTTGGCAAAGTGAAGAGTCAGAAAAATGAGAAAGACCTCCAACTAGATAGAGTGGCCCAGTGGCAGCTGCAAAGGGCTCCAGAGTAGCAAAGATTGTGAGGTTTGCACAGGACTGGGCAGTGTTTTGTTCTGTTGTGCTTAGGGTTCCTATGAGTCAGAACTGACTCTTTGTCATCAAGCAACAATTACAATAGTCAGAACCTACCCAATAACACTTAACAAAAACAAGGCTATGAGAGTTGTCACTAGAAGTCAGATATAAGTCTTTTAATGAATGCACATTTTTGCTTTTGCTCGAAGCACCATAAAATGATCTTGAAGGGCATAAGAGCATTTAGTAATATATATATATTCTAAGAAGTTTTTTTTTTTTTTTCTTAAGTGTTATCAAGTTGGTTTGGACTCATAGGGTCCCTATATAGGCTTTCTGAGGAGCAGATGGTGGGTTTGAACAAATGACCTGGTGGTTAGCAGTCCAATGCTTATCTGACAGTGCCACACCAGAGCTCCTAAGAAACTTTAGCACTGTACAAATGTCTCTTATCAGACTTGATAAGACTGACAGTTTTCATAGCTTTTTTTATTTATATCTCAGTTCAGTTCCTGCATCTTTTAACATTCATGCTGTCGCATATCTAAATGGTAAAAGAGAAAAAAAACAAATGAATGAATTTTAATTTTCTTGAAAAATAAGATTAATGTAGGCCCCAAACTCAAAATGCAGAAATAGAGCCTTCATCTTTGGGATAATTTAGAGTGCTCAAATATTTTTAGCATATTTAATACTATAAACCATAACTTAAACCTTAAATAACAATTGAAAACTGTGCTGTAAGCAACAGAGCAAGTTTCTGAAACTTTTAAACTTGTTTACCATACAGTCATGAGATTGATTTTACTATATTCACAGATTTCCACTGTCCCCAAATTATAAGTAAGGCCAGAAAAAAACAACAAATGATTTACTAAAATGATATTAAGGAAACATAAATTTAATAGTATGAGGAATTATATCTTATTCCTCAGTTCTTCAAGACTCCACCAAACAATGCTTTAAGTTAGATGTGTGTTTTAAATAATATAATAATA
>NW_006408816.1:1622471-1635880 GCF_000296735.1 Chrysochloris asiatica
ATATATTTATTGTAATTATTATTACTACCATGTACAATATAAGGAGCTTTGGTAGCATAGAGGTTACAGCAGCTTGAAACTACCAGCTATTCCACAGGAGAAAAATGAGGCTTTCTGCTACCATAAAGATTTATAGCCTCAGAAACCCTATACAAGGTTGCTATAAGTCAGAACCAACTCCATAGTATACAACCAATCAAACAATATACAATATGGAATCTTGCTGTAGAACCATAGGGTAAAGTACTAGACCACAAGGCCTGTTTGAACCACAAGGTAAGTAGTTCAAACCTCCCAGTCACTCCTTGAAAACACTATACAGGGTTGCTGACTCGATAACACTCAATAACAACAACAAAATATATAGTATATGTTGTTGTTGACCGCGACCCTTACCATTCCAACTGACCTTGTGGTCCTATAGTATATATTCAAAAAGTATTTTATACACACACACATACATATTTATATACATTTGTGTGTCTTTGTAAACTATACATTCATATTTATATATATATTTGTGAGTCTTTGTAAACTATCATGTAAGATTATATAGTCAGTTTAGTAAAAGGTTATTGTTATTAGGTGTCATCGAGTTGGTACCGACCGATAGTGACCTTATGCACAGCAGAATAAAACACTGCCCGATCCTGAGCCAACCTCACTACTGTTACCACACTAGAGTCCATCAATGCTGCCACTTGGCCAATCCATCTCGTTGGGGGTCTTCCTCTTTTTCTCTGACCCTCAACCTTACCTAACATGATATCCTTCTCCAGTGACTGCTCCCTCCTGACAATATGTCCGAAATATGAAAGATGAAGTTTGAACATCCTGGACTCCAAGGAGTACTCTGGCTGCACTTCTTCCAAAATGGATCTACTGGTTCTTTTGGCAGCACGTGGCACTTTCAATAGTCTCGTCCAACACCATAACTCAAAAGCATCAATTCTTCTAAGGTCTTCCTTATTCACTGTTCAACTTTCGCATGCATATGAGGTAATTGAAAAATACCATGGCCTGGGTCAAGTGCACATTAGTCCTC
This sequence comes from Chrysochloris asiatica, assembly GCF_000296735.1. NCBI lineage: Eukaryota > Metazoa > Chordata > Mammalia > Afrosoricida > Chrysochloridae > Chrysochloris > Chrysochloris asiatica. Next base: position 1,623,517 of record NW_006408816.1, read on the forward strand.
AAGCTGACATCTTTGCTCTTCAACACTTTAAAAAAAAGGACTTGTGCAGCAGATTTGCCTAATGCAATACATCGTTTGATTTCTTGACTGCTGCTTCCATGATTGTTGATAGTTGATCCAATAAGAATGAAGTCCTTGACAACTTAAATCTTTTCTCTGTTGATAAGATTGTTGTTTATTGTTCCAGTGGTGAGGATTTTTGTTTTCTTGACATTGAGATGTAATCCATACCGAAGGCTGTGCTCTTTGATCTTCATCAGTACATGTTTTAAGTCTTCACTTTCAGCAAGCAAGGTTGTATCATCTGCATATCGCAGGTTGTTAATGAGTCTTCCTCCAATCCTGATGCCACATTTTTCTTCATATAACACAGCTTCTCAGATTATTTGCTCAGCATACAGGTTGAATAAATATGGTGAAAGAATGCAACCTTCTTGCACACCTTTTTTAATTTTTTAAACCATTCAGTATTCTCATGTTCTGTTTGAACAACTGCCTCTTGGTCCAGGTACAGATTCCTTAATTGAGCACAATTAAGTGTTCCAGAATACTCATACTTTGCAATGTTGTCCATAGCTTGTCATGATCCACACAATCAAATCCTTTACGTAGTCAATAAAGCACAGGTAAACATCTTTCTGATAGTCTCTGTTTTCAGCCAAGATCCATTGGACATCAGCAATGATATCCCTTGTTCCATGGCCTTTTCTGAATCTGGCTTGAACCTGTGTAAGTTCTCTGTCAAAGTATGATTGTAGCCATTTCTGTATTACCGTTAGCAAAATTTTACTTACATGGGATAGCAAAGAGATTAACCAATGATTTCCACATCCTGTTGGGTCACCTTCCTTTGGAATGGGCACAAATATGGATCTCTTCCAATCAGTTGGCCAGATAGTTGTCTTCCAAATTTCTTGGCAGAGATGAGTGAGTGCCTTTTGTGCCGTCTGACTTTCTTGAAAGATTTCAATTTTTATTCCATCAATTCTTGATGCCTTGTTCTTTGCCAATTCCTTCAATGCACAAAAGGTACCTCAGAGATAACTAGATAAACCAGTTTTCATCAAGTTGATTGAATCATGACAACCCTATATATATTAAAACTGTGCTCTGTAGAGGTTTTGTATGGCTGATTGTTTAGAAGTAGATTACCAGGATTTTTTTTCTGCCTGGTACTTTTGTTAGTGTGAAGTGCCAGTGAGTCCGTTCCGATCCATGGCAACCCTGTATAGGCTTTCTGAGGAGCAGCTGGTGAGTTTGTACCGCCGACCTTGCAGTTCAAATGGCTTTGCAGTCTGGGTGCATTAATCCACAGTGCCACACCAGGTGGACTCACACAACTTTTGGTTAGTAGGAAAGTATATTAACCATTTCCACCATCCAGAGACTCTGCATAGATGCAGTTATTTTAGAGTTATATTTTAAATTCTTATAGCATCATAAAAACCCAAATGGGAAGAAAAAAATAGTAGTTAAGAATTTGATAACTTATTTTCTTATATAAAAACCAGTACTCCAATCACCTAGAATTTAATGTTACTCATTAAGATGAAGTGTTCAAAAGATGCAGTGTAGCTCATCTTTCTAGGTGGGAGACTGTAAATTAAATGTTGATAAGTTTAAAAATTCAACTGCATATTGACATCTTTAGAGATTTTGATGAAGGAGGCCATATTAATACATTATAATAATTACATATGATATATAATATTGTAGTTGTATACAATATATGCAATATATTATATATAAAGTCTTAACATTTAATTATTTCAGACTTAATTTTGATTTCCCTTTGATGATTGCCTTTTTTGTATCACCCCATCCCACTTCAAGTAATAGGTAATTTTATCAGTGTAACAATGCATTTGCAAAGCAATTCATTTGCATTAATTCATTTGTGTTTTTATTGCTGCCAATGAAATCATATTTGAGCAGACTGTCAGCCAATTCACTGCAATATTCATAATTTTCTTAGGACATGAGTTATAGGCATGAGTTTACCTGAAATTAATGTATGGAGTCTTATGATATTCGGTTAGTATCTCAGCTGGAAACAATGTTTACTAAGTAAGTTGTTATTTGAAATAACATTTCCTTGTTATCTCAGTATAACACTGTAAATTATATGTATTATTTAGAATACTAAACAAATATTTTCAGTAGCTCATCAAGCACCTGACTTACAGCTCTGAAATTGTCTCAATGTTACTCAGAGAGCAAATTCTGTTTGTGTATGTATTATAATATTAGACTACATCAAGCCAGAAGGCAGATATAATCATTCTTTGAACTGTATAGTAAATCCGGATGCTATGAAAAGGTTGAAGGCCTATTTTACATTTTGCAGAAGTAATGAAATGCATCTTAATAGGCTTAAATATGCAGCTTTAATATAAATAAACCAAATATAACCATTTCATGGGTGTGATCGAGTGAGCTCCTGATATTAAGCTTGTTTCTACTGTTAGCTTTTTCTTTCTGTTTTCCTATCTGCACAGCAACCAATATGAAGCTTTAGGTTTGTGAAGGAATTTCAAAGTTTTTATTTTATGGCAATAAACAAGAATCACTTGTTTAGTCAGCAAATGCATGTTTCATAATAAAACTTACATTATGCTAAGTTTTTCACTACCCCTTTTCCAAAACCTTTGTAATCTCACGAACAATAATAACAAAAATAATGGAATCTGTGTAATAAGAGAATTAGCATGACTAGTGATAACTATGGAAATCTCTTCCTGCAAGAAGAATGCTTTCTAGGGACTAACTTCTGTGCTTGAGACATTTTTCTTTTAGCAGGAGCTGACATTGGGAAATAAGTACTTTTTGTTTCTTTGGTTTTATTTTCATTTTTCCTATAGATTTGGAACTTCAGATGATACTTCAGCTGATACTCCTTTAGTCCACCACAAACCAAATGCAATAAGAGATAAAGTACAAATTATTCCAAACCTTTATCCAAACAGGAAGATAGTTTAACCTTAGTCCAGTGGCACAACTAAGACAGGATTCATTTGATAGCTTTATAGGCCTATACTTTTCAAAACCTTTCTTGGCAAGCCTAAACAAAATGGCATAAATAAAAAATGAACGTCCTTCAGAATGAGAAGAACATCATGTTCATCACACCTGGATTCATTCTGATCACAGCTGATGTGTACAAGAATGATTAGAAATCATATAGACTCTGATGAGGAGCAAGAGGAAGTCATTTAAATTGTGACAGCACCCTGTGTTCCAAATATCTCCATTGACTTATAAACAATTTAAGAAGTCATTTTTTAAAAATTCTGAAAAAGCTTAATTTTGTGAATATTTTAGACACATTTAGCCAGATTTAAATTTTTTAAAACTGCAAGCATAACATTTTCTTCTCTATTTCATAACAGGTGTAGCTGAAAAGAAGAAGAAAAAAGCAAAAGCATATATTTCCTAGAAAGTATAGCTTTCCCTGTGCAAAGACAATCCTTAAATGCTGCTCCATGATTGTTTCAGAGCATTGTAATATTAATTAAAACATGAGTATGGTATTTTAAAGGTATATCTAGATATGGAGTCCTGGTGTGGCACTGCAGGATAATGTATTGGACTGCAAGATCAGTTTGAAATGCAAGGATGGTGGTTCAAATCTAGCAGTCGCTCCTCAGAAACCCTAGGCAGGGTTGCTTAGAGTTGTAACAACATCTAGATATAATCCATATCTGCAAATCCAAAAGCCAGGCAAAGTACACAAATTTGCAAATTTTACTTGACTTTATGTGATCCCTTTTTCAAGGTTTATCAGTCTCATGTTTTATTTGATGGCAAGGTATGAAATACAATTTTCTGATGGGTTGTAGAACATTTATAGTCTGGTTAACTGGCCAGGTCTCATATCTTAGCCTAAGTCAAGGCTAGTTTTACTCAATTTCACAGATCATGACATTGACATCATCAAAGTTTAAGTTTGCTCATTTTAACATGAGTTGAAGTGTGAATTACACCAACATTTTACACATTATCTGTTAATGACTACAAAGTCGGTTTGAACCATAAAGCCAGTGGTTCAGGCTCACCAGGCTCTCCTTGGAAACCCTATGCAGGGTTGCTATGGGTCAGAACCAACTCGACCGCCCTTAACAACAATAATGCATAATGATTGAATTAGGGTTAAAAATCTATATCAGTTGTTTAACTAAGTAATACAGATTTGTAAATACTTTACATCTATAAGTAATCAGGGAATCTTGATGTGGAGCTGTTGGATAAGCACTGGACTGTTCACCATAAAGTTGGCGATTCAAACCCACGAGTGCTCCTTGCAAAACCTATATAGGGTGACTATGAGTCGCAACTGACTCAATGACATTTAACAACATAAGTAATCAGTGCTAGATTATTTTTTGTTGTTGTTAAGAGCCATAAAGTCAGTTCTGACATACAGTGACTCTATAGTTTCCTAGGAGCAGCTGGTGGATTTGAATTGCTGATCTTGTGATTTGCAGTTCAATGCTGATCCTACAGTGCCTCACCAGAAGTCCTAGTTTAACTCATTTTAGTCAGTATTCTTTTTCGGTTAATGAATAGATCATCTCTTCTAGTTATGGATTCTTAGGAAGGCAAAACCTCATTCATTTTGATTCACATGTACTTTCTTGTATGTCTCAGGCTGGCTATCCTCTTCTGCTGGTATATGTGTAATGATTACAATGTGAGCTATGAAACTGTTTTTGAAGAGAATGAAGTTAAACACATTTTATGTGTGTATTTCTTTAAGTCTTAATTGCATTTTTGAAAAGGAACAACAACAAAAAAAGCCTAACTAGGCTGCTGATGTTGCTGTTACGTTGCTCTTTTCACCAGCCTGTTTCTGAATTCTCCATTAGTATACATATACCTTGTGTAACATTGTGGAGTAAGAAGCATGCTGCTCTGTCTCTCCCAGAATACTGCAATTTGTCATTTTGTCTGTTGACCTTTTTATTTGGAATACTGGGATAATATGTCATGTCTCCTGTTTCTCTACTCTACACTGACTTCTGACTAGTGTGTTCTGCTTAAACGTACTTCTCATGTGTCTCTTCTTGAGATGTATGGTTACAGGGTTAATGGCTTTATTATTTTTCTAGCCTTAAAGTCCACTTTGGACTTGTGTTGTGGTGCTATAAGATCAGCATTGGACTGCGAACTATAAGGTTGGCAGTTCAAACCTACCAGCTGCTCCTCGGAAACCCTACAGAGGGTCGCTATGAGTCAGAATAGACAGGAGGGCACTTAATATTAATAGTCAGAACTGAGACGAATGAATGCATTTAACAGCAGCACTATGAGCTGGAACCAATTTGACGGCCCTTAACAGAAACAACAAAGTCTGCTTTCTCTAGGCTGTTTCAGCAGTCCCACTGATCATTTTGATGAATGAAAGAAAATGTATTGCATTGTCCACATTTCTAACTCATAGTGATCCTGTGTGCAACAGAATGAAACACTGCCCAGGTCTTCACCATACTCATAATCACATCTATGTTTGAGCCTATTGTTGCAGCCAGTGTCAATCCCTCTCACTGAGGTGTTTACTCTGTTTTCACTGGCCTTTTACCAAGTATGACAGCTTTCTCCCAGACCTGATCCCTCCTGATGACATGGCCAAAGTACATGGGAAGAATTCTTGCCATCTTCATTTTCAAGGGGCATTCTGACTGTACATCTTCCAATATAGATTCATTCATTCTCTGGTAGTTTGTGGAATATTTAATATTTTCACAAATATCATAATTCAAAGATATTGATTCTTCTTAATAAGTTTTCCTTATTCATTGTCTGCCTTTCACATGCATATTTGGTGATTGAAAATACCATACCTTGGACCAGGCACATCTTAGTCTTCTAAGTTACATTTTTGTTTTTTAATACTTTAAAGAAATATTTTGATGAAGATGTGCCCAATGCAATTTGTTTTCTTTCCAAACTACTGCTTTCATGGGTGTTGATTGTTGACCCAAGTAAAATTAAATGCTTTATAACTTCAGTATTTTTTCATGATATTGCTTATTGGTTCATTTGAAAGGATTTTTAAAGTTTTTATATTGAGGTGTTAGCCATATTGAAAATTGTAGTCTTTCACTTTCATCCATAAATATACAAATCCTTTTTGCTTTCAGCAAGCAAGGTTATGCCATCTGTATATCTTAGGTTGTTAATGAGCCTTCCTCCAATCTTTACTATGTTTTCATCTTCCTATAGTTCAAATTCTGGTATTATTTGCTCACTACACTGATTGAGGGAGTCCTGGTGTGGCTCTGTGGGTTAATGCACCAGACTGCAAAGCTACCTGAGGCACCTGTAGCTCCTTGGAACCCCTATACAAGGTCGCTATGGGTTGGAACCAACTCGATAGCACTTAACATCACCAACACAGATTTAATAAATAAGATGAAAAGATACAACCCCGACACACAACTTTCCTGATTTTAAACCAGGAAATACCCCGGGTTCTGTTTGAATGACTGTCTTTTTGTCTATGTGCAGTTTCATCATGACTACAAAGCAGTGTTCTGAAATTCCCATTCTTTGCAATGCTATCTGTAATTTGTTATGATTTGCCTAAATATTTTTACATAGTCGATAAAATACAGGGAAACATCTATATGGTATTTTCAGCTTCCAGTCATTAACCAGTCACTTCAAATCTTCTTCTGAATCCAGTTTGAATTTCTGGCAATTCCACTTTGTTGGAACACCTTTTTTTTTTTTTTTTTTTTAACAAATATTCATTTAGATTATTCAGAGAGGCTGTTTAATCTAACATCCCATGAACATCCATCCAGCTGTTTACAAAATCAAAGATGCCAAATTACTGTAACTGTTTTTGAATAGTCTTCACCAAAAATTTACTTCTTGTGATATTAATGGCATTGTTCAATAACTTCTGCATTCTGCTGGAAATTTCCTATAAGTACTTATAAACAATGTAAGTAAGGGTTTCACAGTTTTGTTCCAAAGGTTACTCTTATTATATCAATAGTCACAATAATAATATAACAATATACATCATATCAATAATATCAGGTATGTAATAAAAATAGAGAAAATATGAGTAACATCAGATCATATCAAGTGTCACTATGACTTTGAACCTACTTGATAGCACTTAACAAGCACAACACTTTTTGAAATAAATAGGGAGCTCAGGAAAATTTGGAATTTCCCCAGTGAAGGAGATTCTTGGTACCATTCCTAGGTTTTATTTATTTTTATGCCTTCCTCAACACTCTTTTAAATCTAGTCCAGATTTTACATTGCACGTTGTCTGGGTTGACGTTCCAGTCCTTAAGTAGAGATTCTTTAAGAAATGTTTACCCCTTCTATCATTTTTCCATAGGAATGGTTCTTAGATTTCCTAACATGATTTGTCCCTCTAATATTCTTAGGATCCTTTTAGTTTTATGTCATCTGAGAGCAGCCACTGTACACAGTATGTCTACTTTTTTTTTTTTTTAATTGATCGAAGCAACCAGAATGCATTTTTGTATTAGTAGTTCTTTCCACAGCACTGCTGAGCCAGACCTCTTGTTTTTATTGACTATTGGCATTTTTACCACAGTAAACTCACTGACAGTGAAACCTTTATTTGTAAACAAAAGCTTTTATTTATTTTAATTTTTCTTACCTTGCTTAATGTTTGTATAGCTCTTGGGTATTTGTTCACTTCCTCCTTGAAGTTCATTCTTCATTTAGCTTCTATAACAACTCTGTCTCTTACAGGTCTCTCACTACTCAAGGTACACCGAACCCAATGCCTTTTAGTCTCCTTTTTTTTTTTTTTTGTATACTTGTAAGAATAGTGTGGCAGTGGTTTCTTCTCTGACTTCACAGGGGGGAGGAAGAAAAAAAAAAAAAAAGCCATCAGTATTAGCCCAAAGCTGATTTCTCTGAAGTGCCTCGACCCTCTAGTCTTCCTTACCAATTCTGACACCAAATATCCCTCTCACATAACTCTCGACTTGTTTGCTGGGTTCTATACACAGAGAACTCCCAGACAATATTCACATTTGTGGTTTATTAAGGAAGTTATTCATTAGGTTTTCACTGACTAAATACTCGGAAGTAATTCATCACTCCTTCTTCATTCCTTCTTCACTTAACTGTGTTTATGAACAATCTCTACATGGACCATGAGGCAGTTGTTAGAACAGAGCATGGGAACACTAAATGGTTTCAAATGTGTGTGATAAGGTTGTGTTCTTTCACCATATTTATTCAATCTGTATGCTGAGCAAATAGTCCAAGAAACTGGGTTATATGAAGAAAAACGTGGCATCAAGATTGGAGGAAGACTCATTAACAACCTGCGATATGCAGATGATACAACCTTGCTTGCTGAAAGTGAAAAGGACTTAAAATACTTCTGATGAAGATCAAAGAGCACAGCTTTCAATATGGATTGCATCTCAATATAAAGAAAACAAAAATCCTCACCACTGGACCAATAAACAACATTCTTATCAACGGAGGAAAGATTGAAACTGTCAAGGACTTCATTTTTCTTGGATCAACTATTAACTCTCATGGAAGCAGCAGTCAAGAAATCAAACAACGTATTGCATTAGGCAAATCTGCTGCACAAGACCTTTTTAAAGTGTTAAAGAGCAAAGATGTCAGCTTGAGTGAAAACTAAGGTGTATCTGACCTAAGCCATGATATTTTCAGTAATCTCATATACCTGTGAAAGCTGGACAGTGAATAAGGAAGACTGCAGAAGAATTGATGCTTTTGAGTCATGGTGTTGGAGGAGAATATCGAAAGAGTCGTGGGTTGCCAAAAGAACAAACAGATCTGTGTTCGAAGAAGTGCAGCCAGAGTGCTCCTTGGAGGCCAGGATGGCCAAACTTCGTCTCTCATACTTCGGACATATTGTCAGGAGGGACCAGTCACTGGAGAAGGATATAATGTTTGGTAAGGTGGAGGGTCAGAGAGAAAGAGGAAGAAGACCCCAGCAAGATGGATTGGCAAAGTGGCAGCATCAATGGGCTCGAGCGTGGCAACAATCATGAAGTTGGCCCAGGACTGGGCAGAGTTTCGTTCTGTTGTGAGTCGGCGTGGAGTCGATGGCACCTAGCAAGAACAACAGGTAAGTTAGCGTGTAACATTTTGAGATTAGAAATATCCAGGATACAATTATTGTCCTAAGCTCTCAGACACATAGTCCCTAGGTTTCAGTGCTACCTGGGAAGTATTATAAACCTGCTTTAGCAGTGCTGATAAAGATCAAAGAACACAGCGTTGAGTATGCTCAAAGGGCACTTCATTGTGCTATAAGACTCAGCCTGAAAGCACTCAACTCTAGTTTCATGGGTCAGCAATCTTAGCTCCTCCAATTAAGTGCCAAGGGGTACTCAATTTTACTCACTCCATGGGCCAGGAAGCCAACCCTTCTGTTACATGTGCTGACCCTTTGTTCTGCTACTGTCTGATGTCACAGCAATCTTGAATAGAAGAAGGTCAGTGCTCAGGAATCTCAGAGGTCAAGTAAAGAGTTTGGTTCCTAACTCTACTTTCTTGATGATTGTGAGATTCCTTATTCCTGTTTATGAGATGGTTCATTTTAAACTCAACAGTATGGAAACACTGACAAGTTCCCACTTTAGAGTTACATGTTTTGCAATCAAAATGAGCCCTTTAACAATCACACACTGAATCATCTAATCCTATCAGCATCATCCTCCCCTTCTCTTACCCAGACCCAATGGGAAAAATTCTTTTGGTGGAAGTTACAAAGACTAGGGCTAGAATAGCCATATTAAATAAATAACTGCATTGCAGACACTTCTTTCTTTCTAATCACTTTAACTGTAAGTACATCCATGAAAGCTTTCAAGCCAGCCACTTTATGCCTTTTTCTCTTCCCATTTAAAATACCTAATTTCTAAGTTACTTGTCTCTATCAACCCAATAAAGAAGCTCTGGTTGCGTAGTGGATTACAAGCTGAGTTGCTAACCACAAGGTCAGCAATTCAAATCTACCAGCTACTCCACAGGAGAAAGGTGAAATTTTCTGCTCCTGTAAAGATTTACAGCTGCGTAAACCCTGTATAGGGTCAGCATGAGTTGGAACCAACTCCACAGCACATAACCACCACTAACACCATCAATACAATCAGCCCTCATGTTGTGCTGTAGGATAAGCACTGGACTGATAATTTCAAGGTTGGAACAAACTCATCAGCACACAACTGCCACCACAACAATATCACCCTAGTACTCGGAGGTGACAAGCCTGTGCCTTGATGTAAAGAACCTTTAGTTCCTACTGGAACATTTAGAATCTGCACTCATAAGCAAAGTCCATTGCAAGTCATCAAATTGAAGCAAATTATACCAGATCATAGTGTCAAACATCTTTCTCTATTCATTTGATCATATTCTTGTCATCTTATTCCTAGCAATCTTAGAAATCAAGTTAGGTCAAACGGATTAGAGCTGCAAGCTTGTGAGTCCATGCACACCACCCTGTATTTCAGACCAAATAGTTTCTTGTCTCTTTCTCTCTCTCTCTTAGGACTACTCTCTGTGGTAAGGTCAACAGATGCTAATGGAACATGCCACTTCTCCATTTCAATTCAACAAACAGTTTCAAGTGGTTACCACAAAGGCATACCAGGCTCTCTGTTCGCTGGCTTTCTTTAATTTTCAGAACTACAGTGGGGTTTTATCTCATGGACCTGAACTTTTCCTGCCTCTGTGCAACTAAAAATGAGCCCTAGTTGTGTAGTGGTTATGAATTAGGTTAGTAATCAAAAGGTCAGAAGTTGAAATCCGCCAGCTGCTCAGCAGGAGAAATCTGAACCTTTCTGCTACCATACAGATGTATAGCCTCATAAACCCTATAAAGGGTCACTATAAGTTGGAACTGACTTGACAGCACATAACAAGCACCATGAACATGCATGTAAAAGTAAACCTCTTGCTGGAAACTCATAATGGCAGTCACTGCATTTTTTTGGCAAGGCTTTCCTTTAAATATGAACCCTTTGTTCTTTCATACATCTTTTCAAATACAAATGTCCTGACTCTGAAGAGATGATCAAGTTTTCTACCTAAGGTCTCAATACTCCAAACCAGCTTAAAAACAAGCCTATATCTCTGGGGAAATTTGAATCATTCCTTTATCATATATCCAATCAAATATTGGATGAAGGTAGGCTCACAGGCTCTCTATAATTATAACCTATATTTATTTCCATCATACATGTGCATATGGCCTTGAGCCTCTGGCTACCTGTGTGGATCAAATAGAACCTGGACCCCTATCAGTCATCTTGTTTAACCAGGCTGACATTTGACACACTTAACTCTGGGAGCAACTATTCTCCCTTACGCTGCAGTTTAACATCCTCTGCTGTAACAGCTGTCTGTCTTTTGGATTAAGGAGGTTCAGTGCACAGACATCTTCAGGTTCAAAATACATACTTCATTCCTAGCTTGTTTTTCTTGATGATATAGAGATCCTTATTTCTGCTTCATGTTAAATTTATTAGGATAGCAATATTGATCAATCCCCACATTAGAGTTTCAAGTTTTTGCCATTACAATTAGCCCTGTTAACAGCCACTTTCCACACCTTCTTATATTCAAACCTATCAGGAAAAAGCCAATTGTTTTGAGTTATAAAGACTGTGGGTAGAAGAGCTTATGAAGGAATTCATTGCACTGGAATAATTCTTTTTGATTTAATAATAGAACTATGGTAGGCATCCAAAGTTTGACAGATTTTTTTTTTCTATTCCTTCTTTTTCATCTTGTTGTTAGGTGCAATCAAGTCAGTACTGATGCATAGCGACCTTATGCACAGCAGAATGAAACACTGCCCAATCCTGTGCCAACCTCATTATTGTTGCCACTCCTGAGTCCATCAATGCTGCCAAACTTTTTTCAACATTGGAAACATTGTGGGCATAAGAAATATCCATGATTAAAATCCATAGACGTTTTCCCAGTGATCTGCAATGCAAAGTATGCAAATTCAAGTATGGCCTTCAAGAAACTTCATGAAACAGCACTAGTCTATCTCCCCAAGCCTTTTCTGTGGTTACAGTTTAACATTTGTTCTCCAACAACATTTCAGTCTCTGAAAATAAAATTTTCATTCATTCAATCTAAATTTTATCTTCTGTGCAAAAGCTCTGAAATAGCTTAGCTCCCCCTTCCTGAAAAGACTTTTTCATGATTTGTCCCCGTAGTTAGGGTAGCTCCTATATGTTTTCCAGAATTCAATTAAAATTTAACTTTCTATGTAAAGTGAAAAAACAGTTTCTTTTTACTTCACATATGCTACTATTAAATTAATAGACTGAAACCTTACTTCCCATAGTAATAAAATGGGAAT
>NW_006408816.1:1636380-1637636 GCF_000296735.1 Chrysochloris asiatica
TTTCTGAGGAGCAGCTGGTGAGCTTGAGCCATCAACCTTATGGTTCCAGCTGACATGCATTAACCTACAATGCCACAAAGTAAATAGAAGAAACAGGAAGAATCAAAGAAAATCACAGAAGATATAGTCTAAGAGCTGCTGGAACAACATTTCCCTAACAACCTGAAAGATGAGAAGATAAGCATTCAAGAAGCTGAACAACCCTAGGCAGGATAGATCCCAAAAGAAAATCACCAAGATATATCATAATTGAACTCTCCAATATCAAAGACAAGGAGAGAAATCTGAAAGCATATAGGGAAAAGAGAAGTGTTTTATAAAAAGAGAAGCCATTAAACTCTGATCTCTTAGCAGAAACACAGTTGAGAAAGCAATGGTGAGACATACACAAAACTCTGAAAGAAAAAAAACTGCAAACCCAACGAAGTTGTCAATCAAATATGGTGGTGAAATCAGAGACATTCCAGGATAAAGATTAGTTAAGGTACTTTATAAAAGTCAAGCCCGTGTTTCAAAACATACTAAAGGGAGTTCTTTGGACTTAGAAAAAGAAGAGTAGACAACAACCAAAACTGACATATGTGGCAACACCACCCAGAACTCAGGAGATGGAAGACTCCAGAGCAGAACAAAATTAAAAAAGAATGAAATTAGAGGATATAGGAGGTCAGTCTATGATCAAAACAACTGTAATGCAAAAGAAAGGAAAATATATAAATAGAAATACAGGGGGTGAGGAGGTCATACAGAATTCAGGAATAAGCAGATTTTTAAAAATATGAAAAAATTAATAGAATATAGGGTAACCTCAAAGAAACTTATTACTTCATAAAATATAAGGAAAATGAAAATCCAAAAATAACATGGAAACATTAAAACTATTTTAAAAACTGACAAGAAAAAGCACACACAAAAAATGAACTAAGCTCAGGAAGGTATTCAGAACAAAGAAGAAAGAAAAAAAAACCCACTACAAATAAACAACAAAATGACTAATTAATTCATACGGAAAAGGTCAAGATGGATGTCAGAAGAGACTCTGAAACTTGCTCTCCAACGTAGAGAGCCAAAGCAAATGGAAAAATTGAAGAGGTACAAGAGCAGAACAGAAAATTTCAAAGACAGCTCAAGAAGATAAAGCTAAATACTATAATAAAATATGCAAAGATTTAGAGTTAGAAAACCAAAAGGGAAGAACACGATCAGCATTTCTCAAGCTGGGGGAGCTGAAGAAGAAATTCAAGCCTCGACTTTCG
>NW_006408816.1:1639321-1663974 GCF_000296735.1 Chrysochloris asiatica
AACAATATGGAGTCCTGGTGAGACAGCACTGTGGGTTAATGCGCCAGACTGCAAAGTTGTTTGAACTGCAAAGTTGGTGGTTCAAGCTCACCAGCTGCTTCTCGGAAGCCATATACAGGATTGCTATGGATCGGAACCGACTCTACGGCACTTCACAACAGCAACAACAATTGATAATCATACTAAATGTCAATGGATTAAATGTACCAGTCAAGAGACAGAGAGTGGCAGCATGGATAAGAAAACAAGATCCTTTAATATTCTGTCTATAAAAGACAGACCTTACACACAAATACACAAATAGATGAAAAGTTAAAGGACAGAAAAAAAATATGAAGCAAATTGCAGTAAAAAACAAGCAGGAGTGGCAATACTAATCTCTGATAAAATAAACTTTAAGGTAAAAACCAGCATAAGAGATAAAGACAGACATAATCTCATGTGTAAAGGGTCTATAATATCTATAATAAATATCTATGCTCCCAATTAAAGAGCTCCAAAATATATAAAACAAACTCTATCAGAATTGTTGAAAGAAATAGATAAATCTAAAATAATAGTGGGAGATTTTCATACACAATTTTTGAAAAAGTATAGAGCTAGAAAGAAACTCGGCATAGACACAGAGGAACTAAACAATGCAATCAACCAACTTAACCTCACAGATGTGTACAGAGCATTCAACCCAACAAAAGCACAATACACATTATTTTCCAGTGCACATGGAGCATTCTCCAGAATAGACCATGTGTTAGGCCACAAAACAAGTCTTCATAAATTTAAAAACAGCAAAATACTATAAAGCATCTTCTCAGACCACAATGCTATCTAATTAGAAATCAACAATAGGAAGACCAAGGACAGAAAGTCAAATATATATGAAAACTGAATAATACTGTTCTTAAAGGCTACTGGGTAGTAGAACAAGCAAAATGTGAATTCATAAAGTTCCTAGAAACAAATAAGAGTGAAAACAAAATATACCAAAATATTTGGGATATGGCAAAAGCAGTGCTGACAATTTATTGCAATAAATGCACACATCCAAAAAGAAGAAAGAACCGAAATCAACATAATAGCACAACATCTCCAACAATTAAGAACAGACTAGCAAAGTAAACCTACAGTCACCAGAAGAAAAGAAATAATAAAGACTCGGGCAGAAATAGAGATAGAAATTCGAAAAGCTATAGAAAGAAACAGCAAGGCAAGAAGCTGTTTCTTCGAAAGGATTAATAAAATTGACAAACCTTTGCCAAGCCTAATAAAAAAGAAAAGAAAAAAAAGAGGGAGAATACAAATAACACGCATAAGAAACCACATGGATGATGTCATAACAGAACCAATTTAGAAATAAAAAGGATAATAAGAGGATACTACAAAGAAATGTACTCCAGCAAATTTGAAAATCTAGAGGAGATGGATACATTTTTGAGAAAAGCCCGACCTACCTAAACTTACACAGAGTGAAGCAGAAAACTTGAACAGACCTGTAACAACAAAAGAAACTGATTAGGTCATCAAAGAACTCCAAACCAAAAAAAAGTCTAGGTCCAGATGGCTTCACTTGTAAGTTTTACCAAACATTTAGGGAAGAGTGGTTACCAATTCTACTCAAATTATTCCAGAATATAGAAAAAGGAGGAAATAAAGAAGGGAGAAAAAGGGAGAAAACTCAGGGAGGCTTCTGCTAGCGGAAGAACTAACAAAGTGGGTAGAGGATAGGTCGCAAACCTAGGTGGAATTCCTACAGTCCTGTTGTTACATGCCATCAACTCATTACCAACCTATAGCGAACTTGTACACAACAGAATGAAACACTGCTTCCAGGCCTAAGTGTTGTTTATGTTCAGGACACCCAATCTGAAAGTAGTTTGTGGAGACACTTCAGGTTATTAGTTTCAGTGTCTGTCAGAATCAGAGAGTGACAGATTGTGAAGCTTTCTGCTAGTCTAATTCTGGCTGGGAGGTTCTGTGGATTCTGTGCATCTGGAGCAGAGCCTACCTGAATCCAGGAACTAAGGCAACACAGTGGGTACCCACTTCACACTGGTCAAACCACATGGCTCTGAACTCCTGGAGATCAGGTTCTGTACTAGGTGTAGATCAGGGTAGGAGATGGCCTTACGTCTATTATCCTAGGTACTGTCAGGAGACAGAGGAATTGTATCTTTTTTGTTGCCAATGTGAATCTGTGCCATCAGATTGCCATCTATATTTCTCTCCAAAGCTACTGGCAAAAGTTAAACATGACCACACCATGTCTGGCCGCAGCAGTCCATTCACCAGTGAGACTCCTTCTCTCACCATCCTTGCTCAGCATTTCCTCCCAATAGGCATATTATTCACCTCTCTAACCTTTCCTATGAAGCTCACGGTTCCAGGATTGTCCTCTGTGTTTGTTTCACTTGGTCTCACATAATCTTTGTTGTACATGGTCTGTATAACATGTATGCCTACTCTGACATCTTGCCAGAAGTTCTGCTTTAGGATCTTTATAGTGCAGTATGTGGGACTTTTAATCTTTCATTTTTGCTTACTCTGGATGATCAGGGAGTCTATTGTATTTGTGTGTGTGTGTGTATATGTAAATATTTATGTATATGTATGCTGTGGTGATTAAGTGCTGTCGAGTGGGTTCCAACTCATAATGACCATGTATAGGGTTTCCAAAGAGCAGCTGGTAACTTGAACCACTGATCTTGAAGTGAGCAGTTCTAAAACACCATACCAGGTACACATACAAGTACTATATATACACAACTTGTCATATTATGTTTCTAGTAAGTGTTTCATGATCTAGTTAATTTCATCGATGAAAAAAACAAGTCACTTTAATACAGAGCATAATATAAATTTAGAGTCTCCTAGCCCAATTTATTTTTGGCCACACCATAAATGTAATTACTATCCTTGACAAGAAAGGTTAATCGTCATAGTTATTCTGGAAGGTTGTATATATTGTATACCCTGGTGTCTTTCCCCTTTACTGTATGTTGACTGGTATTTACCAGAAAGAACCTCTATTAATCATAAGAAGGCAAATATGTGTTTAATTAATAGTTACCATGATTATTACCCATATTGTTTTCTGGAAATCTTTGGGTTAATATGCCTATTCTACTGACATCCACTGTATTGATATGCTTCATGCCTACATGAGAGTGTGTTCCAATGATTAATTATGATCCTCACATTAGACTTAGATTGTCACCTCTGCTGATCTCATGAGTGTCATCTGACTGGTTGTAGTTTCTAAGGAGCTTTAATAATTTTTCCAAATTCATATGAGGATCTGTGGAATTTGAAAGATTTCTATGGGTAGTCAAGACAAAAATCAGTTTTCAACCAACTTTTTCTTTTCTTTAATGATAGATTTTTAGCAAAGTAAATAATGATCTTCTTTTTAGAACCTTCATACCTAAAATACTAAAGGTCATATTTAGGTCTGTCACTATATGGAATGCAGTGCCTCTGAATCATAGTCACTAGTGCCTAATTCCACTTGACATAGTATTTCCATCTCTCTGGATTGAGGTTAATGTCACGCAACACATTCAGGGATTGGCAAATCTTTCCAGTCAGTTTTAGTTCACACCCTTTAAACATTGTTAGCACATAAGAAAATGGCAAAGTACTATTATTAGGGGTGTGGAATTAAAGGGTGTGGAATTAGAGATGAAAGGAGGCCACCTTTAATTCCACACCCTGGTATCATAGTGGTTATGAATCGGGCTGCAAACCATAAGATCAGCAGTTCAAAACTACCAGCTGTTCCACAGGAGAAAGATGGGGCTTTCTGCTCCTGTAAAGATTTACAGCCTTGGAAACCCTCTACAGGGTTGCTATGGGTCGGAACCGACTCCATGTCATATAAAACAACAAACCTTATTCAAGAATAGTTAAAATTATGGTTGTTCAGAGGATAGTGGTGTCTTTCTTTATAAATTGGGGTAGCATTTGTGTCAACTCTTGCTATCTATTTATCTCCAGAGGGATAAATATGATACTGAATTAAGTCTAAATTGAATGAAATGTAAATTTTCCATCTTTCTTAACATTGCTGGTTTTATTTATTTTTTGTCTTTCAATAAGTCTTTGTGATAAATTTGGGTTTATTTCAAAGGATTAGCTATGGTATCTGCACATAAGTCTGCTAGAGTCTGGGCCATCTTTTTGGTGTTTTCAAGGCTAAACCTGTGTTGTATAGATCAAATAATGATAAGGCTTTGTCTTAGTGAGTATAATTTATGTAATATATTTTAATAAATGACAGGAATTACATGGTCAAAGGAACTCTTTTTGATCCCCAGCCCGCCTCGCCTCAGATTTCTTTATAACTAAAGTTTGGCAACTACATCTTTTTGTTATTGTTTTCAATTTTAATTCATTCTATTGTATATCATCTCATTGCCATGGTTACAATCCCCTCCATGCATTATCAACCAACCAAAGGGTATAACCTGCAATCCTTCCCCACGTACCCCCCAGGTCTTCAGCACACAGTCCCTCTCCCTCTCTGGATCTAAAATCTCCAGCTGCTCCATCGCTCCACGTCATCATCTCTGGCTCCATTTCAGGCATCACTGCTTCTCTCGGTAGGGTCCCGCTCTCTGCTCTTCTCCCTTGATGGTCCTAGGGACCTCCGTTCCTAGACTGAAAAGTTAATCACTTCCCTCCTTGCTATAAAACATCTAACTTTACATTTCCAACCCTCACAAACAGTCCTGATAACAATTATTCACTATTGTATCACAAGAGACCCGTCTGCATTTCATTGCATCAGCCCCGCCTAGACAGATTGAATACTACTCACTGGAGAGTCTACCTTCCTCCAGGCCCTCTGAATCTAGGTTCCCTCTTGAAAGCTTGTAAGCCAGTCACTTCTTGCCTTTGTAGCCCCTCGCCCCCCATTTTGGGTAGCCAATGTCCAAGTTGCCCATCCCTGTCTACTCTGTGTGTGGAGGGGGTGGGAATGATTCTTTCTGTATGGCAACTACATCTTAAACTGATTGTGCTGAATATATAAAGTGAAGCAAAACAAGTTTAGAATGAATAAATCCATCTAACTTTTTATGTTGAAGATGGTGTTAAGTGTAAGATGTTAACTAGAGATGAAAGGAGCATTTATTTCTTTAAATTAAAAAAAAAAATTGCAAATTTGAATTCCAACCAAGAGTATCTTTGGGATTTGATAAAACTCATCAATAAAATGGAATCGCTAATTCCTAAATTCTAGAGTTGTTCTAAGGACTTGTTAATGTATGTTGAATAGTCCTTTATAAGGTAAGTGTTTGGAATGTAAGCTGCTTTCTCCTCCCATTTCCTCATGTTTGTCAAGGTACCATGGGACATACATTTTCTGTCATTATTAAGACATGGCTTCATGGGATAATATTGCCTAGGCACATTGGTTTTGCAGAAACTAAGTTAGAACTATGTGAGAACTAAATGTCAAGATTTTATTCTCTGAGAATAAACATAGTTTACTACAACTTGCAACAGCACTGCTGCTAACCAGCACACATCCATTAGGGTTCCATGGAGTATCCTTAGTTGAACTACAAGGCCTTGAATCCCTGTTCAGCCACGAATGGTCTTAGACAAGTAGTTTATTCTCTATGAGTCAGTTTCCTATCTATAAAATATCAGATAATTATAACACTTTTCTCATAATGTTATTATGAGATGAAACTGAAAAAAAAAATACATATAAAACATTTAATAAAATGTCAGGATCTTTGAAAGTGTTAAAAAGATGACTTGCTATATTTTATATCATTCTAATATCTGTTTGGCTATGTGTCTATTTTCCCAGTCTAGTATCCCCAGTCATTCTGAATAAATGATCAACTGAATAGCAGAGAGATTGTTTAGCCCCATGTGCACTCATTCTATTGAAATTTCAAACTTCAGAATGCAGGTCACAATATGAATAAGAGTGTTAGAATCTTGTTGGCTATTTATAAAAATAAAATAAAAAAGATACTGTCTTATTCATAATCTCCAAATTCACATTTATTTCACAATGTCTGCTGTTTTTAGTTTGGACTAGGAGGTCTGTTGGTAGAGGAAATGGTTCAAATGACTTATGGTAGTATAAATCCAAGGGACAGAGAATGTGAGGGATCAGAGACAATTAAAAAGTAACTATCTAGGGACAGAATGATTAAAATTTGCCTGATGATTATATTTAGCCTGCAATGGTCTTTATGTGTGAATGATTAACAGACCATGAAATGTAACTAGTAGAATGTCAAAAATAGCATTTTCTTGAAGGATTATACCAGAGTCAGCTTTATTTGTTATTTCTAGTATAAGTACACAAATAATTCAATGATGATACCATTTTCTAAGTGAAGAAAGGAAATCATTACTTGTTGTTAAGAGCCTTGTGAGGGTTCTGACACATAGAGACCTTGTTTAGGGTGTCTGAGGAGCAGCTAATAAATTTGAACTGCTGACTTTGTGATTCATAGTACAGTGCTGATCCACAGCTCTCATTATTGTTGTTATTGTCAAGTGCCCATCAGGTATGTTTGGACATACATTCATAAAATGTGAACTGAAAGACAATAGGAACAAAATGTAAAATCTCATTTAAGAATTGTTGCTGTTGTTAAGTGCTGTCAAGTTGGTTTCTGTATAGGGTTTTCCAGGAGTGGCTGGTAATCTTGAGGTTTAAACTGACTTTGCAGTCCAATGCATTAACCCATAGCGTCACATATTATGCATATGTTGTTGTTGTAGTTGTTAGGTGCTCCAGAATTGATTCCAACTCATAATGCACAAGAGAAGGAAAAACACTGCTTAGTTCTGTGTCATCCTCACAATTGTTGTTATGTTTGAACCCATTTTTGCTGACAGTGCACAGTGTTAATCCATCTCATTGAGGGTCTTTCTCTTTTTTATTGATGCTTCACTTTACTAAGCATGATGTCCTTCTCCAGGACTTGTCCTTTCTGACTACCCATCCAATATATGAGAAATAAAATCATGAAATCTTCATATCTAAAGAACATTCTGCTTGTAGCTCTTCCAAGATAGATTAGTTTGTTCTTCTGATAGTCCATAGTACTTTCAATATTCATCTCAAATATCATGCTTCAAATGCATGTATCCTCTAGTCCTCCTTATTCATTATACAACTTTAATATGCATATGAGGTCATCCAGAATAACATGGTTTTGATTAAGCACGGCTTAGTCCTCAAAGTGATGTAATTGCTCCTTAGCAATGATTTTAAAGAAGTATTTTGAAGAAGATTTGGAAAATGCAATATGTTGTTATTTTCTTGATTATTGCTTTCCAAAGCATTGATTGTGGATCAAAGTAAAATGTGATATTTGACAACTTAAATCTTCCCTCCTTTTATTATGATGTTACTTATTGGTCCAGTTGTGAATATTTGGGTTTTCTTTATGGTGAGGTACAATTCATACTGAATGCTGTAGTCTTGGTTTTTGTCAGGCAGTACTTCAAGTCCTCTTCTTGCAAGCAAGATATTGTCATCTCCATATGACAGGTTGTTAATGACTCTTCTTCCAATCCATATGTCACTTTCTTCCTCATATAATCCAGCTTCTCAATTTATTTGCTGTGCATATTGACTGAATTTTTAAGAACCAATGGTGTTGAAGGAAGAAGTCAAGCTTGTACTGGAGATGTTAGAAAAAATAAGTCTCCAGGAGTTGACAGAACATAAATTGAAATGTTTAAACACACTGTTGCAGCAAGAAGCCCTTATTGCTCTCTGTGAAGAAATTTGGAAAATACCTACCTGCCCAACCAATAGGAAAAGATCCATATTTATGTACACTCCAAAGAAAGGTGACCTATCAGAATGTGGAAATTACCAAACAATACTAATGATATTACATGCAAACAAACTTTTTCTGAAGATTATTTAAAAATGGTTGCAGCAGTACATCAAAGGGAACTTTCAGATATTCAATCTGATTCAGAAGAGGATGTAAAACCAGGGATATCATTGCCAGCATCAGATGGATCTTGGATGAAAATAGAGAATAACAGACAGTTTATATGTACTTTGCAAAGGCATTTGCCTGTGTTGATCATAATAAACTATGGATAATACATCAAAAAATGAGTATTCCAGAACATTTAATTATGCTTATGAGGAGCCTGTACTTAGACCAATAGGTAGTTGCTAGAAAAGAATAAGGGGATACTGAATAGTATAAAATCAGGAAAGGTGTACAGCAGAGCTGTATCCCTTTATTCAGTCTGTATGTTAAGCAAACAATCTGAAAATCTGAATTATGTGAAAAAGAACATTGCATCAGGTTTGGAGGAAGACTCAGTAACAACCTGCAATAAGCAGATGATATAATCTTGCTTACTGTATGTGAACAGGACTTGAAATATTTACTGAAGAAGAACAAAAACTACAGTCTTCAGTATAGGTTGCACCTCAATGTAAAGAAAATGAAAAACCTCACAACTGGACAAATAAATAGCATCATGGTTAATGGGAAAAAATAAATGAAGTTGTAAAAGACTGCATTCTGCTTAGATCCACAATCAGTGTTCATGGAAACACACTAAAGAAATCAAAGGGTGAAAATTTAAAAAAACACTGCTCCAAGAAACCAAAAGAGGGCTACAAAAATAGAAGAATTTACCATGCTCATGGATAGGAAGACTTAATATTTTGAAAATGTCAACACTACACAATAGCGATCTATAGATATAATGGAAACCCAATCCGGATTCCAATATCATTCTTTAAAGAGATGAAACAACTAACCATTGACTTTACATGGAAGGGAAAGTTACCCTGGATAAGCAAAGCATTAATAAAATAGAAGAACAAAGTAGGAGATCTCTCACTTCCTCATCTCAAAACACATGATACAGTCATCTAGTGATCAAAACAACCTGATACTAGTATACCTAAAGTCATGCAGAACAATGGAACAGAATTGAGAACTGTGAATTAAATCCAAAATGCAGGAAATGGGGAAGAAACAGCCCCCTCAACAAATGGTGCTGGCAAAGCTATAAATTCATTTACAGAACAATGAAACATGACACATATCTCACACCAAAAGATAAATAAATAAAACCAACGTGCATTAAAAATCTAAAAGTAAAACCTAGAACTATAAAGATCATCAATGAAAAACCAGGTACAGACTTAAGGTTTCTGATACATGGCATAAATACATTGTCAAACACAACTGAAAACACACAATATCTATCAGAAGACAAAATGGATGATTGGGGCCTCTTAAATATTAGACACTTAGTTGCTGATGTTATGTGCTATCCAACTTCTCTGACTCATAGGGTTTTTATTTTTGTTTTGTTAAGTGCCATTGAGTAGGTTTCTGAGGAGTAGCTGGTGAGCTTGCAGTTCAAATAAACTTTGCTGACCAGTGCATTAACCCACAGTGCCATACAGGACTCAAAGGGTAGACAGGTGTTAATTTAGGTCATGGGGTTGGAAATATACATTAAGAGGGAGGTTGAGAGAAGAATGATGAAGGCAGGGGAGACACAGGGATGAGTGCAAGAATTAAAGGGAATAGAGGTAAATGTTGTGATATAAAACACCCTGCAACAACAGTAATATATTGGTAGATATGTGGACAGATATGCAGGTTGAATGGATATGAGAGGGAGAGTGGGGTATATCAACAACGTATAAATGTTTGACAGAGGATATTGATATATGCACATTTATCTTTGCTGTAAACATATCTATTGATGTGGTGGAGCATACAGGGACAGAATTATGAATATTCCTTAGATATTACCAAACATCATGAAGGAATGCTTTTCTGGACCTGGTAACCCAGGATCATAGTCTAAGAGTACACTATGGTCAGTTGTCATAACATAGTCCACAAAGAGAACGTTCTATATCCTACTTATGAGAGTAGCAACTGGGATCTTAAAAGTTCATGAGTAGTCATCTAAGGTACAGCTACTGGTCTCTCTGTGTGAAGAAAAGAAGACTGATGAAAATTAAATACACTTTGAATTAATTAGTCTTGTGGATTAATGGGTTATGAGGACATCAGTCTCCAGAACACTAGGAACCAGAAGGACATGAGGATGGCTGGATAACACTACCAACTGCTCTGAAAAGTATAATCTTAGAAAGTCCTTGATATAGTGGGCAAAAATGTGAAACAGAATTCAAAGTTATAAAACAATGATTGGGCTTACTAGTTAGAAAGATACTGGAGGTATTTGAGTCTTAGTTTCTGAGTCATCTTTCAGGTCTGGAACTGAACTCACCCACATGGCTCAATTTCCACCAAATGGTAGATACGTATGTAGGTTGTTGTTGTTGTTGTCAGGTGCCATCGAGTTGGAACCGACTCATAGTGACCCCATGCACAGCAGAACGAAACAATGTTCGATCCTGGGCCAACCTCACTACCGCTGCCACACTTGACGCCATCAATGATGCCACCTGGCTGATCCATCTCGTTGGGGGTCTTCCTCTTTTTCTCTGACCCTCCACCCTACCCAGCATGACATCCTTCTCCAATGACTGTTTCCTCCGGACAATATGTCCAAAGTATGAGAGACGAAGCTTAGCCATCCTGGCCTCCAAGGAGCACTCTGGCTGCACTTCTTCCAAAACAGATCTATTGGTTCTTTTGGCAGTCCATGGCACTTTCAGTATTCTCCTCCAACACCACAACTCAAAGGCATCAATTCTTCTACGATCTTCCTTATTCACTGTCCAGCTTTCGCATCCATATGAGGCTATTGAAAACACAATGGCCTGGGTCAGGTGCACCCTAGTCCTCAAGCTGACATCTCTGCTCTTCAACGTATATAGGTAGGACAACAAAATTAGTACAGTATGTTCACCAAGGAATGGTCAGACATTCATGATCAGAAGAGCAGTATTTATCTAATGAAAAAGTTCAAAAGGATCTTGAAGGAGGGTGGAATGGAAACAAGAATCACAGGGTGGAAGAAGAATAAATGGTGGAGGGGTTTGCAATCATGGAAATGAAGCAAAATGTATTCAATATAAAACATTATCTGCTCTGTAAACTACTCAATTCATGATAAAAAAGTTAAAAAGAAGAAAGTACATAGTAAATAAAAGGGTGTATTTATTTAGGTAAATGTGTTGCAAAATACCTCTTTAAAGTGTTAAATCACAAAGGTGTCACTTGAAAGATTAAAGTGTGCTTGACCTCAGAAGTCATGGTATATTCAACTGTCTCATATGCAACTGGAAGTTAGACAATGAATAAGGAAGACTACAGAAGAATCCATGCATTAGAATTATGGTTTTGGTGAAAAGATTAAAATTACCCTGGGCTTCCAGAAGAACACACAAATCTGTCATGGAAGAAGTATAGCCAGAATGTTCCTTAGAGAAAAGGATGGAAAGCTTGTCTCTCATACTTTGGACACATTGTTAGAAGGGACCAGTTCCTAAAGAAGGACATAATGCTTGGAAAAGTGATGGGTCAGTGAAAAAAAGGAAGAGGCACAATGACAATAAATTGACACTGTGGCAGTAACAATGGGCTGAAACATAGCAAATGTCAATATGTCACAAGACTGTACAATGTTGCATTATGTTGTGCATCGTGTTTCTATGAGTCAAAAAAGACTAGACAGCACCTAACAACAACCATATACAAAATGGTTAAAGAATGTAACACTGACACACACCTTTTCTGATTTTAAAGCTATCATTATCCTTCTGTTCTGTTCGAATGACTGCCTATTTGTGATGTACAGTTTCTTCATGAACACTATCAAGTGATCTAGAATACCCATTCTTCACAACGTTATTAATAGTTTGTATGATTTAAACAGCTGAAAGCATTTGCATAGTCAAAAAGTGTGATTGTTGTTATATGCCGTGGAATCAGTTCCAACTCATAGCAACGCTGTACAGGATTTCCAAGGCTGTAAATCTTTATGAGAGCAGAAAACCTCATCTTTCTCCCACAGAACAGCTGGTAGTTTAGAACTGCTAATCTTGTGGTTCACAGTCCGATTTGTAACCACTATGCTACCAGAGCTCCTTATAGTGAAAAAGTACAAGTAAACATTTTTCTGGTATTCTCTGCTTTCAGTCAAGAGCCATCTGATGTCAGCAATGATACTCTATTTTCACATCCGCTTCTGAACTTGACTTGAATTTCTGACATCTCCTTTCTGATTTACTGCTGCAACGATTTTTAAATTCTCTTCAGCAAAATTTTACTTGTATATGACATTAATAATATTGGTCTAGGACATCTGAATTCTACTGAGTCACCTTTCCTTGGAATGGGCACAAATACGTATTGCTTCCAATTCTTTGGCCACATAGCTGTCTTCAAAATTTCTTAGCATAGATGGGCGAATGCCTGCATCAGTTTGTTCAGACTTTTCAATTTGTACCCTATCAATTCCTAGAGACTTATTTTTGGACAATGCCTTCAGTGCAGCTTGGATTTCGTCTTCCAAAATCATCAGTTGTTGATCATATGCTACCTCTTGTAATAATTGAAATTCTTTTGGGTATAATGTCTCCGTGTAGTCTTCCCATCATATTTTGATGCTTTCTGCATTTATCATTCACTGTTGACACATGAGGATGAGTTTTTTCTGTAGTTATTTTAGCTTGAGAAATGCTGGAATTGTTTTTCCTTTTTGGCTTTCATTAAAATACTTTACTTTGTCTTCTTAAGTTGTCATTTGAAATGTGCTGTTCAGCAATTTTACTTTGTCATTTCTTCCATTCATTTTAATTTCTGTATCTTGAAAAGTAAGTTTCAGAGTCTCTTATGACATCCACTTTGGTCTTTTTTTTCTTTCATGTTTTTTTCATTAACTTTTGTTTTCTTCATGTATGATGTTCTTGTTGTCACTCACAATTACAGCCCAATACATTAAATATATTTTAGTGATTGTCTCTAAATTCAGGTAGGGTATAATTAAACTCATATTTTGAAGTTCATTGTTGTTCTTGTTCAGTGACATCGAGTAGGTACCAACCCACAGCGACCCTATGCACAGCAGAAGTAAACACTGCCCACTTGAGTCCATCGATGTTGCCATGCTTGAGTCCATCGATGCTGCCACTTGGCCAATCCATCTCACTGGGGATCCTCCTCTTTTTTTCTGACCCTCCACCTAACCAAACATAATATCCTTCTCTAGTGATTGGTCCTTCCTGACAATATGTCCGAAATATAAGAGAGGAAGTTTGGCCATCTTGGCCTCTAAGGAGCACTCTGACTTCATTTCTTTCAAAATGGATCTATTGGTTCTTTTGGCAGTCCATGGCAATTTCAATATTCTCCTCCAGCACCGTAACTCAAAAGTATCAATTCTTCTGCAGTCTTCCTTATTCACTATCCATATTCGCATGCATATGAGGTTATTGAAAATACCATGGCTTCAGTCAGGCACACCTTAGTCCTCAAACTGACATCTTTGCTCTTCAAAACTTTCAAAAGGTCTTGTGCAGAAGATTTGCCTAATGCAATACGTCCTTTGATTTCTTGACTGACAGTTGATCCAAGAAGAATGAAGTTCTTGACAACTTCAATCTTTTTTCCATTGATAAGAATGATGTTTATTGGTCCAGTGGTGAGGATTTTTGTTTTCTTTTCATTGAGATGTAATCCATACCAAAGGCTGAGCTCTTTGATCTACATTAGTAAATGTTTTAAGTCCTCTTCACTTTCAGCAAGGTTGTATCATCTGCATATCGCAGGTTGTTAAAGAGTCTTCCTCCAATCCTGATGACAGTTTTTTTTTTTTTTTTGTATAACTCCAATTCTTTGATTATTTGCTCAGTATACAGGTTGAATAAGTATGGTGAAATAATACAACCTTGTCCCACACCTTTCTTAATTTTAAAACATTCAGTGTTCCCATGTTCTGTTTGAACAACTGCCTCTTGGTCCGTGTACAGATTTCTCAAAAGTACAATTAAGTGTTCTGGGATACTCATACTTCAAAATGTTGTCCAAAGCATGTCAAGATCCACCCAATCGAAAACCTTTGAGTATTCAACAAAGCACAGGACAACATCTTTCTGATATTTGCTGTTTTCAGCCATGATCCATCGGACATCAGCAATGATATCCCTCATTCCATGGCCTCTTCTGAATCTTGCTTGAACCTCTGGAAATTCTCTGTCAATGTATGATTGTAGCTGTTTCTGTATTACCTTTAGCAAAACTTTACTTGCATGGGATATCAAAGAGATTGTCCGATGATTTCTGCATTCTGTTGGGTCACCTCTCTTTTGAATGGGCACAAATATGGATCTCTTCCAATCAGTTGGCCATAGATTTGTTTTCATTTTCTTCAGCTTCAGCCTGAACTTCCTTATGAGTATTTGATGATTTGTTCCACAACGACTGGCCTTCCACAGAAGCTGAGCCTTTCAGTCAGAAGGCACTCAAAAATGCAACTGGGTGGGACTTCCTTCTCAATATAGAGTTGACTTTAATGATGTGAATAAAGCATAGCTTTCAAGCTATTAATTTGGTACTGTAACACCACTCAAAAGGGAATAAATAGCTGCAAACATCCATTAATAATCAGAACATGAAATGTAATAAGTATGCATCTAGTAAAATTTGAAGTCTCAAATTAAAATAGAGCACAAAGATTGGAATCATAGGCATTAGTGATCTGAAATCAACTGGTACTGGTCATTCTTAATCAATCATACAGTTAACTATGTCAGGAATGACAAATTGAAGAAGGATGGCATCGTTTTCATCATCAATATGAACATTTCAATATCTATGTTGAAAGATAATGATGTATTTGATGTATAATATCCACAAATTTACAATGAAGACCAGTTAATTTCATGATTATTCAAGTTTGGACACTAAGCACTGAAACCAATAATAATGAAATTGAAGAAACCTAACAACTCTGGTAGCATAGTGGTTACAAATTGGGCTGCGAACCTTAAGATCAGTGGTTCGAAACTACCAGCCGCTCCACGGGAAAAAGATGAGGCTTTCTACTCCCGTAAAGATTTACACCCTTGGAAACCCTGTACAGGGTTGCTATGGGTCGGAACTGACTCGACGGCACTTAACAACAACAACAAACAACTTCTTTGGCTTTAAATGATCAAGTATGCAATCAGTATGATGATTGCTAATGATTAGAATGTGACTGATGAATACCAAGAGAAAGGATCAGTAGTTGAAAAGTATGGCTATGGTGATAGAAAAGATGCTGAGGATAACATGATAGAATTTTGCAAGACCAACAACTTTTTTCATAGCAAATACCTTTTTGCAGCATCATAAATGGCAACTATACAAGAAGATTCATCAGTCAAGAAACATAGAAATCAAGTTGACTACATCTGTGGGAAAGAAAGATGGAATACCATCAGCCAAAATAAAACCAGTGGCTGACTGTGGAACAGATTATCACTTACTCATATGCCAATTCAGCCTGAAACTGAAGAAATTAAAACAAGTCCATGAGAGCCAGACTATGACTTTGAATACCTCCCACCTAAACTTAGAGATCATATCAAGAATAGATTTAATGCATTACACACAAGTGACCAAAGACCAGAAGAGTTGTGGAATGACATCAAAAGTGTCATAAAAAAGAAACACAAAAAAGTGTCACAAAAAGAAAACAAAAGGTAATTAAAAAGAGAGGAAAGAAAGAAAAGAACAAAATGGATGCTAGAAGACACTCTGAAATTTGCTCTTGAGCATAGAGAAGCTAAAGCAACTGAAAGAAATGAGGAAGTACAGTAGCTGAATGTAAAATTTCAAAGAGTAGCTTGGGAAGACAAAGTATTGTATTATAATGAAATGCTCAAAGCCCTGGAGTTAGTAAACCAAAAGGGAAGAATAAATTCATCATTTCTTCAGTTGAAAGAACCAAAGGGGGAAAAAAACAACATACCTTTATTTGCAATATTGAATAATTCTTTGGGGAAAATATTGA
The DNA here is from genome assembly GCF_000296735.1 of Chrysochloris asiatica. Lineage (NCBI taxonomy): Eukaryota > Metazoa > Chordata > Mammalia > Afrosoricida > Chrysochloridae > Chrysochloris > Chrysochloris asiatica. The sequence goes on from NW_006408816.1 coordinate 1,655,267, forward strand.
ATGATGCAGGATGCATCAAAAGAAGATGAAAGGAATGCACAGAATAACTGTACCCAAAAGAATTGGTTGATGCTCAAGCATTTCAAGAGGTAACATACGGTCAACAACTGATGGTAGTTAACGATAAAGTCTAAGCTGCATTGAAGTCATTGGTAATAAACAAGACTCCAGCAATTGATGGAATATGAAGTGAAATATTTGAACAATCTGATGCATTGTTGGAAGTGCTAATTCATCTGTCAAGAAATTTGGAAGAGAGTTACCTGGCCAACAAATTTGAAGAGACACATATTTGTGTCCATTCCAAATAGAGGTGTTTCAAAGAAATGCACAAAGCATGCAGTAGTATCATTAATATCATATACAAGTAAAATTTTGCAGAAAATATTTTAAAAATAGTTGTAGCAGTACATCTACAGGAAGCTGCCAAAAATTCAAGCTAGATTAAAAGAGGATATGGAATGTGAGCTATCATTGATGACATCAGATGGATTTTGGAAAAAAAGCAAAGAATACCAAAAGAAGTTTACTTATGTTTGTTTGACTCTGCAAAGGCATTCATCTATGTGGATAATAGCAAACCATGGATAACATTGTGAAAAGTGAGTATTCCCAGAACTACTAATTGTGTTCATAACGAACCTGCATATAGGCCAAGAGGTAACTGCTCTAACAGAGCAAGGGGATATTGAATGGTTTGTTGTGTGCCCGTGTTGAATTCTTTCACCATCTTATTCAGTCTCTGCATGTTGTTCTGAAGTGCCAGGGTTGTAACCTTTAACCACTTTATTCAATCTGTATGTTGTTCTTAGGTACTGTTGAGTTAATTCTGACTCATAGCAATCTTATACACAATAGAACAAAACACTGTCTGGTCCTATGCCAAACTCACAATTGTATGATGAGTAAATAATCTGAGATACAATTAAGAAGAACATAGAATCATGATTGGAGGGAGGCTCATTAACAACTTGTGCTATGCAGATGATACAACCTTGCTGACTGGAAGCATACTTACCAATGAAGATCAATGACTATTCTTCTTTATAGGTCACACCTCATTGTAAAGAAAACAAAAATCCATACAACTAGACAGATGAATAACATCAAGTTAAATGGAGAAAAGGTGAAAGGTATCATTTTGGTTGGATCCACAATCAACCTTCATGGAAGCATAACAAGAAATCATGCAGTGCATCACATTAGGTAAATTTGCTGCAAAATACCTCTTCAAAGTCTTAAAGAGACAAGATGTCATTGTGAGAATGAAGGTGTACCTGACCCAAGCCAAGTTATTTTGAATCACCTCATGTTCATACGAAAGTTGGACAATGAATAAGCATGACCACAGAAAAATTGATGCATTTGAATTATGGTTTTGCCAGAGACATTGAAAGTACCATGAACTCCCTGAAGAACCAACAAATCTCTCTTGGCAGAAGTACAGCCAGAGTGCTCCTTTGAAGCAAGGATGGTGGGACTTTAACTCTTGTTCTTTGGACATGTATGTTGTCAGGAGGGATCAGTTCCCAAAGCGAGACATCTTGCTTGGTAAAGTTGAGAAATCCCCCAACAGCATAGGTTGATCCAGTGTCAGCACCAATGGGTTCAACCATAAGAACAATTGTTATGATTGTGCAGGACTGGGCAGTGTTTCATTCTTTCATGCATAGAGCAGCTATGAGTTGGAATTGACCAGACAACAGCTACAAATAACTATTAAAAAAATGGGCTTTTCTCCTCTTTCTAGTCTATCATAGTCTGGAAACTCTGCTGAAACCTGTCCACTAATACCTGCTAGTATTTAAAATACTGGTAATTTTGTTTCCAGCTTCATGAAAGCACACAAACCACCATAGTATAACAAACAAACAAAAAATTAGGAATGTAGAGAAAAAAAAAAAAAGCATTAATATGTGTAACATTAGTCTATAAATAGATATAGAGAAAGAAACATCTCTTACTAAATTTTTAAATGCTATCCTTATGCATTTTGACAGACAATGTCTCAGTCCTTAATGACTGGAAGCAATGAGCTTGAAACTACTAAGCATTTAAATGACTCCATAAGTTTCTGTAACCTGTTGATAACTGACCAGGTTTTAAAATTCATTTGTTTATTCCATAAAGTCCTAGAGCCGAGTCCATTAATCCATGCAGCCACCAGATTGTCTACATGTTGCGAATGTAGGGTTTGGTGAAACGGAAATCTAACACAACTAATGTAGCATCTTCCTGGATACACACACTTATATTTGTATGCAGTTCTTTATCCCTTCGTCTTGCCAGAAGTTTTATGTTTATGTATTAATAATGGTCTTATATGACTAAGGATTTCTTTCTATATTGTTAAAATGCTTTCTTTCATGATTATTTCCAGATAAACTGATGTTAATTTCACAGCCTGTGTAGGCTGAACTGATATCTCTTAAATCACAGTGCTTGATAAAGGGAGAGGTTAATAAGGCATGGCTCATTACAATTGTAGACTCATCCTAATTTATACTAATGACTAACGGGACTTACAGCAAATGAGAGTCTGTGAATTGGAAAGTGAAATGGCTTGATTAAAAACAATGAATTTTATGTGTTTTGGAACCACACAAAGAGAATAATAATTTTGATGTCATCTCTCCCTGATAGAGAATTAGTCAATACAAAAAAGCAGAGAATTGCTTATGAATAGCTTATGTGAATAGGGTATTTATAGGCTCATAATAAATCATGTATTATTACAGTGAACTCCATGAAAGACTGGCTGTGGTCCTTATTCCACATTTTTTATAAAGTATTTTCTGAAATAAAAGGATAATCAGTTGGGGTGTTTTTATTATAAGGAAAATTTTATTGAAATTGTTTCTGGTCTATAGCCATACCAACTTGAACACACCTGATCTTTTCTAAAATTGTTTCTGTCATAATACGATTGACCTATAGATGAAGTGCAGTTTAGTTGTTTTCTTTGAGACTCTGCACGTAAATATTCTTGTCAGGATTTCTTTTTTTTTTTATCAGAAATATCAAGTTCAGCAAGAGCCATGTGATTAAAGGAACCTGAGGCATCAAAGTACTTCCTGTGAATTACCCTGCTGCCACAGGCTCTACAGAAGAGCAGAACTGATATTCCCTAGAACCATGAAGTAAGCAATAGGGAGAGGCCATTTATCTATATCCAGAAATAAGTAGATTAACTGTATTGACCTTTACTGACACCAAGGCAATTTTCATCTCCTTGTGTTAAAAATACTGATACTGGGTTGGAATACTTGGTGTGTGTGTGTTTGTGTATGTGCTCATGTTCATGTGTATATAAGGTGAAAGTGGGTGAGACAAAGGTATATTTTGAGAAATTACTCATGTATTCTATACTTATGTAAGTCTATTAGATGATCAGCTATGATATAATATACTTTAGTCCATAAGTAAGACATTTTAGTTCTAGCATTGACAATGCTAACTAAGATGCCATGAAGAGATTGACATGAACACACATATATGTATAGCTACATATATGACACAGTACTCAACACTGGCTGCAGCATCTATATACCAGAAATGATATTCTATTATATTGAGAGTAGTGTATGATAACTGGGGGAATAAAATAAAGAAGTAGGAACATAGTTTTTAGGGGAGTCCTTGTATGCATGTAGGATAAGCATTAGACTGCTAACTGCAAGATCAGTAGTTAAAACACACCAGATACTCCTTGGAAACCATATACAGCTATGAGTTGAAACCAACTCAAGGACACTTAACAACAACAACAATATAGTTATTTGAAGATTAAGGGATACAGTTCCTCTTTCCAACTAGTGTGGAAGAGGTTCACATAAAAAATTTGCATTCAGTTAAAGATGTTTCTCACATATTCTGCCTATATGAATATTATTTAGAAGAACAGAATTACAATGTATAAAATTTTCTGGAACTAGATACACAAATCCTATCTATATAAGATTTGCAGTTCAGACTCACCAGTCTCTCCTCAGAGACCCTATACAGGGTTGCTATGAGTTAGAAGTGACTCGATGGCACTTGATAACAACAACAAAAGCTTTATAAGAGTAGGATAAGCACTGGACCATAAGGTCGGTTTGAATTGCAAGATTGGCAGTTCAACAACAACAACAAACCACAAGTACAGTTCCGGTGTCCAAGTGTGGCACTGTGGGATAAGCACTGGACTTCTAACCACAAAATCAGCTGTTCAAATCCACAACCACTCATCAGTTACCCTATACAGCGTTTCTGTGAGTCAGAACCAACTCTACAGCACTAAATAACAATAACAGGTAGAGTAGTGTTGATTGTATAATGTCTTTCACGACATATTTGGGAAAGGGATCATTTCTCTTTAAACAGATCTATTTATAGGTGTACTCTAGTCAAAATAGAAATATTAAGAATTGTTTATTTAGGAATCATATCAATTAGTGAGGGTTCAAACATTGAGTGCCAACATCCTTTGCCTCAAGGTGCATCTCAATAAGGGAGCATTGTTATTGTATGCCGTGGAGTAGGTTCCAACACTGTAAATCTTTACCGGAGCAGAAAGACTCATCTTTTTCCTGCAGAGCTACCGGTAGTTTTCAACTATTGACCTTGAGGTTAGCAGCCCAATTTGTGACCACTACGCTACCAGAGTTCCTTGGGAGCAAAAATTGATATTATTTCTTATTTCAAAATACATAATTTCATTATTTTTATTATCACTAAAAATTCAAATAATACAATGAAAGTAAGTATTGTTGTTTTTAGGTGCCATCTAGTTGGTATCAGCTCATAGCAACCCTATGTACACTAGAATAAAACACTGCCTGGTCCTGGGTCAACCTAACAATCCTTGCTACATCTGAGCCCATCGCTGTTGCTTCTGCAGCAATCCATCTTGCTGGTGGTCTTCCTCTTTTTCTCAGATCCTCCACTTTACCAAACATGATATACTTATCCAGGGACTGGTCCCTCCTGATAATATGTCTGAAGTATGAGAGACAAAGTCTGGTAATCCTGGCTTCCAAGAAGCATTCTAGATGTATTTCTTTCAACCCAGATCTGGTAGTTCTTTTGGCAGTCCCTGGTACATTCAATATTCTCCTCCAACTCAAATGCATCAATTATTCTATCATCTTCCTTATTCACTATCCAACTTTTGCATGTATATGATGTTGTTGAATGTACCATGGCTTGCATCATGCATTATATATATATATATATACCTGACATCTTTGGTCTTTTACACTTTAAAGAAGTCAGTGTAATAGACTTGTCTACTACAAATGCAATACGTCATTTGATTTCTTGACTGCTGCTTCCATGAGTGTTTATGTTTGATCCAAGAAAAATTAAGTCTTTGACAACCTCAATTTTTTTCTCTACTTATGTAGATGTTGGTTATTGGTCCAGGGGTGAGGGTTTTTGTTTTCTTTACATTGAGATGCAACCCATACAGAAGGATGTGGTCTTTAATTTTCATCAGTAAGTATTTTATGTCCTCTTCACTTTCAGCATAAAAGGTTGTAATGTTTGCATATTGCTGATTGTTAAGAGTCTTTCTCCAATCCTGATGCCACATTTTTCTTTATGTAATCTAGTTTTTCAGATTATTTGCTCAGCATACAGATTGAATAAGTATGCTGAAAGAAATTAACCCTGGCACACACCTTTCTTAATTTTAAACCATTCAGTGTTCCCTTGTTCTGTGTGTACAGACTCCTCATGAGCAAAATTAAGTGTTCCAGAATACTCATACTTCACAATGTTGTCTATAGTTTATCATGATCACTACAAGGGAAATCTGTTGTCTAATCAGTAAGGCACAAGTAAACATGATTCTGTTATTTTGTACTTTTAGTCAAGATCCATTTGACATCAACAAAGATATCCCTCATTTCATGTTCTCTTCTGAATCCAACTTGAACATCTGAAAGTTCTCTGTCAATGTATGTTTGCAGCATTTTTGTATTACCTTCAGTAAAACTTTACTTGCAGGGGATATCAATGACATTTTTTGATAATTTCCACGTTCTGTTGGGTGACCTCTCTTTTGCATGGGCATAATACCGATCTCTTCCAGTCAGTTGGCCAGGGAGTTATTTTCCAAGTTTCTTGGCATTAATGAGTGAGCGCCTCCAGTGGAACATCAGTTTGCTGAAGGATTTCAGTTTGTATTTCATCTATTCCCAGTACCATGTTCTTTGGCAATGACTTCAATGCACCTCAGACTTCTTCCTTCAAGATCTCTGGCTCTTGATCATATGCTACCTTTGAAATGGTTGAGCATCGACCATTTCTTTTTGATACAGTGGCTCTGGTTATTCTTCCCATCTTCTTTTGATGCTTTGTGTATCATTCAATATTTTGACCAAAGATTCCTTCAATACTGAAAATCATGGTTTGAATCTTTTTCTTTGGGTCCCTCAGCTTAAGAAATGTTGAGCATGTCCTTATCTTTTGGTTTGCTAACTCCAGGTCTTTGCACTTTTTGTTATAATATTTTACTTTGTCTCCCCTAGCTGACCCTAGAAATTTTCTGTTCAGCTCTTGTACCTTCTCAATTCTTCAATTTGATTTCACATCTCTTAGCTGGATAAGAGGCTTAAGAGTCTCTTCTGACATGCATTTTGATCTTTTCCTTCTTTCTTGTCTTCTTAATGACCTTTTGCTTTCTTCCTGTATGATGTTCTTGATGTTTTCCCCACCTCTTTTGGTCTTCTGTATTTAGTGTCTAATGCATCAAATCTGTTCTTTAGATGAGCTCTAAATTCAGGTGGGATATATTCAAGCTCATACTTTGGCTCCTGAGGAACTGTCTTAATTTTCTTCAGCTTCAGCCTGAGTTTTCATATAAAAAAATGATGGTCTGTTCCACAGTCTGCCTTTGACTTTGTCTTGGCTGATGGTATCGAGCTTTTCCAAGGTCTCTTTCCACATATGTAGTCAATTTAATTTCTGTGTATTCCATCTGGTGACATATAAGTTTGTAGTCATCTTTTATGTTGTTTAAAACTCATATTTGCAATGGAGAAGTCATTAGTCTTGTAAAATTCTATCATGCGATCTCCATCATTGTTTCTAACACCAAGATCATAGTTTTCAACTAGTGATCCATCCTCTTTGTATCTAACCTTTTCTTTTCAATCACGGGTAATTATATATACATCTTGATTGCATGTTTGATCAGTTTCAATATGAAGAAGTTGGTATAATTCTTCAATTTCATTATCACTGGCTTTAGTAGTTGGTGCATAAATTTGAATAATAATAGTATTAACTGATCTTCCTTGTAGGCATATGGGTATTAACCTATCACAGACAGCATTGTACTTCATTAGATCTTGGTATGCTCTTTTTGATGATGAATGCAATGCCAATCCTCATCAATTTGTCATTCCCAGCATAGTAACCACATGATACCCATTTTCAGAATGGCCAATGCCATTCCATTTCAGCTCACTAATGCCTAGGATATTGACGTATGTGTGTTCCATTTCATTTTTGACAATTCTACTAGGAAACACCACCTTCAGAAGTGAGTAGACCTAAATGAAGGATATATTAAGAAACAATAGCTTCAGGGTGATGCCTGAGATGGATGCAGAGACGATGACATGGAGAAACAGAGTGGCTGGGGACTTGAGATCCAGAGAGAGAAAGAGGCTGTGTGCTGACTACTGGGGCGAGGCGTGGGGGGGCGGGAGGCTTGCAGAGTATACCCTTTGGTTGGTTGATAATGCATGGATGGGATTGTAACTATGGCAATGAAACGATATATGATAGAATGAATGTAAAACTAACGTTCTCCCATGTAAACTATCACATAATTCACGATAAAACATTTATTTTTTTATATATATATATATATATATATATATATATATATATATATATATATATATATATATATATATATATACACATATATATAGTGACAAGAACTATTGCTTAAAGGCCATTGGGAAAAACAATCTCATCCCCAAACAAAACTTTTAAGTTCATGTGAAAATAAAGAACTAAAAAATTATGAAAAAAAAACAAACAATAGCTTCAAATTATATATTTTTGTTTAATAAGGTTTCTGTGATTTTGCAGCAAATACTTTTTTTTTACTTACTTTGGTGTGTGTATACATTTATATATAAATAAATATATATAACTTGTCTATCATTTTTGTCTTATTATAGTTGCCTTCTTTTTCTTTATTTTGTTTACATGATGACTTTCTTGGTGCATTGATGCTGGAAACTATGCCACAATATTTCAAATACTGAAAAAGTCATTCATGATAAACCTATTTCCATAAAGCTCCAGACTAAATTATACTGGGAAGTAATTTGCAAAGAAATTCTGAAAAAAAAAAAAAAAATTGGCCATTTAAAATCATATGGGTATTGGTGAAACATTGATGGAATGCCTAAAAATGAGCCCCTTACATTGGAAGGCACTTAAAATATAACTGAGGAAGAGTTGCCTCCTCCATGTAGAATTGACCTTAACGATGTGAATGGAATAAAGCTTTTGAAAACTTCACTTGCTGATGTGGCATGACTCAAAATGAGAAGAAACAGCTGCAAACATCAATTAATAATTAGAACCTCAAATGTACCATGTACAAATCATGAAAATTGGTAGTTGTCAGAAATGAAATAGAATGTTTGAAGATCTGTATCCAAGCCAGTAGTTATTTGAATTGAATTAGTCTTGTTGTT
>NW_006408816.1:1664074-1670927 GCF_000296735.1 Chrysochloris asiatica
CCGATTCGTAACCACTACGCTACCAGCCAGTTTTAATCAATGATATCATCTACTATTACAAGAATGACATATTGAAGAGGAATATTGTTTAAGTATCATCTAGTCAGGTCTGACTCATAGTGACCCTGTATCAGCTTTCCAAAGGGCAACAGGTGAATTTGAACCACTGTCCTATCAGTTCAAATCAACCTTGTGGTTCAGTGCTTATCCTACAGTGTTACACCATGACTCCTGAAGAGGAGTAGCATAACATTAATCATCAAGATGAATATTTCAAGATTCATCTTGAAATGTGTTGCTGTCAATTATAATATAATATTCACATGCCTGCAAGGAAGACAAGTTAGTACATGCCAAACACCAATGCCAAAGAAAAAGATTCTAAAAATGAAGATTTTTAAACCAAATCCTTCAACATGAAATGTTTGAAACATGGAATCAAGATGTGTAGATAATTACTGGTGAATGGAATTCTAAAAATGGAAACAAACTAGAAGAATCAGTAGTTAAAAATAAAGCCTTGGCATCACTAGGATGGTGTCATCCAGTGTAACTCATGGTGACAAACCTTCTGGAGAGCTGGACCAGCAGGTGATAATTTAAAAATTATTGTGCCTACATGAACCAGAAAATGTGCATGAATTCAAGTCTGATTCAGAAGAGTAGATGGGATGAAGTGCATCTTTGCTGAGGCAGAATTGATCTTGGATGAATGCAGATAATAACATAAAGTGGTTTATCTTTGATATATTGACTTTGCAAATGCATTCTACTGTGTGGTATGTAACAAATTATGGGTAGCATTTCAATGAATAAGAATTCCAGAACACTTCATTGTGCTCATAAGGGATTCTTACATAGGCCAAGAAGCAGTTGTTTGAACAGAATAAGGAAATACCATGTGGTTTAAAATAAAAAGGTGTATGCCATGAAGTATCCTTTCACCATATTTACTCAATATATACCACTACTTTCCTGTCAGTTTGTCATATTGTGTTTGTGTGATACTGGAATCTATCCATGTAGTATTTTAAATACTATCAGGATCATCCATGAAGGGTGTGTTTCAGTGGAACTTCTAGACTAAGAAAGACTAGAAAGAAGGAAAGGCAGAACATTTCTGAATAGTAAGCCACTAAAAACCTTACGAATAGCAGTGGAACATTATCAGACATAGTGCCAAAGGTAAACCCTTCGGCTTAGAAGGCACTCAAAATATTGCTTGGAAGGAACTGCCTCCTCAAATAGATGACCTTAATGACATAAATGGAGCAAAGCTCTCAAGACTTTCATTTCTGATGTTGCGCAACTGAATATGAGAAGAAATAGTTGCAAATACCGATTACTAATAGGGACATTGTTGTTGTTGTTGTTATGTATAAACTATGTATATGACTATAGAAAAACTGAAAGCTGTCAAAATTGAAATGGAATAAATAAATATTGATATCCTATGCATTATTGAGATGAACTAGTATTGGACATTTTAAATATGGAAAAAATATGGTTTACTATGCAACTCACAACAAATATAAAAGGAATTCACTATAATAAAAAAAAAAATATTTCAAGATCTATCTTACACTGCAGGTTTGATGAAACACAAGACTCTGAAATGATGGAATACAAATTGAAATGCTTAAAGAAACTAATTCAAAAGTGAAGAACACACTAAGCATTTCTCAAGCTGAGGTAACTGAAGAAAAAATTCAGGTCTCAACTTGAAAAATTCAAGAATTCTATGTGAAAACATTGAATGATGCAGAAAGCATAAAAAAAAAAAAAAGATGGAAGGAATACAGAGTCACTGTACAAAAAATAAATGGTCAATGTTCAACCATTTCAAGAGCTAACTTATGATCAAGAGCCAATGATACTGAAGGAAGAAGTCCAAGATTCATTGAAGTCATTAGCAAAGAACAAGGCTCTGGGAATTAATGGAAAACAAATGGAATCTTTCAATAAACTGATGCAGCACTGAATGCCATATCTATGCCAAGAAATTTGGAAGATAGCTATCTGGCCAACTGATTGGAAGAGATCCACATCTGTGTCCATTCCATAGAGAGGTGACTCAATGGAATGAGGAAATCATCAGACAATACCATTAATAATGCTTGTAAAAAATAATGCATGCAAGTAAAATTTTGCTAAAGATTATTCACAATCTGCTGTAATAGTACATGGACAGAGCATTGCTAGAGATTCAAGCTAGAGTCAGAAAAGGACATGGAGCATGGGATATCACTGCTGACATCAAATGGATCTAGACTGAAAACAGAGAATACCAGAAAGATGTTTACCTGTGTTTTATTGTGGCTTTTGATTATGTGGATCTTGGCAAGCTATTGATAACACTCCAGAGAAAGAGTACTCTGGAACACTTAATTATGTTCATGTGGAACCTGCACATAGACCAAGAGGCAGTTGTTTGATAAGAACAAGGGAACACTGAATGGTTTAAAATTATGAAAGATATGCTCAATGTTGTATTATTTCACCGTACTCATTCAATCTGTATGCTGAGTTTGTAATCTGAGAAACTGGATTATTTGAAGAAGAACATGGCACCAGGATTTGAGGAAGACTCATTAGCAACCTGCAATCTGCATATGATACAATCTTGCTTGCTGAAAGCAAAGAGGACTCAAAATACTTACTGATCAAGATCAAAGATCACAGATATGTATTGCACTTCAAAGAAAAATAAACAAATATCCTCACCACTGGACCAATAAATAACATCAAGATAAATGGAGAAAAGAGACTGAAGTTGTCAAAGACTTCAATTTACTTGCAACAGCCATCAACACTCATAGAAGCAACAGTCAAGAAATCAAAGAATGTATTGCATTAAGCAAATCTTGAAAGTTTTCGAAGTAGAGAGTCAGAGAAAAAGAAATGTATTGACACCGTGACAGCAGCAGTGGTTCAAGTGTAGCAATGATTATGAGGTTGGCACGGAACCGAACATTGTTTCATTCTGTTGTGCATAGGGTCACTGTGATTCCGTACTGACTCGATGAAGTCAATTGTTGTTTTAAGTGCTGTCAAGCAGTTCTGACTCATAGGAACTTTTCATAGTGTTTCCGAGGAGCAGCTGATGAGTTTGAACCACTGACCTTGCAGTTTAAATGACTTTGTGGACCAGTGCTTATCCTACAGCACCACACCAGGACTCCAAATATATATTTTAAATATATAAAGCTTATATTCACATTTGTCTGAAAACTGCTATTCTGGTTGTATGTATGTGTATTTGTTTGTTTAGTCAATTGACTATACTGGATTGTAGTGGTCCAGGAAGAAGAAACTAAGCTATAGACAGAAAATGACAGTGCAAGAGTGCGTGAGAGGAATTAGAGTGTGGTTTTCTATGTAGAAAATGCCCATCTTTCAGTTATTAGCTCTAGAGAAAGCAGGCATTTCATTCAGCAGAATTCTTGGTTTGAGATGCTGTCAACCCTATTTTATGAGTGACAGAGAGTGATTTTTTTTTTTTTTAAATATAATAATAAGATCAGAGACTAAAGTAAGCCTTAAGTGCAAATAAATCTATGAAGATTTAATCATGAAAAGACTGATTGACCAGTAGATATTTCATTGTTGTATATAAACATAATGCACAGTTTCTGAAATCCATATTCTCTTCTTGTTCTCATGCGTTTTCTCACTAGTGCTGTCTAGTGCTGAACTACTTAAATGTACAGGATCAAAAGACGACTGTAAATGACAGCATGATCCTACATACCTGAGACAGTTTATAAAAGAATACTTGAGTATGGTGAGAAGATGAAAAAGAGAAGTGACAGGAAGAATGTTTTCTTCACTGACTATGAAATGAGGGACCATATGGGGTGCCTCAAGAATCTAGAATGACTTCTCATGAATTTTAAGGAAGATGCATAAGAATATAGGTGTTTCCAATCAATCTCTTCACATTTGGTTCTTTATTGTTTAGAATGCTTACTTATATACTATGCAAAACCAAACCAAATCAACTGCCATTGAGTCATTTCTGACTCAAAAAGATACTGGATATGGTTTCTGAGACTGGAAATCTTAACAAGAGCTGGCAGCCTGACCTTTTCCCCACAGAATGGCTGGTGGGTTTGAACTGCTAATCCAACAGTTAGCATCCCAAAGTGTAACCCACAGTGCCACCAGGGTTCTGTGTAAAATACTCATTAATGCATATTTTTCATGGTGTGTTCTAGACTTACAAAGAGAAAGGTAAAATATGTCTTTTTCCTAATTAAGGATATAATATGGAAATATGTGAGCAAAAAAAAAAAAAAAGAAAAAGGAAATATTTTAGAAATCTTTAAAAAGACAAAATTAGTACAGAAGTTAAGGACAATATTATAACTAGAATACTAATCTTGTCCATATGACATTTTATAAAAGAAAAGAAAATGTTATTTTTATGTATATTTTACATTGCATTCTTCTTATAAAAATTCTGTTAATTATCTTGAAAAGTGACACCATAAACTTTCATGATATCATGATTATTTTGAATATAAATGACAGTTTAAGTGGAATTACCAAGTTTACTTCCAATACTATTGTTATTTTTGTCTACAGTAACTAATGGCATCCTTTTGTTATAGAACTGAACATAAGTTAAATGAAACAAATATCATTGACTTCTAGTAATAAATAGAAATGAGTCAGTCATAGAGAATCCTTACAGATTTTCTTCACTAATGTGTCCAGAAATGAGAAAGACAGTGCATCTAGTTCATCACTCATATATTTTTCCATGAAATGTGCTCATTTCCATATCACACAATTTTAAAGAATTTAAATGAATTATCCTGAAATATGATACACTACTTCAAAACTTAAGGGAAAAAATCTACATTTTTACACAACCTAAATCCTGCTGGAAAATATCAGGTTCATAACTTCAACGAATGAAATATCTTTATAAAATAATCAAAAGTTTCAACTGTATTTGAATTTTGACAGCTAATTCCTCAGTTGGGTTTAAAATATTGAAAATGAGGCAATATATGAGTTTAGTCAGGTGGTAAAATTGACAAACTTTGAATATAGAATTAGAGGCAATTGTTTTTATTCCATTTAAGAGCAGTGCGACCTTGGGCAAATTAGAGTTTCAGTTCCCTCCATTTCAAGATGGAGATGATCAGGTTGAGCTCTCAGGCTTGTTTTGAGGTTGTGGTAAACATCTATTTGAACCATTTTGCATAATGTTTATGGTTAGTGTCTCATTCTAGGGGTGAGCATATGGCCTTAGCTAACCCATTCACACTTCCTTTTTAGGTATTTGGAATTGTGGGAGAGAGTTTATTTATTACTTCACTTTCTCCAGATACTTGTGCCTGGACCTATAATATAACCCCAAATTCACCACATAGACTAGAGAAATAGTAGAAAAGATTAAGGAGAAAAAGGGAAAAGTGCATTCAGATTTAGAGTTTAAAACAGCTGAGGTATTCAGTTTTTTCTGAATACCTCTCTGAACAGAAAGTTTAGACAATGTATTTCATATCAAGTCTTGAAGTTAGACCATGCCATCTAATATACATAACATGATGTTTTAGGTATGGTCTTTTTGCAGGTTTTGACCTAAGAGTGGTTCATCAGGAACCTATGCAGAGTATCTCGGGAAAATTTTCATCTGCGTTAGAAACACAACTCCAGTACACTTCTCTGTTTATGCCCCTACCAATATTTATAAAAAGGGAACTTGCTCAAAAGTCAAATAAGTAAAATAAAATTTTGGCCTAACCAACTGAATACAATTACAATACATCCTCTGGAATGTTCCTAGGTGATACAAATTGATTGTGCTTAACTGCTAATTTTAAGGCTGATACTTTGAAATCACCCAATAATACCTTGAATGCCTGGCAGTCTGCTTCCACTAATATTCTAGCCAAGGCAACACTAGGAACCAAGTCTGGTATGTAACACATGGAGTTGCCATGAGTCAGAAATCACTTGATGGCAAATGTCTTCGTCTGGGTTGTCTCTTCATCAGATAGATAGATAGATAGATAGATAGATAGATAGATAGATAGATAGATAATTTGTTGCTAAGTGCCTTCGGCTGGTGAATTTGAACCACCAACCTTGTGGTTCAAACTGGTTTTACAGTTCAGTGCTTTATCCCACAGTGCCTCAACAGGACTATATCTATCTATGTATCTATGTATCTATGTATCTATGTATCTATGTATCTATCTATCTATCTATCTATCTATCTATCTATAATGTTGAAATGAATTTTATGTATATATATAAAATGATGAAATGATAAGCACTGGACTAAAAGATCAGTTTAAACTGCAAGGTTGGTGGTTCAAACTCACCAGACCCTCCTTGTAAACCCTATAAGTGTCTTTATGAGTCAGAACTGACTCAATAACACTTAACAACTATATAAATATATATATATATATATGTATATATATATATTGAGAGAGAGAGAGCGCGCGCCCTGGTATGTTGCTATAGGATAAGTAGTAAACTGCTGACCACAAGCTTGTCAGTTCAAACCCACCAGACTCTCCTTCAAAACCTTATATAGGGTCACCATGAGTCAAAACCAGCTTGATGGTGCTTAACAACAGCGACATATATATGTATATATATGTGTGTGTGTGTGTGTGTGTGTGTGTGTGTATGGTGGTGTTGATTATGTGCCGTGGAGTCGGTTCCGACTCATAGCCACCTGTACAGGGTTTCCGAGGCTGTATATCTTTACGAGAGTAGTAAGCCTCATCTTTCTCCCGAGGAACAGCTGGTTGTTTCGAACTGCTGACCGTGAGATTAGCAGCCCGATTTGTAACCACTACGCTACCAGAGCGCGCTCTCTCTCTCT
>NW_006408816.1:1671042-1689264 GCF_000296735.1 Chrysochloris asiatica
CTGCAAGGTCGGTGGTTCAAGCTCACCAGCTTTCCTCGGAAACCCTATACAGGGTCGCTATGGGTGGGACCTGACTCGACAGCACTTACCACCACCACCACCACCAACATCTTAAGCAGTTGTAGAGGTGAACAACTTCCAAATCCATAAGTGAGATGTTTGTCTGAAGGCTTCTCTTGATTCATGTAGCTGCAGGAGCTGATGAACCCAGGATGGGCAAGTTGATTGACTGCAGATGAAAATGAATACAAGATCAGCTAGTAAAATGGCAGGCTGATTAAGTTTCATTTATGAATCTCTTGAGAGAGCTACTCCCAAGATTGGTAGGCAATATAGCAGGCTACTGACTCTTGTCCAAAGAACCAGAGGTCACAAGCTAGATGTGGGATCCAGACCCAGTAAAATAAAAACAAGCTTTGACCAAGGGTACGGTTTTTGGAAGCAGGCAATTACCCGGAGGAAACTTCCTTCAATTGTTTGGCTGCTCATACTCTCATAAAGGGAGAATACTGTGTCTTAACTGCCAAACCGTTGAGACTTCTGGTTCAGTCAAGTTGACACAAAACCTTAACTATCACAGCAACTAATAACAACAGCAAGCTGTCTTTAATACAAAGTATTTGATATGAGATAAGAATCACTTTCTAAGTTTGAAGTTTGTGTAAAAAGAACCTTTAATGCCCTGTCTTTTGGATAACTCTCTGAGTATCTTGACCCCTGGCAATTATTACTGCCTTTAATATTTCTGTGCTCCCACTCTATGCACTGCTGGAAGGGCCTCACTTTACTCTGACTCTTACTCTCTATCTCCAAATCATCTTTTTATTACAGGACTCTGATCCTGAATGCCAGCTGCCAACTCCACGCCTTCTCAGGAGAAATCTAGCAAAAGCTTCATTTATACATCTCTTGAGAGAACTACTTTACAGATCCCTGCCATGCATGTTGATTTTCCTATGACCCTAAGAGGTCAAGGGCCTTTAGACAGGGTTTCAGAATATTTTCATTTTATAAGCCATCATTTCTGAAGCAAATACCAGTGAAGTTTGAACACCAATACTTGTAGCTACTCTTCATCCCCAAAGACCTGAGGAATCAGTGGTCTTAACTGAAATATTTTTTAGAGACAATTTTTATTGTTGCTGTGCAACCTTAGTGCTATATTGCATGACAGATAATTCTTCTATAGTAAAAATAATTGTGTATTTTTCATAACACATTACATGAGCTCTTTCTTTCTCTCTGCATTATTATACATATGGGCAAATAAAAGGGAACTCTTTGATGATGGTTTACTATTCTACAAAAATTTACCACCTGTGATGGAAATGTATGCAAGGGAAAGACAGAAATTTGATATTTAGATTTAGTATCTTCACTACTGACATTTTGTAGAGTTATTATTGAATAATGCCTTTTATTTATTTGTTTAATAATTGTATGGCTACTATAGAGAATATAGAAAATTCAGAAAATATAATCATTAAGATTCTCAAAAATAAACAGAATAAGAGTACATATATATGTGTGTGGCTACTCAGACATTTACATGTGCATACATATTTCTCAAAATAGAATCATGTATCCTTTTTTAAACTAAACTAAGAATTTTTTAACTGAATGTATTATTTATCCAGTATTTTGTGCCAGAGAACCAAATGAGAGACATTAGAAATTGGGGTTTTAAGGCGAACCGGATATATATAATTGTGACGTAGACCTAGACACCTGGGAAATTGGGTGAAATACTCCAGATGATTATTGTTCAGATATGTATACATGTAATGATGCCTTTAGTTTGAACTTTTAACTGGTATTATTTTGGCCCTCAATATTGACCATTCTTACAGAATACACTAAACTTTTGAAAATTCTACACTAGTATAATTGCTACTGTGTCACCAATTAAAATCTGCTTCATGTTGTTAAACATGGCTTTTTAGGCATGGATATAAACCAAATATTCATCCAAAACTGAGAAATAGTGATTTAGAAAATAGTTTATTTACATATTTATAAATGATTGACTGTTAATAACCACATAATATTTTCAGAAGTATGTTTAATTTTTGTAATGCTAGGCATAAAATTTAGTGCTGTGGGTTAATGCGCTAGACTGCAAAGCCATTTGAACTGCAAGGTCAGCGGTTAAAGCTCACCAGCTGCTCCTTGGAAATCCTATATAGGATTGCTATGGGTCAGAATTGACTCAATGGCATTTAACAGGCATAAAATGTATAATAACTATTGACTTTATAGATATAAGAATGACTAGCTATTATACCTATAGTTTATTTTATGAAGCTTGTTAACAATTAAATATAAACCATTAAAGCCCAGAAAAGGGAAGACAGATGAGTATTGAACATATATCTGTATCTGCATGGTTATGCACAACTGTGTATTTTTATATACTGTCTGTGTATGCAGGCCTGACTACACGATTTGCTAACCTTCCTTTTGATTTCAAATGAACTCCTGGTTATGTTGTTGTTGTTGTTAGATGCTGTTGAAATGGTTCCAACCTATAGAGAACCTATGTATAGCACAACAAATCACCATCTGGTCCAGCAGTGTTCTCACAATTGCTGCTACTCTTGAGGCTTTATGGCTACCACTGTGCCAAACCTTCTAGTTGGCAGTCTCTCTGTTTTTCACTGACCCTCCACTTTAGCTAGTGTGATGTCCTTCTCCAGGAACTGATCCCTGCTGATTATATGTCTGAAATACAAGATAAAAGTCTAGCTATCTTGGCTTCTAAGAACATTCTGTTTGTACTTCTTTCGATCTTCTGACACAGATTTGTTTGTTCTTCTTGCATTTCATGGTACCTTTGTATTCTTCTCCAGTACCAAAACCCAAATACATTGATTCTATGATCTTCTTTATCCATTATCCAATTTACACATAATTATGAGGTTATTGAAAATACCATGTCTTGGGTAAGGTGCTCCATACTCTCCAAACTTACATCTTTGCTCTTGTAAACTTTATAGAGGTCTTGTGCAGGGATTTTTCTAATGCAATACATCATTTCATTTATTAACTGATGCTTCCATGAGTGTTGATGGTGGGTCCAAGTAAAATTAATTATTTGACAACTTCAATCTTTTTTCCATTTATGCAACCCATATTGACTCTGTGGAGTTTAATGTTCATCAGTAAGTGTTTTAAGTCTTCTTTGCTTATCACAAGTTGTTAATGAGTCTTCTTCCAATCCTTATGCCACATTCTTCATGGTATACTCTGATTCTCAGATGATTTTCTCAGCATCCAGATTGAATAAGTATTATAAGAGAATACAACCCTACCACACACCTTGTCTGATATTAATCAGTGTACCCTTGTTCTGCACAAACCATTGCTTCTTTATCTATGTATAAGTTCTTCATAAGCACAATTTGGTGTTCCAAATACTCATTCTCTTCTATGTTGTCCATAGGTTGTTATGATCCACACAAACAAAAGTCATTGTATTGTCAATAAAGCACAAGTAAACAATTTTTTGTTATTCTCTGTTTTCAGGTAAGATCCATCAGACATCAGCAAAGATATCCCTGTTTTCACGTCCTTGTCCTAATCTGGTTTGAAACTCTGGCAATTTCCTGTCAATGTATTGTTTTAGCTGTTTTTGAATTATTGCGAGCAAAATTTTACTTTCATATATATTAATGTTATTGTCCTATGATTTCCACATTCCATTGTGTCACCACTCTGAATGGGCACAAATATGGATCTCTTCCAGGTAGCTGTCTTCCAAATTTCTTGGCATAGATAAATGAGTGCCTCCAATCCTGCATCAGTTTTTTGAAATATTTCATTTTGTATTCCTGCAATTCCTGGAGCCTTGCTATTTGCTACTGCCTTCAGTGCACCTTGACTTCTGCCTTAAGTACCATTGGATCTTGATCAGTTGGTACTTCTTAAAATGATTGAATATTGATCATTTCTTTTTGGTACGGTGAATCTTTGTATTCCTTCCATCTTCTTCCTCTTCTTTTTTTTTTTTTTTTGAACTTTCTATTGTGAATTGAGTAAAGGTTTATAGAGCAGATCATCAGTTTTACATTCAACAATTCATGTACTCTGTTTTATTACACGATTGGAATCCCCTCCATGCACCAACAGTTAACAGCATTTACCTCTATTCACTTTAACCACTGCATTCTTCCCCATGACTCCTGCTACTCCCATCTTTCCTCTGCCAACCTTCCTCCAGTTGTATATTGCCTATATGACATGTGTGTATGACATGTATGTAGACATGTCAACATGTATCTACTCTCTAGCACATGAATCATTTCTGCCTTCCCCCAAAACTATCATAGATTGTTCATTTTATCTAGGAACACCCACCCCTTTTTTTTTTTTGATGAACAAAAAGGCATAGGAATATATAATCGTTTAAACAACAAAAGGGTACATTCTTAAAGCCAGCCTCCTGGCCACCAGCACACACAGCCTTTCTCTTTCCAAGAGTCTAGAGTCCTCGCTGCTCAATCTCTCTATGCCATCACTTCTGCCTACATCTCTGGTGTTACTTCTCTGGTTAGGGTCCCATGATCCGCTCATGCTCTTCTCTCTTGATGGTCCTGGATACTTTTTTCTGAAATGTTAGATTAACTACTACTTACTTCTTCCATCTTCTTTTGATGTTTGTTGCATCATTCAATATTTTACCCATAGAATCCTTAAATACCACAAGTCAAAGTTTGATTTTTTTTCTTCAGTTCCCTTAGCTTGAGAAATGCTGAGTGTGTTCTTTTTCTTTTTTCTAACTCCAGGTCTTTGCACATTTCATTATAATATTTGACTTTGTCTTTTCTAGCTGACCCTTGAAATTTTCTTTTCAGCTCTTGTACCTCTATATTTCTTTCATTTGCTTTCTCATCTCTATGCTGTAGAGCAAGTTTCAGAGTCTCTTCTGGCATCTGTTTTGGTCTTTTCCTTCCCTTTTGTCTTCTTAATGACCTTTGCTCTCTTCTGGTTATCAGTCTTCAGTGTGTAATGCATAAAATCTGTTATTAAGATGATCTCTAAATACAGGTGGGAAATTTACAAGGTCATATATAGCTTCTTCTGTTTTTCTGTTAATTTTCATCTTATGCCTAAACATTCATATAAGCAATTGATGATCTGTTCCACAGTCTGCCCCTGCCCTTGTTTTCACTGATGGTATAGAGCTTTTCCATAGTCTCTTTCAAAAGATGGAGCCAATTCGATTTCTGTATATTCCATCTTGTGAAGTCCATGGGTATAATTTTCCATTATAACATTTAAAAATGTATTTGCAATGAAGAAGTCATTGGTCTTGCAAAAGTCTATCATGTAATCTCCAGCATCATTTCTATCACAAAGGCCATATTTTCCAACTATTGATCTTTCCTCTTTGTTTCCAACCTGTGAATTCCAAACACCAGAAATTATGAATACATCTTGACTGCATGTTTGATCAATTTCAAACTGAAGTAGTTGGTAGAGTTCTTCAATTTCATCATCAATGGCTTTAGTGGTTGGTGTACAAATTTGAATCATGTTGATGTTAACTGGTCTTCCTTGCAGGCATATGGATATTATCTTATCACAGACAGCTTTACATTTCTAGATAATCTTGAAATGCTCTTTTTGGTGATGAGAGTGACACCATTCCTCTTCAATTTCTCTTTCACAGCCTATTAAACCTTATGCTTATCAGATTTAAAATGGCCAATACCAGTCCCTTTCAACTCATGCTGAAATGCATAGCATATTTATGTTTATATGTTTCATTTCATTTTTGATAACTTCCAACTCATGCTTCATACATTCCATGATCCAATTATTAATAGATATTTGCAGCTGTTTCTCCTCATTTATAGTTATGCCACATCAGAAAATGTAATTCCTGAAAGCCTTACTCCATTTATATCATCACACCAAACTCTACTTTGAGGAAGCAGCTCTTTTCTACTCTTAATTTTGAGTGCCTTCCAACCTGAGGGTCTGATCTTCAGGAGTTATATCTGATAATAGTCTGGTACTATTCATCATATTTCAATATTCAATATTCTGATATTGTCTAGCAGTGTTTCACTGCTATTAATAAGATTTTCAGTGGTGAAACATTTGGAAGTAGTCTTCCTCTCCTTCTTAGTCTGTCTTAGTCTGGAAGCTTAGTTGTAATCCGTCTCATGAGCAACTCTGCCTGCGTACAAATACTGGTGGCATAGCTATCACACCACAGTGTGACAAACTGTTAATATAAAGTTCTTTATCACAATACTTATATGATTAGAAGACATTATTTTCTTTAAACTTGATTATTTTCAAATATAAGCAATATAAACAAATCTGAATATTGTTATTAAATGCAATCTCCAAAAGATGACTGCTTAGTGATTTATAATAATTTGAAAAATAAGGTCTTTATGTGTGCTAGAGCTCTTGAAAAAGTAAAAATGTTACTGAAAATGTCCTTATATTGCATAAATATGTGAAATTGCAAGGCAACTGAATATCACAAATAGCATTACATAAATTATATAAACTTGTATAGAGCAGATTTGAAATGAGTAGGTAGACTGACAGCCTTAGTTTTTGAAAGGAAGTGTTGCTACTTGGCAAACCATCATACAATTCCTAAAAACATATGTTAATTTGCAAAATTCAGATCTAGTTTGATGGACCATATTTCCATAAGGGAATTAGAGACATTTGTTCACTGAAAATTTATTGACATATAGCATCTAGCACAATTTTAACTTTGTAATTAAGTAAATCAATGAATGATGCTTATAAATTCTAATAACAAATCTCAGACTGAAATAAGCATTCAAGAAATTAACCAACTTTATATTTCAAGATTCATGATATCCTAAAATGTTGCTAGTAAAAGTAGTACTTAATAAACAACTTCAAGCCCTTATGATTTTTAGAATTTACAATATGAATTCAACTATAAGTGTTATCTTAAGGCTCTCTCTTTTAAAATTTTTCATTAGAACATTTGGCATATTTGATTAAAAATTTACACAAGTTAAAATAGTCATTTTAACATTAAATTGGCAAATATTTTTATATTGTTAATCTTCTTCAAACCTGAATTATTTTAATGAACATATTATAGATTTAATTATGTAAGAAATATTGATGAAATGCATTCTTTGGGATATAGATAGATAAATAAATAGATATAGGTGTGCATACATACATGTGTGTATGTCTATATGTGTGTTTTTTGTCATTTGCCATCAAATCAGTTCCAATTCATGGAGACCTCATGATTTGATAGACTAAAACAATGCTTTCCTCACATATATTATGTTTGAACTATTGTTGCTGTTAGTCCATGTCACAGAAGGTTTCCTCATTTTTGCTGACTCTCTACCAAACATGATGTCTTTTTCTAATGAGTGCATTTTCCTGATAATGTGTCCACAGTAAACAAGATAAACTGTATCCTCACTTCTAAGGAGTATTCTAGCTGTATTTTCTCCAAAGTTCATTTGTTTGTTCTTCTAGGAAGCCACAGCATATGCAATACCCTTTGCTAAAACACATAAAACCAGAGCAGTTACTGTTGAGTTTATTTTGTCTCATGCTATATGTGTTAGAAGAACTGTGCTCCATATAGTTTTCTATGATGATTTTTTAGAAGAAGACAACCAGGACTTTTTTCCAAGGCATCTCTGGGAGAATTTAAACCTCCAGACTTTCAGCTAGCAGCTGAACTCTTTATCTGCTTGCACTACCCAGGAACTAAATATTTATATGGGTAGTGATACTTTGCATACACGGAGTCATTCTGAATTGGAATTAACTCGTTGGCAACTAATGACAACAACAATAACATGTAGTCTTAAAAGTTTTTTTGTGTTTTTATTTGATACTTGTGAAAAATCATTTTTAACAACCATAACACAGTATGAAAATCATAGGCTTCAAAACTGCCTGTTTGATGCAATTGTGAAAAAAATGAAAAGTTTCCAGTTTCTCTTTAGTAAATAATCTTTGATTTTTATATCTCATTTCATGTTTTTCTAAAAATAAAACTTCAATTCTACTAAAACAGATTTTAAATGTATTAGGTAAAACACCCTTAGATTTCGTTGTTGTTGTAGCCAGTGGATTCTTTCAGCTTGAATGTATCTTAACATAATAGAATTTCTAATGACATAATTGTGACTGATAAATCTCTAGATTTATAGATTAAGTGAAAGTATTTGGGCCTTTGAAATTTCTTTTTTCCTTTTAATTTAATCTTTCTTTCTTTTCACTTCTTTCTTTTGCTTTATAAAGGTATTTTAAGTGTTCTCTGATTATTTATTCAAATTAAGATAATAGATGATCATAGGTAACTAGAACAATAGGCTGTCTTAGGAAGCTTCATTCAGCAGTGATAAATGTGGAAAACTGATCCAAGGTCAAAAAAAAATCTATTTGAATAAAATATGAAAAGCTAGAGCTAAAGCACATGTAAAATAGTCTCAGGATTTTCAATTTGACTCTAAGCTCAATATGAATAATGTGTGATGTTTCTATAAAAGTTAATGCTTTTGAAGGAACCATTAGCTTTGAAATGACTGTGTGACTGAGGTTGAGCAGGTAGGGGTGGCTAGTGGAAACCATGTATAAAGAAAGGTAGAAAGAAATGGGGTAGTTCGCTTAGAAGAGAGAAAACTCTAGAGGCAGGTATGATAGCTGTCTTAAAATAGTTGAAGAAGTTTAATATGGAAGGCAGATTAAACTGAAGCAAATACTTCAGTCTATTTTATATCTAAGGAATATTCAATTCTGAAATTAGATGATTGTATGAAAAATACTAACCTCTTAGAAAAATAATGATTGCAATCACTAATAAATTGTAATTAACTTAATATTTAATGGCCTACTTTTCAATAATTTGCCCCATCATCAGTGACCCCAATGTTATCTGTGTTCACCAGCAGTGGTAAAAACATCTGAAAAGGGATGCTGAAGCAAAGAAATATAATTGGGCCTTGGGGATTTGAAAAACTCAGTAGGGTTAGTCTTTTTAGAAACTTTGCTAAGTATAAGCTGAGAATCCCTCAACTCTTGGTTTTATATATAGACTCTGAAGGATGAATGGCAGGTGGATTCCTAAGCCTATTAGGTGAAAATTAAGACCACAGTAATTTAGGATCATCTTTAAATACAACATTAGAAAAATTATTGCAACTGCATCAGCATTAGTAGAGCCTTTAATGCCTTTAAACACAGAAGACAACATTTACACCACAATATTTTTCCATTAGTGATTTATTGATAGAATAATTGTACTCCAAAGTTTGCCTATTACAATTATTAAAATGACCATACAATTCTCTTATCCTTAACATGTAAGGATATGTTACCTTGGTGTTACTGAAGTTCTTCAAAGTGCAGTACTGATAGCATATAACATAAGGTTTCATTGTTAAGAAGAAATTCTAGTTCACTATTAACCAACTTTGCATTAAGTTAGAAGAATGGGACTATTAGAAATCACAATGTAAAAAAGTAAAGAAGTTATTTAAGTTAAAAGAAGGATTCTTGGCCCATCACTAAGCTAACATAGAAAAATCAAAAATTGTCTCTAAATAAACTACGTAGGTAACATTATTGATTCTTCAGTTCAAAGAAATTATGATCTTTGGGTACTGGGAGCAATAGATAGAAATGCTGGTTTTCAGAGCATCAAAACTGTTTGCTTCAAAGAGGACAGCTTAAGGAGATGAAGCAATTCTTAGAACCACTCAAAAGACCTTTGGCCTCAAGTGGTCGATGGAATTTGACATTCATTGCAAGGATTTGTAAAGTAGTTCCCTTAAAGTGTATTCAACAAAGCTTTTGACTAGCTGTGGTTGTTCTAAGCCATCCATTTCCTTAAATATTTTAATGGTTTTATTTATTAAAGAAGAAAGATAGGAAGATAGAGAAAAAGAAACTTGTTTTGATAAATATATGCTTTCAGTTGACCTCTTTTTCTAGAAACCAATCAAACAAGCAAAGGAATAAACTAGAGAAGACTACTGTTCTGCAGTAATAGCTGATTTTATTTCTGTGTGGGGGATCTTCAGGGGAGAAGCTCTTAAGCTGAAAAATAAATAAATAAAATAAAACCTCAGTGCTTATACTAAAAGGAAGTTATAACTGAAGATCATACTTTGATTACAATTTTATTCTTTCTTACTTTTTTCTGTTTTTAATCACAGAAATTGTACATTTATCATTTAAATAATCATCTGAAAAGTAAAATCTATACTATTCTCCTTTTCTCTCCCCATTTCAAAAAGTGACAGAATAGAATCAACCTTACCAATTTCCTTTCTAGACAAAAGGAAATGAATATTATATAAGAGTGAGAGAGTAGAATCAACCTTAACAAGTTACCTTTCTATGCAAAAGGAAATGACTTATTAATAGAAAACTGTGTCTTTTATTTTATGGGCAATAGTGGTGGCTGTGTTTTCATACAATCTAAGGTGAGTGCCACCAAATGTTGAGTCACATTAGAATTAGGCTCATATTAGATAATTCTGTTTGGGAGAAGAAGATTTAGTCAATTTTAAGGAAAAAGGTGCTTCTTTCACATTTGAGGTATGTAAATAAGGCAGTCTTTATAAATAAGTTTCTAACCATTCTCTCTACTTCTGGAACTTACAAAAGTAAAGGAGCAAATCATAACAACAGTAAGATATCATCTCACACCAGGAACAACAGCAAAGATCAAAAAAGTAGAGGACAATAAATTCTGGCGGGGATGTGGAGAGACTGGGATGCTCCTGCATTGCTGGTGGGACTGCAAAATGGTCCAGCCTCTCTGGAAAGCAATATGGCACTTCCTCAGAAGGTTGGAAGTAGAAATACCTTATGATCCAGCAATTCCTCTACTTGGCATTTACCCACAAGAGATATGAGCCATAACATGAGTAGATATATGCACACCAATGTTCATAGCAGCATTATTTACAATAGCAAAAATTTGGAGACAGCCAAAGTGCCCATCAACTGAAGAATGGATAAACAAACTGTGGTACATACACACAATGGAATATTATGCTACCTTGAAGAATAACAAGGAAGCTGCAAGCCACCACCTAACATGGATGAACCCTGAGGATATTATGTTGAGTGAAATTAGTCAATCACAAAAGGAGAAATACTGCATAGGACCACTACTGTAAAAGACTAAGGAAAGAACCCATACTAAAAGGGAGGGGGGGGGAATTCTTTGCTGGCTACTGGGATATGGGAGATGGGGTGAGGGGAGGGAGGGGAAGGTGGAACTCAGGGTAGGGAATAGACACAGGATAGTTTGGGTGCTAGGGAGGGGGCAATACACAAAAAGGGGGGAATAGGAAAAAGAAGTAAAAAAAAGTAAATGAGCATTTACAACATTGAGAATATTTGTTCTGTGTCTACTCTGTTTTAAATCAAGCATTAATCTGTGGAAAATAGAAAAAAATCACAAATCTTTATATCTACTTCAAAGAGGTAACAGGCAAAATTTCCTCCTCTTGCATGGGTCAGTTAGTTGGGAAGTCCACAGAGATTATTTTGAGCAGTTAGTGGGCTGCTTTTTGCTGTTGTTAAGTCCTGTCCTGTTGGTTCTGTTGGACTGAAAATTTGGTTTGACTTACAAGGTTGACTGTTCAAGCGTACCAGCTGCCCCTTGGAAACTGTATACACGATCGCTATGGGTCAGGACTGACTAAACGGCACTTAACAAGAACAACATACAGTTTCCAGGGTACTGCTGGTGAACTTGAACCACCAACCTTACAGTTCAAACCAATCTTGTAGTTCAATGCATTAACCAACAGCACCACACCAGGACTCCAGGGGCTAATTACTGGATGCTATTTTTGTGTCACACAATAAGGTAATCACTAACCACATATGCTGCTATTGCTGTTCTTAGGTGTTGTCTAGTCTACTCAGACTCATGGAGACCCAATGCTCAACAGAAGGAAACATTGCTTGGATCTTAGCAATTCTCATACTTGTTATGTTTAAACCCATTGTTGCAGCCCTCTGTCAATCCATCTTGTTCATCTTACTTTATCAAACATGATATTCTTTTGCAGGGATTGGTTCTACCTGATAACATATTTAACATACTTGAGACAAAGTCTTGCCATCCTTGCTTCTAAGTAGCATTCTGGCTATACGTCTTTCAAGACATATTTGTTTATTCTTCTGGAAGTCCCTGGTAGATTAAATATTTTTCACCAACACCATATTCAAATTTATTCATTGTTTTTTGTTCTTCCTTATTCATTGTCCAGTTTTCTCAAATAAAAATACCATAGCTTGGGTCAAAAGCACTTTTATCCTCAAAGTAACATCTTTGTTCTTTAACATTTTGTTGTTGTTAGGTGCCATCAAGCCTGTACCAACTCATTGAGACCCTACGTACAACAGAATGAAGCACTGCCTGGTCCTGGACCAACATCACAATCATTGTTATGCCTGAGCCCATCTCTTCTTCCACTGTGCCAATCCATCTCATTGGGGAGGTCTTCCTCTTTCTCTCTTTAACACTTTAAAGGGGTCATTTGCAGCAGGTGTGTCCAGTGCAATACATTGCTTGATTTACTGATTGCTGCTTCCATAAGCATTGATTGTGGATTCAAGTAAGATGAAATCTTTGACAACTTCAATCTTTTCTCCAGTCCAGTTGTGAGGATTTTGTGTTGTTTATAATGAGTTGGAATCCATCCACACAGCAAGTACTTCAAGTCCTTTTCTATTTTAGCAAGCAAAATCTTGTTAATGAGCTTTCATCTACTCCTGATGCCAGGTTCTTCTTCATATAGGCCATCTTTTTGGATTATTTGCCCAGCATACAGATTGATTAAATATGGCGAATGGATTTAACTCTGACACATATCTTTGCTGATTTTAAACCATGCCATATCCCTTGTTCTATTTAAATGATTGTTCTTGTTTTTCTTCTATGTGCAGGTTTCATGTGGGAAAGATTAGACCAAGTGGATTTCAGAAGAGACTCTGAAACTTGCTTTGAACATATGGAAACTAAAGCAAACAGAAGAAATGATGAAGTACAGGAGCTGAACAGAAACCTTCAATGGAAAGCTCGAAAAGACAAAGTACAGTATTATAGTGAAATGTGCAAAGACCAGGAATTAAAAAACCAAATGGATGAACATGTTCAGCATTTCTCTAGCTGAAAGAACTGGGCAAAAAATCAAATCTCAATTCACAATACTGAAGGATTCTATGGGCAAAATATTGAACCATGCAGGAAACATCTAAAGAAGATGGAGGGAATACACATAGTGATTTTACCAAAAAGAGTTGGGCAATGTTCAATAATTTCAGGTGGTAGCACTGAACAGGAAAAGGTAAAAACATTCACTGCTTTCTCCTCCCTGGAGACAAGCTGAAATGTGAATCAGGTTACTGAACCTGATTAACCAATCTTCTGGTTTCCCTCCTGTCTTCAAACAGGTCCACAATCTAGTCCCTCCCTGGTTCTGTCCCGGTATAAGCCCTGTACTGACCTGAACTCAGGGCTCAGAATCTGGAGAAGTTAGATCCTCTGAGATAGCCAGCTTAATAAAATCTGAAACTCTGCTTAAAAAAAAAGCTTGACCAAGTGAACCTGCACAGCCATATTCAGCCACTGAGGAAATATGAGGAAAGCAGTTTAGAAGAGATTTCTTTACACCATACCCTTCAAGGGACCCAATTTGGTAGAGGGCTACCCAGAACAGAGGCAAGGCAATACCCCCTCTGCAAATACCCATAGGATTGAATACAGGAGGGCAAGCTGCAGGATATTACTGGACACATACTTCTTTCTCTATCTTGGTTGTACTTGTTAAATAGGACAAATTCAAATCCTTCTTAGTGAGATGTATTGTTCAGTGCTGTCGGGTCACTTCTGACTCATGGTGACCCTGTGTGAGGTTTCTGAGACGTGACTAGTGGGCTTGAACCACTGACTTTGCAGTTCTAATGGACTTGGTGGTCCAGCGCAGTGACTCACAGTATCACACCAGGATAACCCAACCAAAACAACTATTTTTGCTACCCATCATCCTAATTGGGCAGATATTCAGGCTCTGTTGACAATGCTCCTGACCAGCAAAGAAAAAAGGCTGGTCTCAGATAGGTATGGGACAACAGCACGCATCCATGGAGAAAAACCTAAACAGGACCCTTGCCCCAGTCAAGGAAATTCCTCTAGCTGACACAAATTAAAATCTAAATGGCCCTGCCATGGCTGGAGCACTATAAAAGGGGTATTCTCAAGGTCTGAAGAAGGGAGTTCCTAAACAAAACAGCTTGAACATGGTACAGGCAGTTCAGCAGAAGTCAACTGAGGACCCCTCTAAATTCTCCGAATTAATCTACCAGGCTTACTGTAAGTACACAGACCTTGGTCCTGAGAACTCAGCAAATATCCAAATGGTTAACATGACTTTTATCTCCCAAAGTGTCCTGGGTATTAAAAAAGAAATGACAGAAATTCAACAGGCAACAAAGGACAGTAATTCAACAGGGTAACTGGCATGAATCCATCCCAGCTGATTGACATCACCTTCGAAGTATTTAACAGCAGAGAGCAGGAGAAGTCTCAGGCCATAACTGTCTTCCTAAAGGCCACTAGAGATAAGCCTGTGGGACCTCAGGGAGGACCCCTGAAAGGAAAAAGAGCCTTAAGCAAGGACCGATGTATTTATTGCAAAAACCTGGACACTAGAAAAATAAATGCCCAAATCTCAGGGAGGATCTGGCAGAAAAAGCTATCCAACTTAACAGATGGTTGAACAAGTTTCATTGTTTACAGAAGACTAACAGTGTCAGAGGTTAAGGGGGTCCATCATGATTTGGCATCAACCTCTGCCACCCCTATTGTCCTGACCCCCGGGGACCTCAGCTGAAAATAACAACGGGGGACAGATTGTGATCGTTTTGTCCAGTGATGGTGACTGAGTTCTCAGGGAGGTCTGAGGACCAGTTCTACTTGAAACCCCTAGACTGCTTCACTGGGGAGAAGAAAATGGCTGTCTGGTACCCTTTCTGGACCAGGACCTGCTCCCAAAGGTGCAAGTTCAAACAGCTTCCTGAAACCAAAAATCTACAGATAGAGGTTCCTCATGAACATGCCTGGCAATTACTGATTCAAACTCAGGAAACCAGTAACTTTGTCCTGAGGGGATTGGCAATCAGGTAAACCCCTCGTGTGAACTAGTGGAACTCCAGGGAGAGCCAATAAGCATCCCCCATCAAGGTCTGATTGAAGCCTGGAAGCTGCCCATCCACAGAAACCAATATGCTCTTAGGAAAGAGGCCAAGAAATTCATTCTGGCCAGCTCATCCCCACCCCCATCAAGTAGTCTCCCTGCTGCAAAAGAAGGGAAGCCTTGGCTCACAATAGGATGGATAGGCGATACAAGGTTATTTTACTGGACAATCTGAATACTACCCTGTGAATTATGGGGTGACTAAACCTGATATCCTCCTCCCTGATTTGGCAACTGGAGGGCTGAATCATGATTGTATAGAAATCATTGATCAAATATTCTCCAGCCAACGTGACCTGTTTCACTGTATCTGGTGGACTAGACATTCGTGAACAGAAGTAGCTACATGGAGAAAGGGACTCTGATAGCAGGGTGTGTAATAGTAATTTTACAAGACCAGGTGGAGGCAATAACCCTCCTACAAGGGATCTCAGCTCAAAAAGCTGAACTGAGTGCACTGACAAGGGCATTAGAAATGTTGGCAAGAAAAACTGTGACTGTGTACCCAGAGGGCTTGAGTAGAACTAGACACAAGGATTTGAGAGAGAGGTCAACAGATGAAAAGGGAATGACAATGGAATTGTTCTGGTTCTGAAAGGTTAAAAACTAGAAAGTAAATGGCAATAAAATGGTTCTGATCCTGTGAAAACTAGCCCCCGCTCTTCTTAAATGAGTCCATGAAATGACCCACTACAGGGAAGAGGCCCTAGCTTGGTTCATTAGGCCCTGGCTCTAGAGCAAGACATTTAATAAACAATACATTCAAGATGTTAGCTCTCACTATTTTATCTGCCTCAAGCACAATCCCAAGACAGGCTTGTCCTGCATTAATATCAAGGTAAACAACCCCTTGAAAATTGACAGGTTGATTTCATGCAGATGTCCCCAAGTGGGGGAATTAAATATTTGCTGGTTTTGTTTTTGTAGATACATTTTCTGCTTGGGTAGAGGTTTTTCCGCACCAGAACTAAGAACTTCAGAAATAGTGAAAATCCTCTTGAAGGAGGTTATCTACAAGTTTGGACTTCCAAAGTGTCCAAAGTTACAATAGAACAGCAGACACCTACAGATGAAATGGAAACTACAATCAGCATGGAGGTTTGAGAAAATTAACCATACTCTAAAGATACAAGGAGCTCTGGTAGCGTAGTGGTTACGAATCGGGCTGCGAACCTTAAGGCCAACAGTTCGAAACTACCAGCTGTTCCGCGGGAGAAAGATGAGGCTTTCTGCTCCCGTAAAGATTTACAGCCTCGGAAACCCTGTACAGGGTTGCTATGAGTCGGAACCGACTCGACGGCACTTAACAACAACAACAAAGAAACAAGGAGGTCTGGTAGCATAGTGGTTACAAATCAGGCTGCGAACCACAAGGTTAGCAGTTCGAAACTACCAGCTGTTCCGCGGGAGAAAGATGAGGCTTTCTGCTCCCATAAAGATTTACAGCCTCGGAAACCCTGTACAGGGTGGCTATGAGTCAGAACTAACTTCACGGCACATAACCACCACCATCAAATAAACAAATGGCAAAACTGTCAGGAAATTTATCTATATTGGGACCAGGTGTTGCCTTAGCCCCATGTCGAATTCAGGTAGATCCCAGAAGTGGGCTTAAATTGAGCTCTTATAAAGTTGTATACAGTAAACCTTCACAGGCAGCTTCCCTCAAACCTTTACCTGATCTCAGCCAAGGTTTAAAGGTGCAGCCATATGTGCAACACCTCCACCACACACTTTCTATTCATAAAATCACTCTTCCCAGGTCTGCTTCCTTACCTACAGGTAACCTGACCCCTTCCAGCCTTTAGATCATGTTCTGTTCAGAACATGGAGAGATGGACTTGTAAATCAGTTAGAAAAAATTGAAGTCCTTCTAGTCATCCTATCAGCTGTCAAGTTCCCGGAACTTAAAACTTGGACACAATGGGACTCTCACAAGACATTATTCCCTTCAACGGGATGAAAATATTTGGGTCTATTTAGCTCAGAGTGTAATAAATGTATCTGATTTTTTCTTTTGGGAGGGCACCCAGAAGCATCTGCAAAGATTACTGAGGACTGGAACAAAAAAATTATCCCAAGCCCAGCAACCAAGGTAGAAGGAGTCCCCTCCTGGATTCACCACAGCAGACTGAAGAAAGCCTCATGTCTGTGGGAAGGGGAAACTGATCCTACCAACCCTTGTAAGGTAACATTGAGATGTATGAACTGCCCAGCTTCAACCCCAGACCAGGAACTGGTTGATCTATGCATGGCTGAAGCAAGAGGATGTCTGCCATGGGACTCATCTTAATTAGACTTTGGGGTGTGGGAAAGGGAGAAAATCTGTGTAATGTATACACCCACACCACTAAAGTGGGCCAAAGAACAACCACCACACTACTCTTCTATAGTTGCTATAATTATAAGGGCAGCCTCCTAAGTAACTGAACTATAACCAATGAAACTGGGGTAGCCCTAACCCTTCTTGCATGCCAACAGACCAATATGCAAAATCAAAATATATTAGCCCTGCGAGCTAAGCCCTACATCGTTCAGCAAACTACTGTGAACCCGGATGGAGACCTGGTCGGCCAGTAGTGAGGCAACATCTGGGGACTCATGGGCTCAGGGTCAGTGACACAGCCATAGAGGTCTAGAGTGGAGAGCGGGGCAGCCAGCCGATAAAAAGAGGCCGGACAGACGCAAGAACACCCACACTTGCAGATGATGCCCATTTGACTGGACTTCAATGACTGGATAAACAGAGCTCAACCCTAAGAAGAAAGAAGAGGGAAAAAAGCATCATCAGATACAATTTGATAAACATGACCTACACCTATAAATGCAGTAGCTCAAAAGAGGAAACAAGTCCCTGCTGCAAGAACTATACCCACCCTCTCCACACAAAGGGTAGACAGGGATGGGCAACTTGGACATTGGCTACCCAAAATGGGGGGAGGGATACAAAGGCAAGAAGTGACTG
>NW_006408816.1:1689950-1698254 GCF_000296735.1 Chrysochloris asiatica
TGCATACAAATAGATGACCAGGGTCGGGCAGTAGAAAACCTTGTAAAAATGAAGAAAGTTGCCCATGTCCCTGTGCAAACCTGGGATGGGTGGAACCCACAGAGCCTATGGGGGGGTGGTTCTCTGCCTTTGGAGGGTTCAAGACCCTTGTGGGTGGGGTTCTATTTTATTTGGAATTTGCTTAATCATTTCATGCCTCCACTCCCTAGCAATCAGGGCCATACAAACTGCCATTAAAACAATAATCAATCAAAAAAGTTACCAACAATTATGAACAGAATCCAAATCAATACCAGAATACCACTCCTTACACAGCATTTAGATGATGCCCCTGGGAAAGGTCCCAAAGGGCACCAAAGGGGGGAATGAACAGGAAAAGGTAAAAACATCCACTGCCTTCTCTTCCAGGGAGACAAGCTGGGATGTTAATCAGGTTACTGAGTTGGACCAATCCTCCCTACCCAAGAGACAAGCTACAATGTTAATCAGGTTACCAAGCAGGACCAATCTTCTGGTTTCCCTCCTGTCTTCAAACAGGTCTGCAACCTAGCCCGATTTTATCCCCATATAAGTCCTGTACTGACCTGCACTCAGAGCTCAGAATCTGAAGAAGTTAGCTCCTCTGAGCCAGTCTGCTTAATATAATCTGAAATTCTGTTTCACCTCTCTGAGTGGCCTCAGTTTCTTTAGCTATGGATCTAAAAGCTGCTGTAACACATTCGGATCAAAAACTGCTGTAACAGCATATGATCAAGAACTGATGGTACTGAAAGACGAAATCCAAGTTTCACTGAATTCAGGCATTAGCAAACAAAACAAAACAAAAACAAAATCACAAAATGCCCTACAAATGGGTATTTAAGTTAAATTTAATTAAATATAAGCACTAGGTTAGTGGTTCAAACCCACTGGTAGTTCAAACTCACCAGAAGTTCAAACCCACTAGCCACTCCTCAGAAACAAAATACAGGGTTGCTGTGAGTTGAAACAAACTCGACGGTACTTAAAAAATCATGTTTTAAGTGCTCAGTAACCATATGTGATTCATGGTTATCACATTAGACAACACAGATTTAGAATATCGCCATCATTGCAGAAAGTTCTATTTAACAGCATTGGGAGGTATCCTAACCAGTTGCTGTTGTTAACTCTGACTAAGGACAATACCTTGTGTATCAAATTAGAACTGTTTTCATAGAGGTGGTTTTTTTTTTTCCCTTTCATAAGATTGTTAATGACTGATTTATGAGAAGTAAATCATCAGACTCTTTTCCAATGTTCCTCTGAGTATGCTTGAACTGCCAATCTTTTCAAGAGCAATTGAGCATTATCCATTTGCATCACCCTGAAGTAGTAGATAAAATAGAAATCAAAGATTTATGGAAACACCATGTGTTATAGAGTGGAATTTTGCCAAAGATTTTCTTGGTTGGAGTGCTGGTGTGGTGCTGTGGGTAAATGTACTGGACTGTAAGGTTGGTTTGAACCATAAGGTTGGCAGTTCAAGCTCACCAGTCACTCCTTGGAAACCATATACAGGGTCACGGTAGGTCAGAACTGACTCAAAGGCACTTAACAACAATCTTTACACATGGGAGATAGATAAGGCTTTATGCTCCTATTAAGACTTAAAGTCTTGGAAACCTTATACAGGGTCACTATGAGTCTCAACTGACTAATTGGTACTTAAACACCACAGTGTTTATAGAAGCAAATTGCCAGAGCTTTGTTCTAGGGCCATTGACAACCTTACGTTAATGGTCAAAGGAAAACTTTTTACACTACCCAGAGGTCACCATGAATCAAAATCTACTAGACAGCTACTGTTTTTGACTTGTTAAAAAGTGTCCAGAGACCAGGGTGTGAGTCAGCCTTACCATCATTGTGTTACATTTCCTTTATGTGGTTCATCTTCCTTAGAATTCAAATGAAGCATTGTGGAAAAACACAGAGGTCCTGTTCAGTGACACATACATATTATAAGGGTTCCATTATAGAATCCTGGCATGGCACTCTAGGATCAGCACTGAATGGTGAATCATAAAGTCAGCAGTGCAAACCTGTAAGAAATAACTCTCAGGAATATCCATCCTCAGGAATTAGGAAACAAAGGGTCTGGGAAGTTGCTAATTTACCAAGGCATATACTGCTGGTTGGTATAGCAACAAGGGCCTATGTACCTAGGGTATGATAGCAGGATGAGTTAGGGGAAGGGAAAGGGAAACCATTCAAGAAGTAGAAACTTTAAAATAAGAACGCAACCATCAAAAGGAAATAGGTGATATCTGGGAATATTGTTCACTCCATAATACTAATTCAATGAGGACTGGTGGGGGGGGGGAGGACACTTATGAGATAGGCGTTAAAAATGCTTGTAAAACAGCTGTGTGGCATGCCTGCCCATCTTACCATCTTGTCTTCTGGGTTTGGTGCCCAATTTTGCAAAATTGAATAATAATAAAGCCCATTCTCACTAAAATGAGTACAGATTTGATTTCTTGAGTGTTTGCTGGTAAGCATCCATGATAACTCATGGATGACCTCATACAGGATAAGGCAGTCTGCCCAGGCTCTCCCTCCAGAGACCCATTGCGATAAGGTCCTGTTGTTATTGTTAAGTGCCGTCGAGTCGGTTCCGACCCATAGCGACCCTGTACAGGGTTTCCGAGGGTGTAAATCTTTATGGGAGTAGAAAGCCTCATCTTTCTCCCTCGGAGCGGCTGGTAGTTTCGAACCGTGACCTTAAGGTTCGCAGCCCGATTCGTAACCAGTACGCTACCAGAGCTCCTCCACTACGCTACCAGAGCTCTTGGGATAAGGTCCTAGTCAGGGGTTTATACTGACCTGCCAGGTTCCAAAAGGAACGGAGGCAGTATTTGGGGTATTGACAACGTTTTCCAGAAATTTGGGAGCTCTTCTGGGATTTTCTCTCCTCTTGGAACGGTGACCTTGGTGGAAAAAGAGATGAGTCTCACCTTGATTTCTGTGGCCTGCTCTGTAGGGGTGGGTGATCTCCTCCCAGTGAAAATTGGACTCTAAGTACCTTCCTGGTGGTTGGTTATTTTGAGGGGTCGAGTGTGTGTGACTGAAATATATCTTGGATATGAGGTGAGTGAGGAGTCCTGATCCATGATTCTGTCCTGCTGCTAGGGAAATGGCTGGAGATGGAAGAAATGAATCTTGAGGTGTGCAAGAAACCCCCAGGAAATGGGGGGGGGGGGTTGAGCAGACAGGGAAACTCAGACACCAAACATCAAGACCAATAGAAAATGAGGAACAAAAATTTGAGGCCTAGGGAAGAAGGAAGAAAGGGAGTGGGAGAGACTCGCACAGACATGCCTTCTGACAGTCCTTTGGGGAGAATGTTGAAGGTTTGGGAGAACATCCCTGAACCAGGGAAAAAGATAAACTAACCATGACTAAGTATTGTTGTTTTATTAGACCAAAAGAACCAATCCATTCCCATCTGTGTTCTGGCCACAATTTGGCTCCAATAAGCACTAGGTTTGACAGGTCCTAGGTCTCCATGTGAATGATAGAACTCAGCCTTCTCAGGAAGAAATAGCCTATGCTCTTTGTTGGTTTGTCCCCTTTAAAGATGTTCCCCTTTAAAGAAGAAAATGGGAAGCCTCAATCAAAATTTTGGGAACCACTGTGTTGCCTGCCATCCCTTATGCCACATGGCAGAAAGGGACAGGAACTAAAATAATGAGGGAACTCAGACTAAGAATAACAAGAAAACTGAGCTGACTGCTCTCTCCTACCCAGGTTTGAGAAAGGAATTAGAGAAATACAAAACCTTCAATAGTTTTCCCGACCCTCCAAACAACAGATGTTTCCCCTTCAGGGGATCCCAGTAAGCCAGGACAAAATTGGATATTTCAATGCACCTCTCACAAACACTGACGTCAGAAAAGGAAATGAAATCCCTCCTTGAAGGTCCCTTTGGCCTGGTGGAGCAAATAGATCAATTTCTAGGGTCCAATTATTATACTTTGGGGGAACTGATATCTGTTCATAGGGGAAGACAGGGTAATGATGCAGGAACTTAGAGAACTAATAATCAAGGGAATAAGGGAATCCATCCCCAGATTCCAGAATATGGTCAAGGTTTTTGAAGCCCAACAAGAGAGAGAGGAAACCTCATTGGCTTTCTTACAGATATTTAGGGATCAAATTAGAAAGTATTCCATGTTGGATCCAGAGGGCCAAATAGGACAAGGACCCTTAAATGTCAGTTTTGTAGCCAAAATCTGACCTGACATCACTAAGAAATTACATATGATTGAGGGATGGCATAATAAACTCATTGATGAACTAACTGCCAAAAGAAGCTCAGAAAATTTTTGTTGGGAGAAAGGAGGAGCAAAAGCAGAAAGCTAGAATCATTGTTTCTACTGTGAATAAAGTAGTTAATAGAGGCTATAACAATAAGACCCCCCACCTTCGAGGGAAATGGAACAGTGGTCATAGTGTACATTCTCTTCAGAAGACAGGAAGGATAGGGCTGGCTCAGACTCCCAAGACCACCAGTGGATGCTACAAGTGTGGGGAAACAGCCATTTCAGAAGAGAATGCCCAGACCTAAAAACGAATGATTCCCCTCTTGAACTTTGATGAGGACTAGGGTGGTCAGGTATTCCTTATGACTAGATCCCCCCAGGATCCCTTGATAAATCTTGAGGTGGGACCCAAAAGGGAGGAAATGCACTTCCTAATTGACACTGGAGCCACTAGATCCTCCCTGACCTGCCAGATGAACAGCACCAATTTATCATCAAATAAACTGACAGTGTAGGGAGTTAAAGATGAAGGGTTTCAGATTCCCGTATTTCAGAAAATGTTATTCAGAAGAGAACTTGCTCAAGTAGAAAAAGTCTTCTCTATATTCCAGATACAGGGGTGAATATTTTGGGATGGGAGCCTAACTGTAAGATTGGGGTTGGTATTAGGGGTGGAAAAGGGGCAGATGAAGGTAAATAATAATGGAACTTCTGAGGGGATAAAGGGCCTGCAGCCAGTAATAGAGGGCCTAATGAGAGATAGCCTACTGTTTTTAAAATTTTGAAGTATGTGTCTTAGTTTTAGCATTGGAGTTTTCAAATATAATTCTTAAGATAAATGTAGATATAAATTATTTGAGCTTACAATGTAACATTCTGATTTTACACATTCAAGATGAAACTGTTAAATGTGAGAAGGTTTTGGGGCAAACACTGAGTCAGACACTGAAGGGTTGTTTTGTCTTGTTTTAATATCTTTGATATTCTCTCTGCAATAAAATGGTATAAATGAATCCGTTTAAAATGTGGTTAAGAGAGGCAGGGCTTGATGGCATCTAAGGCACAGGTGCAGTGAAGTTCACTGTCAGCAATACCACAGAATACCAGACAAAACAGATCCAGGGCAGAGCTCCAAAACTCGGAACCACATAAGTACGAATATTTAAAAAGTCTGAAGGCTTATAGCTAGTAGAACTTGAAGCAGAAATAAGAAATCGTGTACTTCTGAATCTAGTGGTTTGGCGGCCTGGAGCCCACAACTTGGCCTAGACCAAATGGCAAGACCAAGGGGGGGAACAGATACACCAAGGGAAAATGCTGTGGGAACCTTGGAGCAAAGGTAGACAATACACTTTGTCAGTTTTGTTTTGTTTTGATTTTCTTTTTTTTTTTTTTTTTTGGTATATGTTCATTGCCCCCCCCACACTGCTTGTGCACCTCCATTCTCGTGACTAGAGGGAGTTCCTGAGTGAGTGGACACCCCCCCCCACCCTCACCACTGGTTGGTTCTTCTGTCACACATGCACACAGACACTCTAAGCCCAAGAGCTAGCCCTGAACTGTTTCTTTTTTTTTTTTTAATACACAAAAGGCCAGGAAAGGGGTGTAGAGAGGGAAAAAGAGTTTAAAAACAAAACAGGCTGAATATTACATTAAATCCTGAGGTAGAGCATAACAACCAACAGTGGCATCTTGAAATTTTCAGGCAGCATTTAAGGCAAGAAGCTGAAGAGAGGACATTAAGTTATACTCATATTAGGCTACAGATCCTGTTTTTTTTTTTTCCTTCTCTCCCTCCTCTCTCCTTTCTGTGATTACAGGCTACAGTATTCATTGTTGTTTTGTGTGTTTCATTGTTGTCATTGTTTTCTCTCCTGTTTTTTTTTTTGCTGGTGCTTTTTTGCTGTTTTATGCTCCCACTTCTACCTTTGAAGGACTCTTTCTCTCCCTATATTACCCAAGAAGAGACAGAAACTGCTGCCATATAATCAAGCTACAATCATACTCTATAAAACACCAAAACTAAGGCTAGAACCAATACCAACTGCCATATACCAGGGAAACAGGCAACAAACACATGTGAAAGTTACTCTGACTTAAGCAATGAGAAGAGTGAAAAGGGAAGCCCACATCCTGATCACATCTACCTGAAAGCAATCAGAAAGCACAAAAAATACCAAAACACATACTCAATTAAGTATTAAGGCCACAGATAAACATTAAACATGTCCAAGAAGCAAAAGCAAATGACCATATCAGCATATGCCCAAAAACAAGATAAAATGTCTGAGACAAATGACCAAGAAGTAGACCTAGACTCCATTCTGGAAGGAGGGCAGGCCTTAGAAATGCCTGAGAAGGAATTCAGAAAAACAATCATAAAATGTTTCAAAGCACTTTATAATGGAGTTGAGAAAAATAAGGAAGAAGTCAGGAAAGCATTACAGGAACAATCAAATAAGATAGATACAGCATTGGAAACAATTCAAAACCTACAGAAAGAGGTCCAAATGGTCAATAATAGAATATCTGAAATAGAAAATACTCTGAAAGGGCAAAGGAGTAGAATAGAAAAGATGGAAGGCAGAACCAGTGAAC
The DNA here is from genome assembly GCF_000296735.1 of Chrysochloris asiatica. Classification (NCBI taxonomy): domain Eukaryota; kingdom Metazoa; phylum Chordata; class Mammalia; order Afrosoricida; family Chrysochloridae; genus Chrysochloris; species Chrysochloris asiatica. The sequence continues at coordinate 1,696,832 of NW_006408816.1, forward strand.
TGGAAGACAAATCTCTCAATACCACTAAGATAGAAGCACAAACAGAAAAAAAAAAAAAAAAAACCTGAAGAAGGTCTAAGATTCATGTTGGACAACATGACATGGAATAACTTAAGAATTATCAGTATTCCAGAACAAGAAGAATCACACAAGTCCACAGAGGAAATAATTGAAGAACTGCGGAAGAAAATTTCTCCAACATCTTGAAAAATGAAAAGATAAACATTCAAGATGCTCAACGAGCTCCAGGCAGGATAGACCCCAAAAGAAAATCACTGAGACATAACATAAACAAGCTCTCCAAAATAAAAAATAAGGAGAAGCTCCTGAAAGCAGCTAGGGAAAACAGAAGTGTTACAAACAAAAGCAAGCAAGTCATATTAAGCTCAAATCTCTCAGCAGAAATGAAGCAAACAAGAAGGCAATGAGGAGACATATATAAAACCCTGAAAGTAAAAAAACCTGCCAACCAAGAATCCTTTATCTATCAAAGCTGTAAATCAAATATGATGGTGTAATCAAAACATTCCAGGATAAACAGAAAGTAAGGTATTTTGCCAAAGCCAACCCTGCACTACAAAATATCCTAAAAGGATTTCTGTGGACTGAAAACAAACAAGAACATAAAACAACCAGAGATTGACATAGGTGGCAGCACTTCCCAGAATTAAATCAACAGAAAGAAGAGTTGAGAAAAGAACAAAATTATAAGAACAAATTCAGAGAATCTGGGAGGTCAGTCTATGATCAAAATAATTACAATTCAAAAGAAGGTAAACACGTAGGAACAGAGATCCAGATAGTGAGAAGATCAGGTAGATTGCAGGATAAAATAGACTGCACTAAATTGGTAGAAAAGTTAATGGACAATAAGGAACCTCAAAGAAAATTAACACTTTACAACAAACCAAGAAAATGAAAATCCAAGAAGAACATAGAAACATTAAATCTATGAGGAAACTCATAAGAAAGAACACAAAAACATGAATTCAACAAAGGAATACACAGAGAACAAAGAAAGCAGCAATGCCACAAAAAACAACAACAACTATATATATATATAGACAGCAATTAATCCATACCTATCAATAATTACACTGAATGTAAACAGATTAAATGCACCTGTTAAGAGATGGACAGTGTCATAATGGATAAGAAAACAAGATCCTTTAATATGATGTCTGCAAGAGACACATCTCACACAAAGAGACAAAATCAGATTAAAAGTCAAAGAATGGTTTCACTGAAGACCCACCTGAAAGAGGGATGTCATCTGCATCTCCATTGAGGCTCCCCCGGCAAGAGCACCAACGAGCCAGCCACAGCAGAGAAGACTTTAACTGTTTAACCCTTAGGGAACTGGATAAACCCCAGAGACATTCTGCTGCTTTGCTTGTCGGGCGTGGGGAATGGGGAGTTAATA
>NW_006408816.1:1702439-1705480 GCF_000296735.1 Chrysochloris asiatica
AACCCAAACTAAAGGGGGAAAGATTCTTTGCTGGTTGCTAGGATATGGAGAGTGGGGTGAGGGGAATGAGGGGAAGGTGGAGCACAGGGCAGGGAATATACACAGGATAGTTTGGGTGCTAGGGAGGAGGGCAATATACAAGAAGGGGGAGGGGAATGGAAGAACAATGCGGATGGGAGAACAATTAGGCAGGTTTGCATGGGCTAAGTGGGACAGAGGTAAAGAATGATGTATGCACAACCTTGGAACAACAGGGCTCTGGATACAGGGATTGAGGCATGGTTGGAATGGGGAAAAGGGGGAAAATAATGTTATGATGCTTGACTATCTTTTGAATCTCCGTTTCCCTTGTATATCATTATAAAATAGACACTTGAGTGGGAGAGAAATGCATAGCCAGAAATATCATCATAGAAAACATGTAAGTCCATCTTATGTCTATAACTGATTGGAATACCTAAAAGGGGGATAAAATGTTCCCAGTGAAGGAGGCTTCCTGCACAGTCTGCATTACATAAGACCATAAGTGGAATCCTGAACAGCATCCAGAATCTTCAGAGGTGTGAAATTTCCACTTGAAAGGACAAGCAGACCAGCCTGGAGATTGAACATCTAGAAGAACAGAAGGTACTTCTTGAAAGAAAGACCCACAGAAAAAATACAAAACAACATAGGCAGACTGACTGATTACTACAAGAACAAGCATGTTGCTCTCCCAGGAGACGTCAAGGCAGGTGGTCGAGTATCCTCAAGCAAACCTCCTTCCAAGACTAACACTGAATGGGAATATACACCCTGATTGGTGACAGTGTTCGTCACCGATAAGGGGAAATGAGGAAAAAAACAGTAATGAAGCTGTGAGATAAGCCCTACAACGTTCAACAGACTCCTATGAACCCGGGTGGGGATCTGGTTGGACAGCAGTGTTGCAAGACCTGGGGACTCTTGGACCCAGAGTCAGTTACATAGCCACAGAGCACTAGAGTGGAGAGTGAAATGTCCAGCTGATAAGAAGAGAGAACATATACTCAAGAACACCCACACTTGCAGATAATACACACTTGACCTGGCTTCAATGACTGGATGATCAGAGCTCAACTAAGAAGAAAGAAGAAGGGGGAAAAAAAAAAAGAGTAATCTGATTCAATTTGATAAACTTGACCTACACTTATGGATGCAGTAGCTCAAAAGAGGGAACAAATGTTTACAGCAAGGATAATTCCCACCTCCATATACACAGTAGACAGGGAAGGGCAACTTGGACACTGGCTACCCAAAGTGGGAGACTACAAAGTCAAGAAGTGACTGGCTCACAAGCTTTCAAGACGGAACCCAGATCCAGAGGTCATGGAGGAAGGTAGAATCTCCACTGAGTAGTAACCAATCTGTCTAGGTGGGGCTGATGAAAGGAAATGTGTCTCTTGTGATACAGTAGTGAATAATTGTTATCAGGACTGATTGTGAGGGTTGAAAATGTAAAGGTAGACATTTTGTAACAAGGGGAGGGGGAGTGATTAACTTTTCAGTCTAGGAACGAAGGTCCTTGAGACCATGAAAGGAGAAGAGCAGAGAGCGGGACCCTACCCAGAGAATCAGTGACGACAGAGATGGAGGCAGAGACGATGATGTGGAGCGATGGAGTGTCTGGGGACTTTAGACCTAGAGAGGGAGAGGGTGTGTGTGCTGACAATCAGGGGGCAGGCTTTTAGGTATACCCTTTCATTGGTTATGATGCATGGAGTTGATTGTAACCATGGCAATGAAACGATATACGACAGAATGAATGTAAAACTAATGTTCTCCCATGCAAACTATCACATAATTCACAAAAAAATTTTTAAAAAAATGTAATTAAGGATTTGTTTGGCTGGTGTGAACATTATTTTTAAAGTTGTACATTGCCCAAGACCTTCTTTGTGTGTTTTTATTATTGTTTGTGCATTTGAAACATACTTCTTATATATTTGTTGTTGTTGTTAAGTGCCATCGAGTCAATTCCGACCCATAATGACCCTGTACAGGGTTTCCGAGGGTGTAAATCTTTACGGGAGTAGAAATCCTCATCTTTCTCCCGCGGAGCGACTGGCAGTTTCGAACTGCTGACCTTAAGGTATCTTATATATTTAAATACATTTAAATTCTTTAATACACATTATAGTGTAAGCACATGTTTTTATATTGTATGTACATTTTATCCTTTAATGTTTCAGATTTTCTGAGAACATAATACTGTTTTAAAAGATATTTGGTGTGCCAATACTTTTTCTGAATTGAAAACATTTTTTTGTTACTTGTTAATATTTTGGCCATTCTGTCTCTATGCATTTCATTTTGTTAGAAAGGAAAAAAAGGATATTGAGCTATACCAGTGAACGTTGATAGAGTTTCAGTTCATTTGCCAAGGTTATAATGTTAGAATAGGTTTAAAGAAATTTAAAAAAACCTGGCCATTCCTACAGCCAGAATTTTTATGAAATTGACATTTTGGTTGAGAAGCTTTTAAGTGAAGTACTGTATTCATGAATGAAGATGATAGATCCAGTAATGCTTAAAACAGACAGTTGTAAATATTGTTATGGTTATGTGTTCTGCCCGAATGTCTTCATCTTAGTGTTGACCAGTTCCTCTCAGAATCTTGAAGCTAAAGGACTGGATGACAGTCATTGTTAAAGGGATGCCATGCCACCATAAAACCTGGGGAATTTATTATACCAGCAATATGAAAACCTCATGTTCAGATAAGGTATACCCTCAACTGATATAACTTCTGATTTTGTTTTTGTTTCTTTTTTTTAGAGAAGTGTTTTTTCCTACACTTAAATACATTCAAGTCATTTGTAATCTTCAAAAACGTGTAAAGGAGACTCCCATCAACCCATATTGAACCCTGGTTGGCCAGAAGTGTGGTAAGACCTGGGGACTCTTGAGCCCATAGACAGGGACATAGCCACAGAAGACTAGAGCACAGAATGAAGCATCCAGCTGATATGAAGTGAGGGGAGATTCACAAGAACACCCATACTTGCAGATAGTACCCATTT
>NW_006408816.1:1706437-1707448 GCF_000296735.1 Chrysochloris asiatica
TTCTGAAGTGTTATTTTATCTTGGGATGTACAAGCATGGTTGGTCCTCTATTATTTTATGGACCAAGTGCATCCTTTTTGTCCTCAGAATAAGAATGGTACCAAGGAAGAACCTAGGGTTGTCCCTTTATAAACTATTGTATGGGCTCCCCTGCCTGAGAAGGATCACAGATCTTCCAACCATGGAAACTAAAGATCAATTCCTAAGAAACTATGTGCTGGCCCTTTCCTCTGCTTTGTCAACCCTCAGGTTAAAAAGACTCCTGGCTCAAAGCCCTCCTCTCAAATAAACCATTCATTACTTCTGGCAGGGAGACTTGGTGATGATTAAGAACAGGAAAGAGGACAGACTCCAGCCAGATTGCAAGGGCCCTTACCAAGCATTGTTGGCAACTGAGTTGGCCATCTGGACCATGGAAAAAGGGTGGACTCACCATACTCGAGTGAAGGGACCACTAGAGAGAAACTAACTCTCCCCAGGGAAAGAGTAGTGCCAGTTGGGAGTGAATCCTTTGTCCAGAGTTTCTCAAAGTGACCCTGAATAGAGTCTGAGAAGCTGGCTTGCCATGATTCTGCTGGATGGGGTGAGTTTGGAAGTCGGCATGGCTTAAATATGTTGTTGCCATAGGGTTTTTGCTTGCAACTGGCTGGTCAAATTGATGGCCAATGTGACCATGCCATCATTCCCTCAGACCATCAGGTGAGATGTTTGCCATGTTTTGCAAGCGCTTAGAGTGAGTCAGCTTTCCCATGTAGATAAGTATCTTTGCCCCAAGCCAGAGTCAGGATATAATTCTGACAGCCTGTGCTCCTGTTGAGATGATATGCACTGGACTACTCAGTACCAGGGGTGGACCATTCCTATGAGACTTGTGTCTCCAAGCTGGTAGCCACTAAAAAGCAAGATCCGTTTTTCTAATCGCCTCCTTCAACCTAGGTACTCTTTAAGAATGACCCTAAAAGAAGGAGCAGTGACACCAGACATGGAGGCAGAGATTTTGATGTGGAGAGA
>NW_006408816.1:1707948-1726878 GCF_000296735.1 Chrysochloris asiatica
GTCTGGCACATTAACCCACAGCGCCACACCAGGACTCCGAATGCTTGGTTAGAATGGGTTAAATATGCAGTGCAAGCTCTCAACAAAAATGATTGCCATGCTTCCACAGCTGATGCACTGCAGGCACAGGTGGTTCCCTTTCCCCTGGGTTGGGATTTGGATCTATCCGGAATGCTCTGCATATTGGCTTTATACCAAGACAAGGGCTCTTGGGGAAATGAAACTTAAAAGAGCTTGTCATTACTTTTCTGCACTGCAGAGCAATCCCCTCATTCTCCACAGGGATTATGAACTGAACGACTCTTCTTGTCTTTCAAGGTACCAAGCAGAGTTCACAGTGCCTGTAAGAGAACTGACAACATGCACCCACATCCAAAGTGTCACTAGTGAGCCTAGTAGTGGCAACTATTTGGTCCTCAGTGTACCCTAGGTAGGTGTCTGGTGGTATTGTGGAACAGAGAACTTCTGAGAGTTGCTGTCATCTGATTGGACTGGGTTCAATCACATGAAAATGTTCCTTGGTCCAGCTGGCAATTCCCTTCACCTTAGTGTTCCATGAGAAACCTGAGCACAATGAAAAATCCTGAGCCTGGAGATCTCTCCCTGGATCATTTGATCCACAGATTTATATAGACTCCAGTGGAGTTTCTAAAAGGTTCTTAATGTGTTTAAAGTTAGGAATCAGATAACTGCAGGGTTTGACAACACATTTTTCTGATAATCTACCTTAAATAAAAATGTAGACTTAATTAACAACATTTACCATAACCAACAAAGGTTCTTAAACTATACCAGAGATGACTCACAAAGAGTAGCTAGCCAGCTAGTTGTCACTAGCTGAATTGCTTGGGTAAACAGAATGGCATTAGACATGATGCTGGTAGAGAAGGGAGGTAAATATGTCATATTAGGAAGTAAGTGTTGCACTTTTATCCCTAACAACACAGCTCCTGATGGAACCATCACAAAGGTCCTGCAAGGATTAAATATCCTAGCTAATGAACTGGCTGCAAATGCTGGGATCAGTGACCCTTTCACTGAATGGTTAGAAGGTTGTTTTGGAAAGTAGAAACCATATGACCACCTCAATCCTCACCACTTTCATAATAGTAGCTGGAATTTTGAGAGCTATTAGATGTTATATCGTACACTGAGTCTGAGGACTAGTCCTAAGGCTAATCAAAACTGCTCTGAGTAAAAAGATGCCCATGGCATACCAACTAACTAATTTTTTCACTCTTAGAGACATCCATAAATGATATACTTTATGAGGAAGAAAGCCAAAAGATGCTAGATAGATTTGAAAAGCATAAATGAAGACGAGACCAACAAGTATAAGGAGAAAGGGGGAGGATTTGTAAGAAATAATTCTCAGGATGGTCCTTCTTTAGGAATTAGGAAGCAAAGAGTTTGGGAAGTTGCTAATTTATGGAGGCATAGACTTTTGGTTGGTATAGCAACAGCGGCCTCTGCACTTGGGGTATGTGACTAGGATAAATTAGGGGAGGGGGGAGGAAACCTGTTCAAGAGGGGAAACTTTAAAATAAGAATGCTACCATCAAAAGGAAATAGGTGATATCTGGGAAGATTGTTCACCCCATAGTACTCAGTCAATGAGGAACCTGGGTAGGAACTTTCAAGATAGAAGTTAAAAACGCCCATCTTGTCTTATGGGTTTGGCACCCAACTTTGCAAAATTGAATAATAATAAAGTCCCACTCTCATCAAAATGAGTACAGATTGGATTTCTTGAGTGTTTGTCAATAAGAATTTGTGATAACTCATTGGTGACCTCATACAGGAAAAGACAGTCTGCCCAGTTCTGCCATAAGAGACTCATTGGGGTAAGGTCCTAGTCAGGCATTTATACTGAACCACCAGTTGCCAAGAGGAACTGAAGCAGTATCTGGGTTATTGACATCTTTTCTCATAAAACTCACCAGTTGCTTCTTGAAAACGCAATACAGGGTCTCATTGAGTTGTAACTAACTCAATGGCACTTAACAACAACAACAACAACAATAATTATAGAATAGAACCCAGTCACCTGGAATCTTGTGAGTGGAGATGCTTTTTAAAAAAAGTTCCTAAATGTATATGTGAGCACAGTGGCTCCATAGGATAAACTCTGGACTACGAACCACAAGTTTGGCAGTTTGAGCCCACCTGCCACTCTGTGGGAGAAAGATGAGGCTTTCTTCTCTTGTTAAGACTTACAGGGTTGTTACCAGTCAGAACTGACTTGAGGACACTTGGCAGCAACACAAATGTATAATTGCATCCCAAACCAAAATTTGACTTTGGCTTCTTTCAAGAATCAGACATTTGGTTCTAATCAATAAACAAATCTCTTTTAAAATTTAATTGCTGATAGAGAGTATTATTCAATACAAAGAAATACGCTACTAAAAGTGTTTTCTATCATAAGCCTCATTATCAGTCAATCTGCCTGTGTCATTTGAATTGTAAATACCAAACTGGTATTGGTAGCCATGGCTAAAATGGAAGTTTAATATAATACAGTAGTTACATTTGTGATTTTATTGAGAATTGTTTTCACTAGGGAACTCTCAGCCTGTCGGATTAAAATGGTAAAGAAACCTTTTACTGCAAGACATCCGACAGTTATCCCCTTCGCAAAGTTTGGTTTTGTGATAATTACACCTACTCTTTTTTACCAAATGAATTACTTTTCAGTGCTGCTTTTAACCTTGACTGGTTTTACTTTTGAAGATCACTTTTTTCCTATGATGAGATGTTTAAAAAATACACTGCACATTTTGCGCTGCTCTTTTCAAGTGATGTTTACTCTTGGTTTTCTTTAAAGGAGATTTCATGGTTTCTTTTAAGTGGTAGTTCACCATAAGGGAGGACATCAGCAGTGTGTTTCATCTGCAAGTGTGTCATGATGCAGTGGTTTGTCAAGAATAATGATATCTAACCTATATGCATGGAATTCTGGTGTGGTGCTATAGGATGAGCACTGGATTGTTAAAGATAAGATTGGTGGTACAAAACCACCAGCTGATCTTGTTAATCCTATACAAGGTTGCTATGAGTCATAACCAGTCAACAGCACTTAACAACAACAACAACAATAAACTAAATATATATGGTTAACACACTAAGTACACTAAGGGTTAAAGGGCATAGGAACCAATGGATGAGGATGTTGAAATGCTGAAAACCTGTACTGAATTTGTGTTCATATATTGTACGTACCAGTAATTTTAGATGTAAAATTTGGTCAATTTTTATCTTTTTCAACTCATGCTGACCCACATAACAGAGTAAAACTACCCCATGGGATTTTCTTGGCTATAATCTTTAAAGAAGCAGATCACCACATTTTTCTACTGTGGAGCATGTGAATGGGTTCAAATCACCAATGGGCCAGATAGCAACAAAAATATTTGTACCACCAGGACAATGCTTTTAAATGTGTCAAATTTCAAAATATAAGGCCTTGTAACAAATGGAGGATTTTATCTTAATTTGTGAGTAGCTAAGAACTGCCTCCTTTATGATAGAGGTGACATCAGTAGAAAAATCACAAAAGGTATATTAAAAATCATCACAAATTTCTGAAGACATCATAACAATGGTAACAATAATGGCACAGAGGCAAAAGTTTTGCAATGAACCAGAGAAAATATGAATTGTTTCAGAGACTGCTGAGATCTGGGGCCAAATTAGCCATTAAAATCACTTTGGAAGAATAGAGATAAAATCCCAATATTGCTTCTTCAAAAGTTACTTAAAAGGAAGCACAGACACACATAGAAAATTGTGGCTTAAAAATAGTCCTTAATTAGATATTCTCCTTGCTTTTTGCTTTGTCTATCTCCTTCTCACAGACAAATCTGCAAACTTACAAGTCAAGTTTCTTCTCCTCTAACTTACAAGTCTACTTTATCTATTTGTCCTTTGGTAATTTTTGATTTACCACTCAGTCCTTACCACCATTATAATGTGGCCAATGCCAGTGTTCATCAACTGAAACTACTGGCACTAAGATCCCAAATCCACTTCATGGGCAATAAAAGAAAATCAAGTAGATTCGGAAAATGCGTAAATTTGTTGAACATATTTGTCAGTTTATCCTTCTGAAACACATGCTTCATTTAGGTTTTATGATGCCACACTCACCTGGTTTTCCAACCTTTTTACCTTGTTGAAGATTCCTTTCACTGTAGCTATATCCTAATACCACCACTCATCTGTTTGTCATATTGTGGTACCTTGTATGTTACTGTGATTCTGAGCAGAGTTTTCAGAATAAGACAGATTAGGAAGGACAGGCAGACCACTTCTGAAAGTTTAGGCAGTTGAAACTTATTTATAGCAGCAGAACATTGTCTATTATAATGCCAGAAGGTGGGCCCCTCAGCTTATAAGACACTCAAAATATGACTAGGGAGGAGATACCTTATCAAAGTAGAATAAACCTTAATGACATAGATGGAGTTAGAAATGGTGTTGGATTCAGTGTCAAAAAGAGCACTTCAGGATCTATATTGAAATATAATGTGCTCTCGGATAGGATAAAATCCAACTTCATACAAGGAAGACTGGAGTCCTGATGTGCTGCTGTAGAATAACCACAAAGTTGTTGGTTGGAACCCATCAGCTGCTCCTTAGAAAAACTATACAGGGTTACTATGAGTCAGACACAACTGGAGGGCACTTAACAACAACAAAAACACAAGGAAGCACAGTTACTATGATTGTTATTCAAACTACTGATCAACCACTAAAGTCAATAAGTGAAGTGATTGAATAAGTCTACCAATTTCTACAGTCTGAAATTGATCAAACATGCAAGCAAGATGCATTGATAATTATAGGTTATGGTGGTTGTATGCCACCAAGTCAACTCTGATTCATAGCAACCTTGTATAGGGTGTTCAATACTGTGAATCTTTACGGGAGTAGAAAGCCTCATCTTTCTCCCATGGAGCAGCTGGTAGATTCAAACTACTGACCTGTGGTTAGTGGTCAGTTCATAAGCTGCTATGATACCAGGGCTCAAATATCATGTGTTAGAAATGAAAAAGGTAGAAACAAAGAAGAATCATGAGTTGGAAAATAAGGCCTTGGTGATAGAAATGATGTTGATGACCAATTACTAATTCATTGTAAATACCTTTATTCAGCAATAAATAACAACTGTATTTTCAAACATTGCCAGATGCAATACACAGAAATCAAATCTCCTACATCTGAGGAATGACAGGATGGAAAAACTCAACATTATAAAACATAAAAGGTCTGTAATTGACTGTGGAAAAGTCATCAATTGGCCATATGCAAACTCAGGATGAAGGTGAAGAAAATTAAAACAAGACAATTAGAGACAAAATATGAACTTGATTATATCCCAAATCAAGAACAGATTTGATGCATTGAACACTAAGGAACAAATCCAATATGATTTGTAAGATACTGAAGCTGAAGAAGATTAAAACAAGTCTAGGAAAGCCAAAATATGACCTCAAATATATCCCACCTGAATTTAGAGACAATCTCAAAAACAGAGTTCAACTTGCAAAACTGGAGGTTTCTATGCATAAAATATTAAATGATGCAGAAAACATTAAAAGAAGATGGAAAAAATACAGGGAGTCACTGTACCAAAAATAAATTATAGATATTCAACCATTTCAAGATGCAGCATATGACCAAGAACCAACAATAATGAAGAATAAGAATTCCAATGTGCACTGAAGGTATTGGCAAACAAGTTTCTGGCAATTGATAGAATACAAATTGAATTCTACTCACTAATCTATGCCAAGAAATTATGAAGAGGGCTACCTGGCCAAGTGATTGGAAGAGATCCATATTGGTGCCCATTCCAAAGAGAGGTGACCCAATAGATTGCAGAAATTGAAAAATATCATTATATCACATGCAAGTAAAATTTCATAAAGATAATGCAAAAATGACTGCAACAGCATATTGGCAGGAAACTACCAGAGGTTCAAGCCAGATTCTGAGAAGAACATGAAATGAGAGATGTCAACTCTGACATCAGATTGATCTTAGTTGAAAACTGAGAATACCAGAAATATGTTTACCTGTACTTTATTTACGATGCCAAGATTCCTCGGATCATGACAAGTTATGACAACATTGTGGAGAATGAGTATTCTGGAGCAGTTATCTGTGCTCACAGGATTTCAAGTGCTGGGGATCTTTACCTAAGCCAACTGCTATATCTTTATCCCAAAGAGAAGTTGTGGGTTTGAAATATGAACCTTTTTTTAGCAGCCAGCCACTTAACCAGAACACCATTTAGGCTCCTTCCTCTAGTCATTAGATAATGTAATTAAAATTTCAATGAGTTACATCTGCACACAATTTAAATATTTAAAATTAAAGACTACACATAACTTGGGTGCCAATATTTTACAATCAGTTTTGAAAACAGTTTAGCAATGTTTCTAAAAGTTTAACATATGTTTTTTAAATTATCTAGTCATTTTTATATGTTGTTGTTGTTGTTAGGTGCCATTGAGTCAGTACCAACTCATAGTGACACTATGCACAGCAGAATGAAACACTGCCCAATACTGGGCCAACCTCACTATTATTGCCATGCTTGAGTCCATCAATGCTGCCACTTGGCCAAACCATCTCATTGGGGGTCTCCTTCTTTTTCTCTGACCCTCCACCTTACCAAACATGATGTCCTTCTCCAGTGACTGGTCCCTCCTGACAACATGTCTGAAGAATGAGATTCTTAAATGTAGTAACCAAAATTTGGAAATTACCAATTGTTCACCATTAGGTGAATGCTTAAACAAATTGTGGTAATTCCATACATTAGAATACTGATGGACTTCAAAATATAAAGGAATACACTATTGATTAACCAATACATGAGTATACCTGAAAATAGCTGTGCAAGTGAGAGAAGCCACAAAAATTAATATATACTTTATGTAGGATAAGGACTAGACTGCTAACCACAATGTCAACAGTTAAAATTCACCAGCCACTCCTGGGAAACCTTATACAGGGTTGCTATGAGTCATAATCCACCCAACAGCACTTAACACACAGAAATTAGATTGTGAGTTAGTGGTATAAATCTCACCTTCTAGGCCAGAGACATGGGCACGGTTAGCAGTCCATTTACCTCATGTTAAACCACTATCCATCTCTCAGTGGAAGTTTACATCTTGCTCTGTTTCTGAATATGTTTCAGCAAAGCTTCAAACTGATGGACAAGGAAGAAAGGCCTGAGATCTTCTTTCAAAAAACCACGCAATCTAAAATGGTCTAAGCCCTAAAGTATTATGAAGATGATACAGGACCAGAGAGTGTTTTACTTTGTTATGCTATGAATTATAGACTGACACACCAGCAGTTAAGCCAAGAAATGAAAACATAAAGCAGATGATTGGTTGCTTAGTTGATGAAAGGTACAGGAGAAGGGATCACATGGGAAAGAAAATTTCTGGGGTATGATGAGTGCATGGGTATATACATATGTTGAAACACTTAACAAATGATGCATTTTAGACTTTGGAAGTACACATGGGCTAAATGGGATAGAGGTAGATTGTGATGTATGCACAGACTATGAAAAACAAAGGTCTATGATATAGGGATTGAAACATAGTCTGAATGGGTAAAAGAGGGGATATATTACTAAGGTGCTTGACTGTTTTGTAGATATTGCGTTCCCCTGCCTACTGATATAATATAGACATTGAAGTGGGATAGAAAGGAATATTTGCAAAAGTGATTAGAGAAAGCTTGTAAGTCCATCTTCAGCCTATAACTGATTGGATTATCTAAAAGGAAACTAGAAGGTGTCCAGGGAAACAGTCTTGTTAAGCCTTAGTGGAGTATGGGACCTTCGGTGGAACCCTGAGCCCCACCCAGAACCTTTGGAAGTGGGACATTCACAATCAAAAAGACATGCAGTTCAATCTGGAATTGTTAGAGGAATAGAAGATACTTCTTAAAAGGAAGACCAATAGGGGGTGGGTGGGATGATATGGGGGTGCAGTTGGGAGGTAGAAGTAGGCTGGTTGACTATGACAATATCAAACATCCTGTTTGCCCTGGAGTCATCAAGCCAAGAAAAGTCAGCCCTTCAGGGTAAACGCCTTTCTAAGACTGAAACTCAAAAGGAACACACTAACAAATGTGTATGCTTGCTGGCTACAATCCTGGTGAACTTGTGCGTGGAAGACAGGGAAATGCAGCAAAGAAAACATGGGCTGAGACTGGTCATATTCCACAGACACCCAATGACCCTGGATGAGAGCAAGAAGAGAATGGGCTGGCAGGTTTGAAGTTCAGAGAGACATGTCAACTCCCAAGCCCAAGGACACTGATCTAGCCACTGGGGACTAGAGATAAGAGTGAAGCAGCCAGATGGCCTGAAGAGGGGGAAGGCATGTGAGAACTCCCAAACTTGCAGATAGTATGCATTTGACCCAGCTGGATAGCTTGCCAAATAGAATTTGACCAGATGAAGAAAAAGAAGTAGGATACAGAGAACTTTGTATTTGTACTACTTTTAGGTTAGATCTCTCATGAAGATGAAAACGTTAAAAATAAATAAATAAAAAGGTTTGGGGAGTGTGGTTGGAAATATTTGAACCTAGTGTAGCCTTTCTAATAGAGGATATCAGGGTTCTGGAGATGCTGTAAGCACTCTAGGGATCTATTACACAGAAATTCTGTGGATACAAAATCCAGCAAGCAAAGATTATATAGATCAGAGATTCTCAGTTAAATATGTGCTCTAATATCCTAACCTGTTATATCATTATAAAAAGATATAAAAACACAAATGAAAAATGGTAAGAATATATAGCAATGTAAGTTCTAATATTATATACTGGTTCAAGCCCCTCTGGCAAACATGACTCAGTTTGGACCACCTTGCTCTAGAATAGTTTGTGCCAAAGTGAGGTCATATGAGCTAATCAGAATCTCCTGAATTATTTTTTAAATGTACTCTTAGGATTTAAAACAAATGTTTATATCTCAGTCTTCAAAACAGAAGGCATTCCCAAGTAGCATAATTTTTATTTACAAATAAATAAGAGTGGTGTGTATGGGAAAACTTTTTTAATTCAAACTTTCAAACAAGCTTAGCTTGATCTCTCTTTTTGTAAGATTTGATAGTAAAAATAAATAAATAAATAAATAAAGCTTCCTGTGAACATATAAGATGGCATGAGAACCCATCTCTACACAGAAAATTAGCTGACTTTAAAAATGTCAAATTTGGATTACTTTGAGATGATTGAGGCAGGTGGGTCTTATCGAACATGAAGCCCATATAAAATACCTGATGACAGTCACCAAAGTCATTATGAGTTTCACTGTTACTGCCTACAAATCCTTATACATAAGCAAACACTCACTGCTAACTCTTTAGAAGAGCAAATATTTGCAAAGAAAGGCTTATGCAAACCAGAAACTAATTACCAATGTTTGTTTCCAGCCAATTTCTGCAAATTAAAATTCTAGCTCAGCCAAGAGAGTCTTTTAAAATAAGCTGGTTTATCAATATTTATATGCAACTAATCATTAGTGTTATAGGATAAGCTCTAGATTGCTAAGCACTAAGCTATAACAGCAAGGTTGGTGTCTCAAACCTACCAGCCACTCCTTGCACATCTTACACACGGTCACTATGAGTCAAAACTGGCTTGAGGGCTCTTAACAACAACAACCATTATATATGATATTACCTACTTAAATTGTGACCCTTCTAATTTTTTTTCCACTTGCATTTGAATAATATATGTATATTTCATGAACCCACAAAGAACCACAAATGTTTCAACATCTTTAAACATCCATTACTCTAGCAATTCAACATGTATTTAAGCATTTTATATATGCCAAGAACTTGCAATATGGCTTCTACTTTGTGTCTATCACCATATTTTCTTCAACAGCAACCATAACAATTGCTACTTGTTTGTACTCATGTAACATGTAATTCCTAAAACTGGTAGCTGGGCTGCTAACCACAAGGTCAGTAGTTTGGATCTGTTAGATGGGAAGAAGAGGAAACTTTCTGCTCAGGCAAAGATGAATAGCTTCGGAAACCCTATACAGGGTCACTTTGAGTCAGAACTGACTGGATGGCACATCACCTCCACCACCACCATGTTGATAGAGTTGAAGATTAATGTCTTGCTTTCTGTTGAAAAGGAGTATACAAAATAAAAAAGAAAATGAGAACAAAAGGGGAAAATAGAGGAAACTTACAATATGTCAGTTCTTTTTTACTTGATTAAGTAATGTTCTGGCTTACTTATACAGAGGAGAAATAAAATTTATTGATTACTATCATTATGTTTAGTGATATTAAACTAGTCCGTATGTTCCAATTTGATCTTTAAAACAATACCTTAGGAAGTGTTGATGAAATTAAGTTTGAGATAGGTTAAAAAAATAGAAGACAGGGTCTGAAACTTGTCCACCATGACAGTGTTCAAAATCTTCATCTTCAAATTTCAATCTGCTACCCCCACATCATTTAACAACATAGAGTCAAATAATTGTTAGGCTTTAACTTTCTTCTAACACATTTCCATCCTATCAATTTTTGTTTTCTCCATGAAATTATTAAAATAATCCCTCTGGCTTCAAAAGATTTTTAAGAAGTTGTTAGGGAATCTATGGCAATATAAGAAGGCTATAAGCAAAAAAAAAATGAAATCTGAGCAAAGTATTTCAAGCTCCTAAACAACACAACAATAACAACAACAACCAAACAAAACAAAACAAAACCCCGCATTATGCAGCAAAGTATGCTCAACATTAGTAGCAGAAGCTATTTAAAAAGCCTAATGCAGAACTAGGTAGAAAAGATGTCCAATTGCCAAGTCCTTCATGCCTCCCCATAAATGTTAATGGCAAAGTGCTATCCATTTTAAAATCAATCAAGGTGATGCAATGCTTAAAATGCAATTGATTTTGGCTAATTTGCAAGTAGAAAGGTTTAGAACTTGAATAATTTCTTTCCCACTTCAGCTGGTTCAACAGTCTATTCAATGAGTTTCCTAATTATTAGTCTTGTTTATTTATTTACTTTAGATAATTTTGTGAGATAACTTTTGATTTATTCCAAATGCCCTTGGGTAGATGAAAAAGAACATAAATCAAAACTTTAAAAAACAAAAACAAATCAAAACAAAATACTAGTCAGGTTGATCCAACAAATAAAAGCCTGAAATGCAAGAACTACAATTTTCAAACAGTGCTTTTGGAACTCTAAAAAAGTGAAACAATTAAGAGAATCCATTTCAGTCTTCTATTAGTGAGTAGGTTGAAAAACAAGAAGAAATAGGAAGAAAGTCACTGCAAACCCCATTAGGGGTAGATTAGAATGATGTTAAATTCCTCTTTCTGTCTGCTTTCTCTAGTCAGGGAGACTTAAACAGTTTGCTACTCTTCTGAGGAATCAGCATATTAACACAAAATTCTTTTAGATACTTGCCATAGTCTTTTAAAAAATACTTTTATAAATAAAGCACCATATTTCATTGACACAAAGATTCTCTATTCCCAACCTTTGGGATCTCCTTCATACATTTCCCTAAAAGCATTTGTACAAGAAAGAAGCAGAGACATTCCAGAACCTGACAAAAATAATGAATCAGAGTAAAATATTCTCAAACATCTAACCAGAGTCACTGCATCCTACAGATACACATGTGTGTGCAGATGAGAGAAATGTACAGCTAGATGGAAAAAATCATGTGAATACATGTGCATTGATAAACATAAATATTTGTGGATTTGAATATTAGTTAGGAAAATGTAAACTCAGTAAATTTCAATCAGCAGAAAAAGTGGTTCAAAATATCTGCTCTTTTCAGAATTGCCTAATTAATTAGAATTTTTTTCTAAATTGTGTATTATGCAAAATAATTGCCCTACTTTCCATTGGTAAAATTATTAGTTTATTTGAATGCAGATAATTTGAAATCTGCTTGTGGTAGGGGAGTTTGTACCTTACTTTTCAATTGATGAGGTTTTACTGAATATTCAAATAATTATTAAAATATTCTCTTAGAATTATACTTAGTGCTATTATAGCTAAAGTTCTAGCATCATTTAAATATCTTTTTCTCACAGGAATTTAAAAGTCTGGTGAGTTGTTTGCAATTTCCATGCTTAAACACAGTCCATCAAACTGAAATAGCAACACAATGGAACCCATTTTGTGACTCAGTTCTTGATTGCAGACAGCTGAGATTCAATAGCTAAAAGGGGGAATTGAGGACACCATCCAGACATCTGTAATAATTCCCCTAGTTTTGCTTTTTGTTTGGTTTGGTTTCTTTGCTTTTTTTTCTAACTTGAATGCTGTATCAATCCGTCTGTAACTTGACTGGTTTATCAGTGTGTCTGCCTATTTTGTGTCTCCATAATTAAACAGGACAGCAGTACTGATATGCATTTTGAACATAAAAATTTTACTCATTCACTAAAAGACTAATACTAGCAGAATTTTTTGATCTAGAAACTTTGCTTATTATCATTCTCAGGCCCCTGGCTCTGATATTTTAAAAATATTCTAGCCAACAGATATCTTCCTTCCTTCCTTCCTTCCTTCCTTCTTTCATTCCATCCTTCTTTCCTATCTTCCTTCTTTCCTTTCATTCTTTTTTGCTTAAATTTTATCGATATGGATTTCAATATTGAAGGCAGTCCCTTGCCCAGAGTAACTGAATCTTATTTCAAAGATTTTCTTCTGAGGGAGACACAAATAAAATGATATTTCATATTATTTTCAGGTTCTACCACAATGGTTCTTTGACAATGCCTCATACAATATATTTTGTTTCATTGTGCCCCATGTTCTTGTTCTGCACTAAATGTTCACAAGTTTTCATTCAGTAAATTATTAGCATAAGAATCTCCTATTTGAAAGCTAAGTTCTACTGTGTAGGGCAGCATGTCCTCAAATATTCAGGAGTTGCACTGATTGATTTCATGTGTAAAACCTATGTTTAGAATCCTTATGGAAAGCTTGCACGTTCAAGCTATCACCTCATGCCATTTTGTCATTTCCAGTGCATACAATCCTACCTAACTATAGGTGTGGACCACCACCTGCTTGACAGTTTCTCACATTTTGATGGCTTTTGTGTTGCTATAATACTGGAATCTATGCCACTGATATTTAAAATACCAGCAGTCATCTATGATGGGCAGGTTTCAATGGAGTTTCTAGATTAAGACAGACTAGAAAATAATAGTGGCAAATTATTCCCAAATATTAGTCAGTTGGAAGTTTCTGGGTGAAAACAGAACATTATCCAACTCACTTGCTTTGGACATTCAATGAAGGCATCATGTTTGATGAATTTGTGGACCTATGAGTGTTAGCAAAACTGTCAGTGAATATTGATGACACAACAGCTGTAATCACAGACTTCAGCATGATTGTGAGGATGTTAAAGAAGCTAACAATAACAACATCATTAGCCTCAGTCAATCTGATACTGGTAAAAAATTAGGAGGCTATCTCCAATAGTGGGCAGAGTTTGGAGTTACTTCTGCATTCCACCTTTTGTGGGTATGAGCAAAGTGAATTTCCAGGCATTATACACATTCAATTGGAATACAACTTGATGGGCCCTGCCCCTCTCCCACCCAGCCATTAGATGAACTCATCTGTCAACACAAATAGAAAAATCTACAATACAATACATATCACTATGTCCTAGAATCCAAAAAAAGTTGACCCATGATGTATCACTATAAAGACTCGTTCCATGGAAAGGATGCAACTCAATCACCACTGTCAGATCAGCACTTCTAAACACAGCACTTCTGAATCTTTGATGTTTGCTGCTCTGAAAATGGCCCCTGACTCATGAAGTAGAGGGACAATAAGGGTGGGGGAGCTCTTATGCAGAATGAATGAAACTATACCTGATCCTGTTGATAAAACTGTTGTTCTTCATAAGATTTTCATTGACTGAATTTTGAGATAATTTCTCCAGGTCTTTTTTCCTAGTCCATCATAGTCTGAAAGCTCCACTGAAACCTATGAAGCATCATAGCAACCGGCAAGCTTCCACTGATAAACAAGTGATGGGGTAGCTGTGCATGAGGTGCATTGGCTGGGAATCAAACCTGAGAATTCTGCCACTGAACCACCACTGCCTCCAAGCCTCCTCGGTAGTAAAAACTGTTAACCTGCTGAGCTGAAAGACTGGAGTTTTGAGTCCACCAGAGGTGCCTTAAAAGAAACTGCTGGTGATCTACCTCTAATATCTCAGACATTGAAAATCCTATGGCACACAGTTCTACTCTGACACACTTGGGGACAGCATTAATTAAAATTCACTCAGTAGCAATGGATTTTTCAGGCTTTACTGTCTGAAAAATAGTCTGATGCTGATATTCTAGCACTCCTATGGCCAATGTCTAATGGATCATTCATTTTTTATTGAAAGAGCAGAGACACAGCAGTATAGAAGTAAACAAAGATGAACACATCCCTGCCCTCATGTAGCTATGATGTTGTTGTTAAATGCCGTTGAGTCGGTTCCAACACATAGCAACCCTGAACAGGGTTTCCGAGACTGTAAATCTTTACGAGAGCAAAGTCTCATCTTCCTCCCAGCGGAGCAGCTGGTAGTTTTGAAGTGTTTACCGTGTGGTTCACAGCCTGATTCGTAACCATTATGCTACCAGAGCTCCCTGTAGCTATATGTTTATGAAAAAGACAGACACTAACAGTAATGAAAACAAGATAATTAAATTAAATTAAAATGCAAGGGCATTTCGTGATGCATTAAAGAAATACAAAATTGAATAAGAAAAAAATATCTTTTAGATATATTCTTCAAGGAAGTGACATCTAAGTTTAGGCTGGAATGAAGAGAAGCTAGGCATTCAGGTACCTGAAAGAGTATTTAAGAAAGAGACGTCAGTGAAGTTCCAGAGGTACATGGCCATAATGAAATAGGTCAATTATAGAATACTTATGCTGTTGTTGTTGTTACTGTTGTTAAGTGCCATCAAGTTTGTCTTCATTCATAGTGGCCCATATAGGGTTTCCAAGGAGTGGCTGGTGTGTTTGAAGCTCTGACCTTGTGGTTAGCAGTCCAGTGCTTGCCCTACAAAGTCACCCCATGACTCTAAGTATTTGGTAATTTAGGACCATGTGTCAATTAGATTTCAATCACTTGATTTGATCAAGTGTTAGTAGAAAAACATCTCTTATCCCATTTTCTTTACTTGCAATGCTAAACTTTGTGTAGTGGTGTTGGTGGTAGTGGTGGTGTGCCACCATTTCTGACTCATAGTGACCCTGTCTGGAGTTTCCAAAGCTGTAAATCTGTACAAGAACAGAAAGTCTCATCTTTCTCCCACAGAGAGTCAGGTAGATACACCTGGCTGACCTTCTGGCTAGCAACCCAACATGCAACCACTATACTACCTGGGTTCTTTAATTTGTGTGTAGTTTTTCATAAACCTTCTGACCATTCCAGAGGTTTATAATTGGACTCCAAAATATCCACTATCTCCTCAATCCAACCAATTCTATTTCTTCAAAAATTATAAAAACAAAGATCTTAGCAAGGTAACCCCTTCTATCTCCAGAACAAAATGTGACTTCAAGATTTCTTGCCTTAAACGTCTCCATAATTAGGTACTTTCCTCTCTTTTGGCTAATATACTGGCTTGTCCTTTATAGCTTCCTTAAATGGAGACTACATTTTCAAGAGGCTCCTTCCTTATATGGGTTATCAGAGAACTATTTTGTGTAAGATTTGGAAGGCAAAGGTGAAAAAGCAGTTATTGCTATCCAAAAGTCATTGTACTTGAATATGTGGAAAGACAAACACACAAATTCAGGAAGTTTGATTTTGTTCTTAGTCACTCTGTTCTACATCTGGCTTGTTTTCCCAACTGCTATTCTGGCTTGTGGGGCCCCAGTCCCACAACAATCTGCAGAGGCAACAGACACCTTCACTAACTGTCCTCTATGGCCCAATTCCATCAGATGTATGTTCTTGCCTTCCCAGATCAATCTGCAAGTTCCAATCTATTCACTCACATCAGTGCTTCAAATGGACAATACCTTCCTATAATATAATTATTCTACTTGTTAAGTCCTTACTTCCCAAGTGTCTACTATGGTTTTGTAAGGCTCCATTATTATTATTTTTTAATCAGAAATCCCATATTCCACAATACTTGTAGTGACTCTGCCTTCTTTTTTGAATCCGACTTGTATGACTATTGGACTTCTTTACCCATTTTACCTGCCATTTCCCCAACTATTTCTTTTTCTCTTCATTTTCTTACTTCAATTTTTTTCTTCTTTGACAAAAACACCTTACTTTCCCCCCAAACCTGATGAATTTCTGATGAAGACTTACCTATATTTCAAGATTCATGAGCCTCAGTTTCATATCCTCTAAGCAACATTCTCACTTCACAGGAATTAAAATTGGGTTAATCTCATCTCGATGTCTTTCGAATCCCAGAGCACTTTTTTGTACACCTTGATTAAGGGATGCATTATTTGACTGTGAGTGAGGAAGAACTAAATATATTAACTTTTGACTTTTTTTTTTTCTTTTGAAAGTAATTGTGGAAATTAGTAGGCATGGAGGAAATGCAATTTTAATACCACTTGACTAGAGTGCAAATACAATTTGTTCTGTGGTGCTGTAGAATAAGCACTCTACCACAAGGTCTGTTTGCGCCATAAGGACAGTAATTCAAATACACCAGCTGCTCCTCAGAAACCCTATAGAAGGTCACTATGAGTCAGACCAACTTGATGACACTTAACGCAGTAACAGCACCAATTAGGAGTCTTAGTGTGGTGCTGCAGGATAATGCACTGGACCTCAAGGTCAGTTTGAACCTCAATGTCAATGGTTCAAACCCACCAGCTGCTCCTTGGAGACCCTATACAGGCTTGCTATGAAGGCACTTAACAAGAAACAACAACACCAATTAGAGAAATAATGGAAGTTAATATGAAATTTTTCCTAGGAAAGGGGAACCAGAATGACCCAGAGTAGTGTAACTTACATGAGAAAAGGAAAAAGCTCCCAGCTCAGCTGATACATTAGTAGAAGTCCTTTCAGCTTTACTTTTAGAAACGTAAAAAAGAGTACCTGCATGTGGGGCTCTTCCCCTAGAGAGGTTTGCCCCCAGCTTTTCATGCTTTTTGTCTAGTAGAAGTTTTTTTTCTTTTCCTCTTGTGGCCCCTAAATGGCAGTCCCACTGGCTCAGAGCTAAGCTTGCTCTGCATCATCTCAGTGTTCAGAAGCCAGCATCTCTCCTCTGATGTCCTGGAAATTTTTTCAAAAATACATTTTTTCTGAGGTAGACTGCAGCAACACTGTAATTCCTATTTCAACTATTCATATTATATTCCACAATATCAATTAATATTTTAATTAATGCTCAAGTTAAAAATGTGCGTAGGTTTTGAATCTCTGCCCAACTTTATTTTTTTCATTAACCTATTATTTTCAGCGTATAATTTTGCAGAATAGACTGTTTAAGAACATATATTGTGTTAATGAAGAAATATCTGTATATGCAATTATCTCTATATATAGTCCCTGAGTCCTGGCGTGGAGCTACAGGATAATGAACTGGACTGCAATGGCAGTGTGAACTGCAAGGTCAGTGCTTCAAACTTACCAGCTGCTTCTGGGAAACCCAATGCAGGGTCTCTATGAGTCAGAACTGACTCGATGGCACTTAACAACAACAAAAAGCATATATTAATGTTTTAAATGGTGATGTATTATATGTATATTTATTTGTAGTATTATAGTGCATATGCCCATAAATATGTAGTAAAATGTTCATTTATGAATATGTAGACATTGATATCTTGTATATTGATTTAAATATTTCATTAGGATGAGAATTTTGCTTTAATTTGTGTAAAAAGGAATCAGGATATTATACAAAGTTGAGATTTTAATAGAGCTAACATGTAGTATGTAGGAAAGAAGGATAATTAAATACCAAATATTTGGTATCTATTAAATGTGTGTAATTTTACACAAATTAAAGCAAAGATTCTCACTAATGAAATATGTGTGCATAGTGGAAGTTCAAGATTTTACAGAAAGTTGCTATGAAGGGACCAAACTTGACCTACTGTTTAGATAGAATCTTCTGAAGAAAGCGGGGTTTCCGATAGATCTACCTTCAATTTCTTTTCATTTACTGAAATGGCTGATTTCTTTTTCCTGTAGATTGATGAATTGGCAGTTAAGACTTAACTATATATCAATATTGAAAAGGCTTAGATTCATATCCTCTGAGTAGGTATCCAAAAGAAAAACATGGGTATGAAAGACAAGTGACCCATGGAATATGGAAACCATCAGACAATATCAATGATATTCCATACAAATCCCATGGCACATAACAACAACAACAACAACAAAGTTTTACTAGGGTAGTACAGAAACGACAGCAAACATTGACAGAGAACTTCCAGAGGTTCAAGCAGTTTTCAGAAGAGGACATGGAACAAAGGATATTATTGCTGGAACTTGGCTAAAAGCAGAGAATACCAGAAAGATGTTTACCTGTGCTTTATTAACTATGCAAAGGCTTTTGATTGTGTGGATCATGACAAGATATGGATAACAATACAAAGTATGAGTATTCCGGAAAACTTAATTGTGCTCATGAGGAACCTGTACATAGATCAAGAGGCAGTTGTTCAAACAGAACAAGGGAAAACCGAATGATTTAAAATTAGGAAAGGTGTATGACAGGTTGCATTCTCTCACCATTATTATTCAATATGTATGCTGAGAAAATAATTGCAGAATCTGGATTAGATGAAGAAAAACATGGCATCATGATTGGAAGAAGGCTCATTAACAACCTGTCATATGCTGATGATACATCCTTGCTTGCTGAAAGCCA
>NW_006408816.1:1727399-1730054 GCF_000296735.1 Chrysochloris asiatica
TTTGGACATATGGACAAGAGGGACCAGTCACTGGGGAAAGATAACAGGTTTGGTAAAGTGGAGGGTCAGATAAAAAGAGGAAGATCCCCCAATGAAATCGATTGGCATAGTGGCAACATCAATGGATTCAAACATAGCAATGATTATGAGGTTGGCCCAGGACTGGGAAGTGTTTCTTCGTGTTGTGCATAGAGTTGTGATGAGTCAGTACTGACTCTATGTCACCTAACAACAACAACAACGAAAGATAGAAGCACAATAAATTAATGGGTTTCCAAAGTTGAAAGACAAGTGAAATGAAAAGTTAATGGAATTTTCCAAGTTCTGTTTAATGTCTCTGGTATGTGAATTTGGTGACAGGGAAGAAACATGAAAAATTCAGGAACCTTAAAGAAATCATTTGAAGCATTGAGTTTGAGTAATATTCCATGGAATACGATGCGAAGTCATGGACAGGAAAACTACCATGGACACTCTTTCTAGCCACATAAGAAATTGGGGTTTAAACCAATGACAATGAAGAATCACTGAGTACTTTTGATTATGAGATTCTTTTAATCTGGAAAACATTTGGAAAGCTATTGCAGAAAGTTACAAAAGAGACAAAAATAATCCGATCAAGAGGAATGGAAATGGAGAGTGATGGTAGTATTGTTATTCTTTTTGATAGGATAATCAATAAACCTTAACAACCACTTGTTTTTATGGGGAATGGAATCAATTAAGGCTACAGTCCTGGTGTAAGGCGCTCTGGCAACTTAGTGCTTACTAGTTGGTCTGCTAATCTCAAGGTCAGTAGTTCAAAACTACCAGCTGTTCCACAGGAGAAAGATGAGGCTTTCTACTCCTGTAAAGGTTTATAGCCTCAGAAACCCTGTACAGGATCACTCTGAGTCAGAATGACTCCACAGCACACAACCACCAACAACCACCACAGTCCTAATGTAGCGCCGTAGGATAAGCACTGGACCTCAAAATCCATTTGAACCTCAAGGTGGGCAGTTCAAACTCACCACCTGCTCCTCAGAAACTCTATACAAGGTTGCGATGAGTCAGAATCAACTTGAGAGCACTTAACAACAACAGCAACAGGGTCACAAAGGACTTACAGTGTGCTGCTGTAGGATAAGCAATGGACTGCAAACCACAAAAGTGGCAGTTCAATCCCAGCGCCTGCTACTTGGAATCCCTATAGAGGGTCGCTATGAGTTGTAATCGACTCAACAACACTTAGCACCACCACCACCAACAGCAACAGGGCTGTCAATGGCCCTTAGATATTTTGGTCTGAACAACAAATGAGTGGGACGTAATTTAGTAAAATGGGAAAAGGAATGAATAAGTGAAGATGAAAGAAAAGATGAATTCAAGTCATTGGTACTCTCAACAAAGCACTCTAAGGAGTGCTGAAGACTCTAGACTCATGGAAAGAGAAAGTCTGTGTTCTGGCAGCATGGAGGCAGGCTTGCAGAATGTACCCTTTAGTTGTTTAAATGATTATACATTCCTAAGTTTTTTCGTATACATCTCCCACAGAAAAACAAAAACAGGGAATAGATACAAATATTATTGAATGATGATGCATGGAGGAGATTATAATCTTTACAATTAAACTATGAGTGTAAAACCGATATTCTTACATGTAAAACTATCACTCAATTCACAATAAAACTTTTATAAAAAAGAAAAAATATTCTAAGAGTATTGAATTCAAGGTATATATTTGTGAATGACTATTACATTGATACACTGTTCATCTGTAAGTTTGTTTTTCTGTAGTGGCTTATGTGTTGCTGTGATTCTGGACAAAATATAACCTTGAGTATATCACTTTGGAATTTAGAGGCCTTCTCAAGAACAGATTTGTGCCATTACACAATAATGAATGATATCCAGAGGAATTGTGGGATGACATCAAAAACATCAGATAAAAAGAAAGCAGACAGTCATTAAAAAAAAAAAAAAAAAGGATAGAAAGAAAGTAAACGTCAGAAGATACTCTGAAACTTACTTTTAAATGTAGAGAAACTAAAGAAACTGGAAGCAATGATTAAATAAATGAGTTGTACAGACAATTTCAAAGAGCAGCTCAAGAAAAATAAAATGTTATGATGAAAGGTGCCAAGATCTATAGTTAGAAAACCAAAAGAGAACATGCTCAGCAATTTTCAGTCTGAAAGAACTGAAGAAAATATAAAACCAGATTGCAATATTGAAACTTTCTAAGGGTAAAATGTGCTTATCCTATAGCACCATGCCACTACTCATTGAATGTCACAAGAAGCACCAAAGATGAAAAGAATACAGTCATTGTACCAAAAAGAATACGTAGATGTTCAATAATTTCAAATGGTGCCACATGATCAAGAAATGATAGTATTGAAGAAAGAAGTCTAAGCTACACTGAAGGCATGGTCAAAAACAGTTATCCAAGAATTGACAGAAACCTTGAAATGTTTCTGCAAACTGGTGAATACTGGAGGCATTCCCTCATCTATACCAAGAAATTTGGAAGTCAGCTAATTGGTCAACTGATTGGAAGAGATTAAAATTTGTGCTTATTCCAAAGTAACTTGATCCAAAGTAATGTGCAAATTATTGAACACCATCATTAATATTGCATATAAGTAAAATTTTGAAGATAATTTAGAAATG
>NW_006408816.1:1731159-1732818 GCF_000296735.1 Chrysochloris asiatica
AATACAGTTGTGAAGATTTTCTTGGTAAAGTGGATGTCAGTGAAAAAGAGGAATACCCTCCATGACAAACAAACAGCAATCAGAAAAATGATACAAGTCTTTGCATCATTTTGTTCTATGAGCAGGAACTGACTCAACAGCACCTAACAATAAAGACTTCATATTGGCCCTATTTGACTCTTGAGAATAGGTAACAATTGCCCAAATAACAAATTCCAACTGGAGATACCAGCTATTAGGTTATGTGTTGTTTTTGTTAGGTGTCACTGAATCAATTCTGACTTTTGGGAACAATCAGGCTCAACTTCCATAACAGATTTGTTTGTTCTACTAGTAGTCGATAGTATATACTATATTATTTGCCAACACCACTATTTAAATGCATTGATTTGTCTCCAGTCTTCCTTATTCAGTGTCCAGCTTTCACATTAATTTGAGATGATTGAAAATGCCATGGGTTTAGTGAGTCAAACTCTAGTGGTATCTTTCCTTTTTAACACTTTAAAGAGGTCTTTTGAAGTAGATTTGCCTGTTGCAATATTTCATTTGACTTAATGACTACTGCTTCTATGAGTGATGATTTTAAACACAGGTAAAATGAAATATAAAGAAACAAAGTCATGTCATCTGCATATTGCAGGCTGTTAATGAGTCTTTCTCTAATTATGATACAAGTTCTTCTTCATATATCCTAGGTTTTCAGATTATTTTGTTTAACATACAGATTTTAGATGTATGGTGAAATGACAAAACCCTGATACACATCTTTCCTGATTTTAAACCATTTGTTATCCCTTTGTTTTGTTCAAAGAACTACCTCTTCTTCTATATACAGGTTCCACAAGTACAGTGATATTGAATCCCAATTCTTTGAAATATTATCTATGGTTTGTTGTAAACCCCAAAGTTGAATGTCTTTATATAATCAATAAAACACAAGTAAACATCTTTTTGGTATTTTCTGCTATTATCCACAATTCAGTTGACATAAAAAAGATATCCCTCATTCCTCATTCTCTTCTGAATCTGGCTTGAATTTATGGACGCTCCCTGTAGATGTGCTGCTGTAATAGTTTTGAATTATTGTCAGCAAAATTTTACTTGCATGTGATATTAATTGTATTTTCCATGGATTGCACATTTAATTGGGCCACCTTTATTTGGAATGGACGCAAATATGGATCTTTTACAATTAATTGGCTAGATAACTGTTTTTCAAATTACTGGCACAGAAAAGAGAGCAACTCCACACCTGAATCAGTTTGTTGAAACTATTCAATTTGTATTCAGTCAATTCCTGGAGACTTGGTTTTCTTCAATGCCTTCAGTGCTGCTTGGACTTCTTCATTTAATACCATTACTTCTAGATCATAGACTACCTTTTAAAATGGTTAAATGTCAACCAATTCTTCTTTGCACAGTGACTGTATATTCTTTCCATGCTTCTTTTGATGCTTCCTGAGTCATTCAATATTTGCCCACAGAATAGTTCAATACTCAAGTTGAAGCTGACCTTTTTCTTCAGTATTTTCAGCTTGAGAAATACTGAGTATATTCTTAACCTTTTGATTTCCTAACTCCAGATCTTTGCACATTTCATTATACTATTTTACT
Organism: Chrysochloris asiatica; assembly: GCF_000296735.1. Taxonomy (NCBI): domain Eukaryota; kingdom Metazoa; phylum Chordata; class Mammalia; order Afrosoricida; family Chrysochloridae; genus Chrysochloris; species Chrysochloris asiatica. Next base: position 1,732,774 of record NW_006408816.1, read on the forward strand.
TTGTTTTCTTGAGCAGTTCTTTGAAATTTTCTGTTAATTTTTTTT
>NW_006408816.1:1733003-1733527 GCF_000296735.1 Chrysochloris asiatica
TATGTATGATGTTCTTCAGCCTGAACTTAAATAAGAGTGATTTGTGATCTATTCCATAATCTGTATCGACCTTGTTTTGGCTGATGGTATTTAACTTTTCCAGCATCCTCTTCCCACAGATGTAATTCATTTGATTCCTCTATTCTGTATCTGGTGATGTCCATGCTTGTGGTGGTGGTGGTGTGAGTCAGTTCTGACTCACAACAAACCTGTAAAGATTTCCAAGGCTATACATTTTTATGGGAGAAAAATAACTTATCTTTCTCCTAGATAAAGTTATTTGTACATTACAAACAATTTTTTTTAACAACACAAAGGACAGCCATGTATATGGACAGGTGTTCTAGTAGTATAATGGGTTTGTGTTGGTCTGCTAACCATAAGGTCAGCTGCAATCTAGAAGAAAGATGAGATACTCTGTTCCCATAAAAAAGGTGCAGCCTGGATGAAAAAATCCAAAGAAGGCCTAAGATTCATATTGGATAACATGAAGAGGAATAACATAAGAATTATTGGCATTCCAG
>NW_006408816.1:1734796-1735951 GCF_000296735.1 Chrysochloris asiatica
TTAGTCCTTAAGCTGACATCTTTGTTTTTCAACACTTTGAAAAGGTCTTATAGCACTAGGTTTTGCTATAATTCATATTTGAATATGGATATTCAATAATTGTAGCATTATTTTTATATTTAAGACCATCATTTGTCCACTGAATTGTCTCTGAACTTTTGTTAAAAAAATACTTGACCATGACTGTGGGGGACTATTTCTAAACTCACAATTTTTTGTTGTTAAATGATGTTGAGTCGTTTACGACTCATCGCGACTGTACATAAGGTTTCCATAAATTGTGTTATCATTTTTGTTTGTCACAATTATTTTTAAATTTCACTTGTGATTTCTTCTTTGTCTTATAGTTTGTGAGTTTATGTTTCCGTATTTGCCAAATTTCCAGTTTTTATTCTAGCTATATTCCATTTTGTTTGGAGATACTTTGTATGGTTTCTATTTAAAATTTGTTATGTTTTAGTTTTTGGCCTAACATATGGTCTGTTAGAGTTCAAGTTATTTCCCCCTCTAATCCTTTCTGTTGTCTCCTTCCTTAACTGTGGGTAGTGGTCTCTTCATGTGCATCAATGCTCATTTGATGACTTGAATGGAATTCTCTGTAGTTCTCTAGAGCTCTTTCACGCTAAACAATTTTCTCACAAATAGTCTGCTCTGTAATCTCTAGCAAACTTGGGCTCCCTATACTCCAAATTCTATCCCTTCAACTCATAGGGCCTCCACCACAGAATCTGTCTAAACTACCCCACTTTGCTTTGCAACCAGGAAATTTTCTACATAAAATAAACAGGAGCAATTCTAAGGTACACCTCCTTGATTTCATGTCAGGAAATCTTTTATTGCCTAAAACTCAGTTCCTGAAAATTTATTGTTTCATATTTGTTGTTGTTAGGTGCCATTGAGATGGCACCAACCCATAGATACCCTAAGCACAACAGAAGGAAACACTGCCCAGTATTTTGCCAACCTTATAATCATCACTGTGATTGAGTCCATTGCTACTGCAACTGTGCCAATCCATCATCTTGGGATTCTTCCTCTTTTTCTCCAATCCCCCACTTTACCAATCATGATGTCCTCCCCTAGGGACTGGTCCCTCATTATAATATATCCAAAGTATGACAGAAGAAGCCTGGCTGTCTTGGTTTCCAAGGAGCA
>NW_006408816.1:1741343-1743378 GCF_000296735.1 Chrysochloris asiatica
GCTATGAGTCTGTTTCGACTCGATGGCACCTGACAACAACAACATGGTGAAAGGGAGGTATGGGATGATACTGATAGGATTTTATTATTTCAATTGTAATTGTTAGGATTAATTGTTATTGCCCAAACTGTAATTGTAGAAGTTGTTGTTGTTGTGTGCCGTGGAGTCGGTTCCGACTCATAGCGACCCTGTATAGGATTTCAGAGGCTGTAAATCTTTCCGGGAGCAGAAAGCCTCATCTTTCCCCCGCGGAACAGCTGGTAGTTTTGAACTGCTGACCTTGTGGTTCACAGCCCGATTCGTAGCCACTACGCTACCAGAGCTCCTTAATTGTAGAAAATATGTAATTAAAAGAAGGGAGTGGTTTTTCTTGCATTTCAGGAACAGACAATCCCAGGATTATCATTAAAGGAGAGCATGAATGAAGTTTGAGATCCTTGTTTGGAAAAGTGGCAACATCAGAGACTAGAGCAGAGACAGTAGCATGAAAAGACAGCAGTGTGGACTCTAGGCCCATGGGCTGAGTAAGGTTTTGTATCTATGGTCAGACGGTGGCTTGCAGAATGTGCCCTTTGGACATTTAAATGAATATATATTTTTTGCTTTATATTTGTGCATCAAATATTTTTGCTTGCTTCTTATGTAATATCTAAGATATAAGTGGTACTGTTGCATTTATTTTATTATATGCATTATAGTTATATTGTGTTTGGCTCAAAAATGACTTAACAATTTTCTTTATTTAGAACTATGCATACAGTATATAGGTGTCATCAAGGGTGGAATGTAAGGGTTAGGAATTTGTATCAAGTTGACTATGAGTGGCTATGAGCATTCAATAAATTGGGGGTGTGAGCTGCTCCCAATATAATGTACATTCATGAGAGACTCTCTCTGTCTTCCACTGAGGACCTGGGAATCTGAAATTGTAAGCCATTTACTTGATAATAGACTTCTCTTTATATAAATAGATACAGTTATAGATATAGATAAAAATATATATGTTTCACTAGTTTTGTTTCTGTAGAAAACCTGGTCTATGATACCTGGTGAACATTTTTATTTTCTCTAATGCATCTTTCACTCATCTTGTCCCTTATTTTTCCACTATGGTGGGTGTGTTAATGTACTTTAGTTTACTTCCCTCCTCATTGTCTCAATAGCTACTAATGGACATAATAGCCATGAATGGATGCAACCATTTCAGGAAATGCTGTTGTTATTAGGTTCCATCAAGTTGCTTCTGAATCCTAGCAACCTCATGCACAACAAAATACTGCCCAGTCCTGCACCATCTTCAAATAGTTTTTAAGCTTGATCCCATTGCTGCCTGCCTCTGTGCCAATCCATCTTGATCGGGCTCTTCCTCTTTTTTGCTGACCTTCCTCTTTACCTAGCCTGATGTCTTTCTCCAGGGACTGGCCTGGCTAAATAAAATGTCTGAAGTAATGGAGATGAAATCTCCTCATCGTGACTTCTAAGGAGCATTCTGATTGTACTTATTCCAGTACAGATTTATTTGTTGTTCTAGAAATTCATGGTACTTTTAACATTCTTTTCCAACCACAACTCAAATGCCCCAATTCTTATTTGGTCTTCCTTATTCACTGTCCAACTCTCACATGCATATGAAAGTATTAAAAATACTATAGCTTGGGTCAAGCGCAACTTAGTCTTCAAACTTAACATCTTTGCTCTTTAACATTTTAAAGAGGTCTTGTACTGCAGATTTGTACAATACAATACATTATTTGATTTCTTGACCGCTGCTTCTTTGAGTGTTATATTGGATCCAAACAAAATGAATTATTTGGCAACTTAAAAATTTCCCACTTCCCATAAAGTCTTGATGTGGTGCTGTGGGTTAATGCACCAGACTGCAAAGCCATTTGAATGGCAAGGTCAGTGGTTCAAGCTCACCAGCTGTTCCTCGGAAACCCTATACAGGGTAGCTATGGATTGGAACTAACTTGATGGCACTTCACAACAACTACAACATCATTAACAATACAAAAAAAAAATTGCAACATTTTTT
>NW_006408816.1:1745254-1746264 GCF_000296735.1 Chrysochloris asiatica
AGATTGAGAAATCAAGATCTCTAGTCTCATGAAAAGAGAAAGTCTGTGTGCTGGTGGGTAGGAGACTGGCTTTCAGAATGTGCCCTTTGATTGTTTAAAAGATTTATATTTCCAAATGTTTTTGTGTACAACAAAATAAAACAAAAACAAGAGGGAATTGAAGTAAATACTATTAACCAATGATGCATGGAGGGGATTGTAATCATGTCAATAAAACAAAATATGATAGGTTGAGTGAAAAAAAAAAGTTTGTTAAGAATAATAATTCCATAAACCTAATTGTGCTTGTGTGGAATCTGTACATAGACTAAGAAGCACTTCTTTGAACAGAATAAGGGGCTACTTCATGATTTAAAATCAGGTCAATGCCATGGTTAGATTCTTTCACCATACTTGCTTAGTTTGTATTCTAAACAAATAATCCAAGAAGTTGGAGCATATGAAGAAGACTATGACATCAGGATTGGAGAAAGACTTATTCTAAACTGGAAATATGTAGATGGCACAAACCTGCTTGCTGAAAGTCAAGTGTACTGAAACACTTAGTGATGAAGGTCAAAAACTACAATCATCAGTATGGATTGCAACTCAACAGAATAAAATAAAAATTCTCACAACGAGGCTAATGAGCAACATCATGATAAACAGAAAAGATTGAAGCTGACAAGGATTTCCTTTTACTTACATTTATAATCAATGTCCATTGTGGTTGATTATATGCCAAGGAGTCATTTCAGACTCATAGTGACTCTGTACAGGGTTTCCAAGCCTATAAATCTTTATGGGAGCAGAAAGTCTCATCTTTCTCCCATGGAACAGCTGGTAGTTTTGAACTGCTGACCTTAAGGTTCACAGCCCTATTTGTAACCACTATGCTACCAGAGCTCCTTACTGTCCATGGTACTAGCAGTCAATCAACCAAACTATGTTTTGCATTAGATTACGAAAATGTGCAGAGAAGATTTTTTTAAAGTGTTAAAAAGCCAAGGTATTATTTTGAAGATTGTGTC
>NW_006408816.1:1747336-1749435 GCF_000296735.1 Chrysochloris asiatica
CGGGACATCAGGAGGTCACTTCCTAGGCCCTCAGGGTCCATGGCTCACAGTCCTGAGGAGGGCCACGGGGTTGGATCTTCGTCCATGTCACAGGGCCACTGATCAACCCAGGGTCTGCGTATGCTGTCCCCAGCAATTAAGGTGCCCATGACCCAATCCATGGTATTTCCAATGATTAAATCTGGACAGTGATTAAAGAAGACATAGAAGAATTGATACCTTTGAATTGTGGTGTTGGTGAAGAATATTAAATATACCATTGACTGCTGAAAAACCAACAAATACAAACAAATATATCTTGGAAGAAGTACATCTAGAATTCCCTATAGAATTGAGGATGGCAAGACTTTGTGTTACATACTTTGGACATGTAATCGGATAGACTAATCCCTTGTACGTAGAAAAGTAAAGTGCCATTGAAAAAGAGAAGAATCTCAATGATATGCATTAACACCGTGTTTACTACCATGGGATCAGACATAGGAACTATTTTGAGGATGGTCAAACTGGACAGTGCTTTGTTCTGTTGTGCATGTGGTAGGTATGAATGGGAACAGACTCAATGACATCTAACAACAACAATAGTAAACTCAAATTAAGCTATGTAGCTTAGGGCAAAATGACTGCCCTTTCAGAGAACTGCAAAGCTTATTGTTTTGTATTAGTGGAGTAAAGGATTAAGGTCTGTTTTCTGCCAACAATAAATCTAGAATAGTTAATCAAAAGATGGTCATTTACCTACACAGGGACTATGATTAATCTTCCCCTTTTCCCTTTTATTACTGCTTTCCCATACTCTCTTTATGTACATGATACTTGGCATGTAGTCATTCAGCTTGTTAGTATAGTAATCCCAGATAAATTGAAGTTGCTTAGTGCTGTCTAGTTGGTTCTGACTCAGCATTTCTGTATAGAGTTTCCAATGAGCAACAGCTGGGTTTGGACTGCATATTTTGTGGTTCACAGTCCAATGTTGATCCACAGTACACATCAATGAATGTTAGTATATTTTTAGACTTCTATGGCACATAACAACAACAACAACAATGGCTATCATCACAGGCCTATAGTGTGTCACTGTAGGATCAGCATCAAATTCCTAAGTATAAGGTTGGTGGTTCTAACACATTAGCTGCTCTGCAGAGACCCTTAAAGTACTATCAAATCAGTTCTAACTCATAACAACCCTGGATAGGGCTTCTGAGAAGTGATTGGTGGGTTTGCACTGCTGACCTTGCAGTTAGCAATCGAGTGTTTATTCTACAGTGCCACCCTAGCACACTATCTGTCAGACATCAAAAGAAGATGGAAGGAATACATATAGTCACTGTCCAAAACGAAATGGTTAATTTAAACCATTTCAAGATGCAGCATGGGATCAAGAACAAATGTTATTAAAGAAAAATCCAAGTTACACTGATGGTACTGGCAAAAAACAAGGCTCCAGGAACTGATCTTAGAGTCCTGGTGTGGCGCTGTGGGCTAATGCATCAGATAGCAAAGTCACTTGAACTGCAAGGTAGGTGGTTCAAGCTCACCAGCTGCTCCTTGGAAACCTATACAGGGTCGCTATGGGTTGGAATTGACTCGATGGTACTTAACAACAACAACAACAGGAATTGATGGACTACAAACTGAAATGTTTCAACAAACTGATACAGCACTGCAGGTCCTCACTCATCTAAACCAATAAATTCAGAAAATGACTTTCTGGTCAAGTGAATGAAAGAATTGTATATTTGAGCCCATTCCAAAGAGAAGTGCCCCAATGTAAAAGCAGAAATCATTGAACAATATCATTCTCAAGTAAAATTTTGCTGAAGATGATTCAAAAAGTATATGAAAGGAAATTGTCTGAAATTAAAGTCAGATTTACATGAAGATATGGAATGAATTTCAATATTGATGTTAGATGGATCTTGGCTGAAAGAAGAAAATACAGGAGGGATGTTTGTTGTAGCTTCTGTTTTTAGGTGCCATTGATTTGGTACCAACTGATAGCAGTCCTATGCACAACAGAACAAAATAGTGCCCAGCCCTGGGCCAACCTTATAATTGTTGCTACGTCTGATTCCATTGCTGCTGCCACTGTAATAATC
>NW_006408816.1:1749900-1750413 GCF_000296735.1 Chrysochloris asiatica
TTCCATGAGAGTTGATGGTTGACCTGAGCAAGATGAAGTCTTTGAAACGTCAGTTTTTTCTCCAGTTATCTGGATGTTGTTTATTGGTCGAGTGGTGAAGATTTTTGTTTTCTTTGCATTGACATGCAGCTCACACCTGAGGCTGTAGTCTTTAATCTTCATCAATAAGTATTTTAAATCTTCAGCAAGCAATGTTGTATCATCTGAGTATCTTCCTCCAATTCTGTTGTCACAATTTCCTTCATATAATCCAGCTTCTTGGATTATTTCTATAGTATACAGAATAATAAGTATGTTTAAAGAACACAACCTCTTACACAATTTTTCTATTTTTAAACCATTCGGTGTTCCTTTGTTCTGCTCAAACAATTGCCTCTTGGTCTATGTACAGGTTACTCATGAGCACAATTAAGTGTTCCAGAATACTCATAGTTCTCAATGCTGCCCATAGCTTGTCATGATCCACACACCCAAGAGTTTTTGCATAGTCAGTTAAGCACAGGCAAACATTGT
>NW_006408816.1:1752218-1752954 GCF_000296735.1 Chrysochloris asiatica
CCCAGCTACCACTACCAACTCCTCTAAAAGAGATCACATTTGATGATCCCTAATAGCCTTAGAGAAGATGTGGAACAAAACTCAAAATTACAAAGAAGAATGGGCTTGTGGTGAGAAATAGATTAGAGGAATGAGACTATGGCCCTTGACTACCCTTTAGTTCTAGAACAGAACTCACCCATGTGATTCAATTATAGCCAAGCAGTAGATAGGTATATAGGTGAGACAACAACAGTAGTAAGTTATGGTCACGATTGAGACATCAATTATTCAAAATTAAAAGGAAAACAGTTACCACAGAAAAAAGTTGAGAGGGGATGGGAAAAGAGTAGAATGAAATAGGAAGCATGGGGAAGAAATGTGATAACTATTGTTGCATGGAGGGAATTGCAATCATTTAGATGAAACATAGTGCATGATCTGTTGACTATAAAACCGATGATCTTTGGGTTTAGGGGAGAGTAAGCAGAGAAAGATACTCAAAGTTCCTCTGTTAAAGTCCCCCCAAAAAGTAGAGAAGGAGTGATCCACAGAAGAGCTGTGGCACTTTGGATCTTGTTTAAGGTTCTGGGCACCAGTTTCTCACACCTACCTGTGGCAAAATCTGCCTATGGAAGCAAAATACAGTGATTTCTGAATTGATTCATATGTGGTGGCCAGAAGCCAGAAGTTTTGAGGCTGGAGGGTGGGGTCACAACCACACAGAGGCAGTGACCTAGCACTAGAAGCTTCGGAG
>NW_006408816.1:1756612-1757219 GCF_000296735.1 Chrysochloris asiatica
AACAATTAGGCAGGTTTGCATGGACTAAGTGGGACAGAGGTAAATAATGATGTATGCACATCCTTGGAAAAACAAGGCTCTGGATACTGGGATTGAGACATGGTTGGAATGGGAAAAGAGGGGGGGGGTAATGTAAAGATGCTTGTCCATCTTTTGAATCTTGGTTTCCCTAGCATACCATTATAAAACAGAAACTTGAGGGGGAGAGAAAAGAATAGCCAGAAATATCACCATCAAAAGCTTGTAAGTCTGTCTTCTGTCTAGCCTATAACTGATTGGAATACATAAAATGGGGTTACAACGCGCCCATTGAAGGAGGCTCCCTGCGGAGTCTCTGCATAACTTAAAGGCCATAGGTGGAATTCTGAACCACATTCAGAATCTTATGAGGTGGGAAGTTTCCACTTGAAAGGACAAGCAGACCAGCCTGAAGTAGCTAGAAGAACAGAAGATACTTTTTGAAAGAAAGACCAACAGGAAATACAAAACAATATATATAGACAGTCTGACTGATTACTACAAGAACAAGCAAGTTGTTTGCTCAGCAGACATCAAGCCAAGTGGTCGGGTCCCCTCAGGGCAACCCCCCTTCCAAGACTAAGACTCA
>NW_006408816.1:1758769-1762006 GCF_000296735.1 Chrysochloris asiatica
TGTCAAAGAAGGGAAAAATATAGGAACAGAGATCCAGGTGCTGAGGAGGTTGAGTAGATGGCAGGATAAAATAAATTGTCTTAAATGCAGGGAAAATTTAATTGACTATAGGGTAACCCTAAAGAAAATTAATATTTCATAACTTACCATGAAAATGAAGATCCAAGCAGAACAAGGCAATGTTAAAACAAAGAAGAAACCGAAACAAATAACACAAAAAACATGAACGCAGCACAAGAAGGAATGCAGAACAAAGGAATAAACAGCAAAATAAAAAATTTGACATAATGACAGCAGTTTATCTATACCTATTGATAATTACATTGAATGTCAATGGATCAAATGCACCAGTGAAGAGACAAAAAGTGGCTGAATGGTTAAGAAAACAAGACCATTCAATATGTTGTCTGCAAGAGACACACCTACACACAAGCACAAAAACAGACTAAAAGTTAAAGAATGGAAACAAAATATACCAAACTAACAGCAATAAAAACAAGTTGGGGTGGCAATACTAATTTCAGATAAAATAAACTTTAAGGCAAAAACCAGCATAAGAGATAAAGAAGGACACTATTTCATGATTTAAGAGTCAATTGATCAAGATCACATAACCATAATTAACAGCTATGCCCCAAATGAAGGAGCACCAAGATCTATAAAGCAAACACTACTAGAATTGAAAGAAATAGATAAATCTACAATTATGGTGGGAGATTTTAATACATCACTTTTGAAAAGGGACAGAACAACCAGAAAGAAACTTGACAAAGCTACAGAGCAACTAAACAGCACAATCAACCAATTTGACATCATAGATGTGTAGAGAACATTCAACCCAATGATAGCAAAATATGCAATCTTCTCCAGGCACATAGAGCATTCTTCAGAATTGACTATGTGTTAGGTCACAAAACAATCCTCCATAAATTTACAAACATCAAAATACTACAAAGCCTCTTTTCAGACCACAATGCCATAAAATTAGTAATCAACAATAAGAAGAACAAGGAAATAAGATTTAATACATGGAAACTGAATAACACCCTGAGATAGATAACAGAGAAAACTATAGAAAGAATCAACAGGACAAGAAGCTGGTTCTTTGAAAGAATTAATAAAATCAAGAAACCATTAGCAAACCTAAAAAAAAAAGAAAAGAGGGAGAAGAGAAGACACAAATAACATGCATTAGAAACCACAAGGGCAATGTCACAAAGGAGCCAAAGAAAATCAAAAGGATCATAATAGAATATTATGAAGAGTTGTACTCCAACAAATTCAAAAATTTAGAAGAGATGGATACATTTTTAGAAAAACACAACCTACCTAAAGTCATACAGAGTGAAGTAGAAGACTTAAACAGACCCACAACAAAAGAAGAAATTTATCAGGTCATCAAAAAAGCCTCAAGCAAAAGAAGTACAAGTCCAGATGGCTTCTGTCGTGAGAGTTCTACCTGACATTGAAGGAAGAGTTGCTAACAATTCTACTCAAATTATTCCAGAATATAGAGGAGGATGGAAAACTTCCTAATACATTTTATGAAGCAAGCATAACCGTCATACCCAAACCCAGGAATGACATCACTAAGAAAGAAAATTATAGACCAATATTCTTCACGAACATAGATGAAAAATTCTCAACAGAATCCAGAAGCATATCAAAAAAATAATACACCATGACCAAGTGGGATTCATATCAGGGATGCAAGGATGGTTCAACATTAGAAAAACCACAATGTAATCCACCATATAAAAAAGAAAAAATAAACACATGATCATATCCATTGATGCAGAAAAGGCATTTAACAAAACCCAACATTCATTCCTGATAAAAACACTAAACAAAGTGGGAATTGAAGGGAAATCCCTCAACATAAACAAGAGCATATATACAAAACCAACAGCCTACATTACTCTCAGTGGATAGAAACTGAAAGCCTTCCCTGTGTGAAGAAGATCCAGACAAGAATGCTCTTCTTTGACACCATTCCTATTCAATATTGTGCTGGAAGTCTTAGCAAGAGCAAGATAAGGAAATCAAGGGTGTCCAAATTGGTAAAGAGGAAGTAAAATTCCATTTGCAGACGATATGATCCTATATATAAAAAAAACCCCAAAGACTCAGTAAAAAAGCTACTAGACCTCATTGGAGGATTCAGAAAAGTGTCAGGGTATACGATCAACATACAAAAATCAGTTTGATTCCTCTATACCAATAATGACAGTGCTGAAAAAGACATTAGGAAACCAATACCATTTACAATAGCCACCCAAAGGTTGAAATATCTAGGAATAAATGTAACCAGAGAAACAAAGGACCTATATTAAGAAAACCACAGAACACTACTACAAGAAACAAAAAGGGACTTAAAAAATGGAAGAATATACCATGCTCCTGGATAGGAAGACTTAACATTGTGAAAATGTCAATACTGCCCAAAGCAATCTACACATATAATGCAATTCCAATCCTGATTCTGACAGTCTTCAAAAAGATGGAAAAAGCAATTACAAACTGTATATGGAAAGGAAATAGACCCAGGATAAGTTAAGCACTGCTTAAGAAGAAGAATAAGGTGGGAAGCCTCTCACTCCTTGATTACATGGCCACAGTGGTCAGGACAGCCTGGTACTGGTATAATTTAAGATACATTGACCAATGGAATAGAATCAAGAATCCAGAAATTATCCCAATCCATATACATCCATATATTGCATGGGTAGCAGATGGTCTCTGCTGGCAAAATTGAAAAGCGATATGCAAACGACTGAAACAAGACCTTTACCTCATGCCTTACCAAAAACCAACTCAGGATGGATTAAAGACCTAAATGGTAATCCAAAATTACAAAGGCCATCAATGAAAAAGTAGGGACAATTGTGAGAGCTCTAATATCTACAAAACATTTTGAAATGTACACACAAAAAAGTATACAAAATAGATGATTGGGACATACTAAAAATTAAAAACTTATGTTCATAAAAATACTTCATCAAAAGAGTAAAAAGGCAGCGCATAGAATGGGAAAAAAAATCTACTTCAATGACACATCAGACAAGGGATTCATTTCTAAAACATATAGGAAACTACAACAAGTTTATAAGAAAAAGACAAATAACTCAATTAAAAAATGGGCACAGGACATGAACCGACACTTCACCAAGGAAGAGATCCGGGCAGCCAACAAACATATGAAGAAATGTTCATGATCACTAGCCATTATTGTTGTTG
>NW_006408816.1:1763031-1767564 GCF_000296735.1 Chrysochloris asiatica
CAATGTTGTCCATAGCTTGTCATGATCCACACAACTGAAAACCTTTGTGTAGTCAATAAAGCACAGGTAAACATCTTTCTGATATTCTCTGCTTTCAGCAAGATCCATAGGACATAGCAATGATATCCCTTGTTCCACGGCCTCTTCTGAATCCAGCTTGAACCTCTGGAAGTTCTCTGTCAATGTATGATTAAAGCCGTTTCTATATTACCTTTAGCAAAACTTAACTCACTTGGGATACCAAAGAGATTGTCCGATGATTTCTGCATTCTGTTGGGTCATCTCTTTTTGGAATGGGCACAGATAAGGATCTCTTCCAATTAGTTTGCCAAATAGTTGTCTTCCAAATTTCTTAGCATAGCTGAGTGAGTGCCTCCTGTGCTGCCTCACTTTCTTGAAAGATATCTATTTTTATCCCATCACTTCCTGGTGCCATGTTCTTTGCCAATTCCTTCAATGTACCTTGGAATTCCTCCTTCAGTATCATTGGCTCTTGATCATATGCTACCTCTTCAAATGGTTGATCATTAACCATTTCCTTTTGGTACAGTGACTCTGTGTGTTACTTTTATCTTCTCTTGATGCTTTCTGCATCATTCAATAATTTGCCCAGAGAATCTTTCAATAATGAAAGTTGAAGTTTGAGTTTTTTCTTCAGTTCCCTTAGCTTGAGAAATGCTGAGCGTGTTCTTCCTTTTTGGTTTTCTGATTTCAGATCTTTGCACATTTTGTTGTATTATTTGTCTTTATCTTCTCGAACTTATTGTTGTAATTCTCTGATGACTTCAAGAGCATCATACATGAAGGAAGCAAAAATCATTTAAAAGACAAGAAAGAAGGAAAAGACCAAATTGGATGTCAGAAGAGACACTGAACCTTGCTATCCAGCGTAGATATCACTAGTCATTAGAGACATGAAAATCAAAACAACAATGAGATATCATCTCACACCAGCAGTAATAGCAAAGATAAAAAAAAAATAGAGGACAATAAATATTGCTGAGGATGTGGAGAGAGTGGGACCTTCCTAAATTAATGGTGGGATTGCAAAATGATCCAACTATTTTGGTGGGTAACAATATGGAGCTTCCTCAGAAGGTTGAAAATAGAGATCCCTTATGATCCAGCAATTCTTTTTCTTGATATTTATCTACAAGAAATACGAACCATAACTTGAGTAGATATTTGCACACCAATGTTCATAGCAGCACTATTTGCAATAGCAAAAAGATGGAGACAGCCTAAATGTCCATCAATTGAAGAGTGGATAAACAAACTTTGGTACATACACACAATGGAATATTATGCTACCCTGAAGAATAGTGAGGAAGCAGCAAGCCACTGAATAAAACAGATGAACCTTGAGGCCATTAAGAAGAGTGAAATTTGTCAGTCACAAAAGGAGAAATATGGCATAGGTCCATTATTGTAAAAGATAAAGAAAAAGGACCCACGTTAAAAGGGGGGAAATTATCTTTTTAAATTATTATTTATTTTTATTTTTTTTGTTAGGCACGGGATGTATGGGGTGTGGTGAGGGGAAGGGAGGGGAAGGTGGACCACAGGGTAGAGAATAGACACAGGATATTGGAGAAGACGGTAGGGAATAGACATAGGATAGTTCGGGTGTTGTGGGGGGTCATACACTAGAAGAGGAAGGGGAAAGGGAAAATAAGACAGATGGAAGAATACTTAGGCAGGTTTAAATGGGCTAAACATGACAGAGGTAAATAACGATGTAAGCACAAGCGTTGAACAACAGGCCCCATGGATACAATGATTGAGGCATTGTTTGAATGGGTAAAAGTGGGGAAATGATGTTAAGATGCTTGGCTGTCTTTTGAATCTTTGTTTCCCTTGCCTACTATTGTAAAATAGACCCTTGAAGGGGAGAGAGAGGAATAGCCAGAAACATCACTAGAGAAAGCTTTTAAGTCTCTCTTCAGCCTATAACTGATTGAAATACCTACAGTGGGACTAGAACTTGCCCAGTGAAAAAGGCTCCCTGCAGAGCATTTGCATTTCACAAGACCATAGGTGGAATCCTGATCACCATCCAGAATCTTCTGAGGTGGGACATTTTCTCTTGAAAGGACAAGCAGACCAGTCTGGAGCAGCTAGAAGAATAGAAGATACTTCTTGAAAGAAAGACCACCACGAAAAGTCAAAAATAATAATAGCAGTCCAATTGACTACTACAAGAACAAGCAAGTTGTTCCCCAGAGAACCATAAAAGCAAGTGGTCAGGTACCCTCAAGGCAAACTCCCTTCCAAGACTGAAATTCAAATGGAATACACTAGCAAGCATATGGTCCTGCTGCTAATCATGTTGGTCACTGATAAGGGAAAGTGGCGGAAAAACAGCAATGAAGTTGTAAACTAAGTCCAACTGCATTCAATAGACTCCTGTTAACCTGGATGGAGACCTGGTTAACCAGCAGTATGATGATACCTGGGGACTCCTGGGCCCAGGTGCAGGGACATGGCCGCAGAGGGCTAGAATGGAGTGTGAAGCATCTAACTGACATGAAGTGAGGGGAGATGCACAAGAGCACCCACACTTGCTGATAGTACCCATTTGACCTGGCATCAATGGCTGGATGATCAGAACACAACTAGAGGAAGAAAGAAGAAGGAAAAATATAAAAAAAAGAGTAACCCACTACAATTGGATGAACTTGACCTATGCTTGTGGATGCAGTATGACAAAGGAGAGAACAGATCTCTACAATGAAGATCATTCCCATCACCTTGGTACACAGGTTCAACAGGGATGGGGCACTTAGACATTGGCTACCCACACTGGGGGGACTGAAAAGGCAAGAAGTGACTGACTTACAAGCTTTCAATTGGGAACCTAGCTCCAGAGGATACAGGGAAATGTAGAATCTCCATTGATTCTGTCTGGATGGGGTTGATTAAAGGTGAAGGGGAAAGGACTCCTGTGGTTCGATAGGGAATGATTTCTATCAGGTCTGACAGCAAGTGTTGGAAAGGTAAATGTAAATGTTTGGTAACAAAAAGAGGGGAGTGGCTGATTTTGTAGTCCAGGAACGGAGATCCCTGGAACCATCAAGGGAGAAAAGCGAAGTGTGAGACCCTATATGGGGAGGCAGGGACACTAGGGATGGAGGCAGAGATGATGACATGGACAGAGGAGTGGCTGGGGACTCTGGACTCAGGGAGGGAAAGGGGCTGTGGGCTGGCGGCTAGGGGCAGGCCTGTAGGGTGTAGCCTTTGGCTGTTTGATGATGCATGCAGAGGATTGTGATCATTGCAATGAAACAAAGTATGATAGGATGAATGTAAAGATAATGTTCACCCATAACTCAATAAAAACTTAAAAAAAACAAAAAACTGATGATCTTCTCTATAAACCTCTGGTTAATTCACAATAAAAAATTAAAAAGAAAGAAAACAACAAATGTTGGCAAGGGTCTGCAGAGACTGGGATCCTCTTACATTTCTGGTGGAACTATAATATAGTTCTACCATTGTGGAAAACAGTATGACATTTCCTAAAAAAGTTGGAAATAGAAATATCTGTTGACCCAGCAATCCTCCTACTTGGCAAATATCCTTAAGAAATAAGAACTGTGACAATGATAGACATATGTACATCTATTTTCATAACAGGAGTATTACAATAACAAAAATATGTTGTTGTTGTTGTGCTTGTTGAGTCAATTCAGACCCATAGCGACCCTGTATAGATGGAGACAGCATAAATGCCCAACAATGGATTAAAAAAAAGTGAAATGCTACATAATGTTGAAGAATAATGATGAATTTGCAAAATATCTCATAATATGAATGAACCTGTAGGACATTATGCTGAGTGAAATTAGTAAATCACAAAGGACAACTATTGTATGAAAAAAAGTAAGATATGCTCACTTGGAATAAAAAATCAATTTAGTTTAAAAAAATTAGTTAACAAAAGAAAAACCTTCAATATGCATTGAACCTCAAGATAAAGAAAATGATAATCCTCTCAAGTGGATGAATAAATAAATTCATTATAAACAGAAACATTGAAGTTATTAAATAGTTCATTGTGCATAGATCCACAATCTGTACTCATGGAAGTAGTGATTAAGAAATCAAATGACATATTGCATCAGGTAAATATGCTGTTCAAGAACTCTTTACAGTGTTGAAGAACAAAGATATCAGTTACACAACGCATGGTATTTTCAATCACCTCATATGCATGTGGAGTCCTGGTTTTGTGCTGTGCTGGTTTGCGCTGGACTGCAAAACCATTTGAACTGCAATGTCAGGGGTTCAAGATTACTAGCTGCTCCTTGGAAACCTTGTACAGAGTTGCTATGGGTCAGAACCAATTCGACGGCACATAACAACAACAGTATATGCATGTAAAATTTGGACAATGAGCAAGAAAAACTGGAGACGAATTGATGCATTTCAATTATTGTATTGGTGAAGAATATTGAAAGTACTATGGACTGTCAGAAGAATATACAAATCTACATTAGAAGAAGTACAGCCAGAACACTTCTTAGAAGCCAG
>NW_006408816.1:1767927-1793036 GCF_000296735.1 Chrysochloris asiatica
AGTGTTTATTCTATAGCGCCATGCCAGGTATTTTTTTTTTCCTATCAGGAAAAATGTGAAGATTGTGTGAACTTTCCTGGAGATCAGCTGACCTTTCCTTTCTTGCTTTGAAACAAGTCAATATCATTTCTTTCTGTGGAATTTCCATCTCCATAACAGAGGAAAAGTATCAGGTGGTTATGAGAAAATAGCACAATTTTCTCCATTCTAACAACAAAAAGGAAAGAATGTCCTTTAAAAATATATATATACTGCAGCAAGGCCAATTTCTTCAACACACTTCAGAATACTCTCTATTCATCAAACACTCTGTCACTTCCAATAGAATTTTTTTTTTTTTTAAAGCTAAATTGAATGGCTTATTTACTCCAGACCTGTTCTGTGAAATGTAAGCTGGCTGACCAATCTGTCTGTCTCAGAACCTTAGTAGGTGGGAAAATTTGGAGGGTTGTAGGTGTTATATTTTTCAAGTGGCTGAAAAAGAGTGTCCTTGAAAAAGAGCATTCTCTTTGCACTTCTTTTTTCCTGGAATAATTTAGAAAGGCTGGTGTTTAAAGTTAGTAATCCTTCCTAATCTCTTTGCCACTACTGAAATGGGTAGTAAGAAAAATACATCATGTGTAATGGACAAAACTTACTTTATTAAGGAACTGCATTTTCTCAAAGATCCATTGTGTGTGTGTTCTCTGATACAAAAGTGGATCTTTTGGAGAACTACTTGCAGCCTAGACTTTTGATTATGAAAGTTTTATATTAAAAAATCAGGATACATAGGAGATATATTTTGAGTAAGCCTTTTTTTGTCCCCTGGTTTTCAGTTAAAACCTTATATGTTTTGTAAAGACTGACAACTATGCATTCCATAGTGAAGTGAATTGCTCAAGTTGAGTAGGATCATAACATCCTTTATTTAATACTGACAGTACTGCTGTGGCTCTGCAGCATACTGCACTGGACCACAAGGTTGGTTTGAACCACCACAAGGTTGATTTAACCTGCAAGGTCAGTGGTTCAAACCCACCAGTTGCTCCTTGGAAACCCTATACAGAGAAGTTATGAGTTGGAATGGACTTGAAGGCATTTAACAACAACAATACTGACATTAATATAGATATTATTAGAAGTGATTGCAACACAGTGATTTTTGTAAAACTTTTCCATGTATTTCATTTGTCTATTCAGAGCTAATTCCAAGTTAGCTCTCCAGGATTATTCTTTGTATGTGATTACTCTGTGCAGTACTTCTATAATCTTCCAAATACTGTATCTTGTTACATTATGTTTTTATTTATTTATTTTAATCAAGTATTTCTTAGAAATGCCAATATAAAAATAATTCCTTTTGAAGTCTATGGGTTGGACACCAGGAAGTGTTTTCAGTATTTTTCATCCTTTAAAAAACATTAATCAAGGTAGTCTAATTTATGTAATTCATCCAAAATAAAAAGTCAGTTCACCAGCAAAGGTTTGAAAAGAGGTGAAGTGGCTTTTCTTGTTATCAGTTAATAGGGTATGACAAATACCAGAAGAGTCAGAATCAGTCTGTGTGATGCTGTAGGATAAGCACTGGATTCCTAGCCACAAGGTCAGTGGTTCAAATCTACCAGTTACTCCTTGGAAACTTTATTCAAGGTCTATTACTCAGAAATGACTTGTTGTTGTGAAGTGCCATCGTGTCGATTCTGACCCATAGCGACCCTATATAGGGTTTCCAAGGAACAGCTGGTGAGCTTGAACCACTGACCTTGCAGTTCAACCAACTTTGCAGTCGATGCATTAGCCCACAGCACCACACCAGGACTCCTAGATGGCATTTAACAACAACTGTTGTTGTTGTTGTTCGGTGCCATCGAGTCGGTACCAACCCATAGTAACCTTATGCACAGCAGAATGAAACACTGCCTGATCCTGGGCCAACCTCACAACTGTTACTATGCTTGAGTCCATCGATGCTGCCACTTGGCCAATCCATCTTGTTGGGGGTCTTCCTCTTTTTCTCTGACCCTCCACCTTACCAAACATGACATCCTTCTCTAGCGACTGGTTCCTCCTGACAATATTATAACTGGGCCCTCGTGAGCAGTTTAAACACATCAGTTACTATGCAGGAGAAAGATAAGTCCTTCTACTTCTATAAAGATTTACAGCCTCAGAAACCTGATACTGGGTCACTATGAATCAGAATTGACTTTTGTAACATTGGCAAGGCAGAGAGAGTCCTGTCTGTGGGCACAGCTGATGAGAGGCTGTTCTGACTGGCACGACTATGCCCTGAGCATTTCTGATCCTGTGTTATAAATTGCAACAACAATTGAAGTCTGCCAACTTTCCTAAAAAAAACCCCACAACTGTGAGTTTGGTGTCTAAGATGTTTTTGTCCATTGCAATGGATTATCACAATGAGCAATAGAGAGAGCTGTGGAAGAATGGTGGGTGGTATGCTATTTTTTTTTCAAGTGGGCATGTAGTAAATAACTCAGTACATAATATTGATAAAAGTGAATAATGCTTTATACTGAAAATCACATATTTATTTCACACTATAAAAAATGATTTCCAGATGGATTAATATTTTAAATATAAAAACAAATTTAAAATTTAAATTAAGATTAAGGATGCCTTCTAAAACATACAAAACAAAGCTCCATAAATCATATAAAATATCAGTTAGAACATTTATCTAAGACATATTAAAATGTGTTTGTTGTAAAATATCTCAAGTAAATTTAAAAAAAAAAGAAATAGAAAAGTTATTTTTAAAATACATCAAGAGTGCTGATACTTTTGAATAATGAGATATTACAAATCAATGAAAATGGGTTAATTGGGCAAATTAATCATGGACAAATGTCTGGCAATTGCTCACCAAAATCTAAAAAAAATCATGACAAAATTCTATATTGGTTAATATTAAAGAATAAACATGGAAATATTAATAGATGTATTTTTCTATTTATCAATTAGGCAGTTTTTTGGTGTTTCTACAATGATAATATCTACTATTAGCTTATTTTTGTTAAAAAACAAGTTTATGTTGAGTTATTTCCACTTTATAGTGATAATCAAATAGAACTTCCATATGGAGTTTTCAAGGCAGTTACCTTTATAGAAGCAAACAACTACATCTTTCTTCCACAGAGCACCTGGTAGTTTAACACTCTGATTTTTAGGTTAGCAGCCACTTGGTATTTACTTAACCATTGTGTCAGCAGGAACTACAAATTGATAGCACCCACTTCTAATTTATCTACGTCAATAGGTTCTAGAGATCAGGCTACTATGCAAAAATTGGTATAATGTGAAATGAACAATGAAAAATCCAGATCCCCAAATGCAAGATGACTATATAATTACATAGCTGCCAAATTATATCACTACATTATTATCAAATTACATCATTATATAACTGATCACATCACTGAGAATCATGACCCAACCAAGATGACACATAATTTGAATCATCATAACAAGTGTTACTCTCGCCTCGGTGTTTGTTATTACCAAGCACATGTTGTTAATGAACAAAACAGTTGTAGAGATTCTTTTACAATTGTAAATGAAAGATATTAAGTAAGGAGACAGTTATTTGTATACCTCTCTAGTATTTGTATATCTAGGTAACTGTTTTCTATAAGAGAGGCAATTTTTGAATTTGTAATATATAGTTCTGGTAGCATAGTGGTTACGAATCGGGCTGCGAACCTTAAGGTCAGCGGTTCGAAACTACCAGCTGCTCCGCAGGAGAAAGATGAGGCTTTCTACTCCTGTAAAGATTTACACCCTCGGAAACCCTATACAGGGTCGCTATGGGTCGGAACCGACTCTATGGCACATAACAACAACAACAATATATATCAACACCACTTGTCTGTCAGTTTGTCATCCTAAGATGACTTTTACATTCCTGTGATGCTGGAAACTATGCCACTGTTATTTAAATATCAGCAGGGTGCACCCCAGGTACACAGATTTCAGGTGAGCTTCTAGAGAAAGACAGACCAGCACAAAGAGGGGTTGACTGCTTCTGATGTTTAGTCCCTGAAAATCTTATGAATAGCAGTGGATCACTGTCAGATTGCACCAGAATACTGAATATTGAAATATTTTGAATAGCACCAGAATATTGTTAGAGATGCTGGAAGATGAGCCCCTTAGGTTGGAAGGCACTCCAAATATGACTAGGGAAGAGATGCCTCCTCATAGTAGAGCTGACCATGATGACACTTTCGGTACCTACATTAATTGATGCAGCACAACTCAAAGTGAGGAGAAATAACTGTCAACATTCATTAATAATCAGAACATAAATTGAATGAAATATGAATCTAAGAAAATTGAAAATTGTCAAAAATAAAATGGAATGCATAAAGATTGATATCATAAGATGAAATAAACTGGTATTGGCCATTTTGAATCTGACAATCGTATGGTTTACTATGCCAGGAATGACAAATTGAAGAGGAACACTGTCAAATTCATCATCAGAAAGAACATTTCAAGATCCATCTTGAAGTATAATGCTGTCTGTCATGGTATAATATCCATATGTCTACAAGGAAGAATAGGTAATACCACTATTATTCAAATTTACACCAACCACTAAAGCCAGTGATGATGAAATTGAAGAATTCTATCTACTTAATCAAGCTGAAATTGATTAAACATACAATCAAGATGGTGTTTGGAATGCAAAGTTTGGAAACAAAAAGTGATCATCAGTAGTTAGAAAATATGGCCTTGATGATAGAAATGATGCTGGAGATCACAAGACAAATTTTGGTACCACCGATGACTTATTCATTGAAAATACCTTTATTAAACAGCATACAAGAAAAGGTTGTCTAGAATCTTTCCCTGCAGAAAAGGGAACTCATGAATAATTCAAAATGCCACTACAGAAAAAGAAATGAAACTAGAAAAATGGGCCTACTGTGCTCCTATAACATTTACCATCAATACCTCATTTATCAGTCCCTCTACCATCTATACCACCCCTACAAGAGGCCCCCAAGACAGTGGGAGGGCTCACTAGAGTACAAGCCCCATTTAGTCTAGAGGATTTCAAGAAAAACTAGGCAGCTTTGAACTCAATTGGAGGGATTGTTCAGTCATACTTTCCTTACTACTGTAAGTAAAGTGAAAAGGTCTGCATTCTAAGCACATCCCAAACATATGAGGACCAATTTCCTAGCCATCAGTTGAGTCTGCCTCTAGGAACA
Source organism: Chrysochloris asiatica (assembly GCF_000296735.1). Taxonomy (NCBI): domain Eukaryota; kingdom Metazoa; phylum Chordata; class Mammalia; order Afrosoricida; family Chrysochloridae; genus Chrysochloris; species Chrysochloris asiatica. Next base: position 1,773,147 of record NW_006408816.1, read on the forward strand.
GCAGCAGTGCCACCAACAGACCCCACTGGGACTATCAAACAGCTGTTGGAATGATCAGCTGTAATCATATGACCCTTTGCTTGATAAGCGCCCCAGTGGTGTCCAGGCTGGGATGGACTCATTCTGACCCATGGCATTATGAGAAAAAGAGAAAAGCAGTGTACACCCCGATCCAGTGTCCTGGATCAGGGCAGTGTTCCCTAAGAAAGAGATTCCAGCATATCTGAAATTGCTCTTCACTTTCCTGTCACGCTCAGTGGCAGACCTTTGGATGACCTGGGGTTTGGCCACTGACATGGGTGTCCCCCTTCCCTGTGGTGAGGGCATGAAAGATCACCACCAGTCCTTCCTCTCTCTATTCTGTGTCACCACGGGTGAATTTTCATGTAAAGTGAGCCTGTCCTAGGGTGTAAAATGCTGCATCTCCAGCTTCCTTGCACTGATCTCTCCAGTTCACTGGATGACTGGGGTGCCCACCTTCTGTCTTTCCTCTTTTCCAAAACATATGACCAATGACTATGTCTCAGGTCATGGATGGGTGGAGATCTCAGGACCAGGCATCTTTGCAGAGGTATTGTTGGTCATATCAACGATATGTAGGAACCTCCATAATTACAACAGTTCCCTAAGTCCTTTCATTCCACAAAGTCAGGAGAATTAATTGTTTAGTCTGAATCTGCAATGTGTATGGGTTAGGGCCAAGATTCTGGAGAACCTATTCTATCAGGGATACCTTCAAAAATGTCCAATGATCACTCAGTTGCATATCAAAAGGAAAAGTGTTAATACAGAAGCAAGAGAAAAAAAATGTATGGGAAGTTCAGCAAAACCTCACAGACTGGTCATCCCATTAGAAGAAATGAGTGCCTTTCTAAAACAAATTACAGCCTTGAAAAAGGAACATTCTGACCTGTTCCCATGAAACTCAAAAAGGCTGACAGACTGCACAACCAAAGAGCTTAAAAGTTAAGGATTTAAAGAGACAATGGTCAAAAGCAGTTGATTTTAGGCAGATTAAAGCAGGGTCAGAGTGGGAAATGGTGTGTCAGAGTGGGAAATGGTGTATCAGGTCTGAAATGGGGTGCTTGTTGGTAGGTCAGCCTCACCTGGGATGTTAATCCTAGGGTTGGCCTTCCCCTTGTATGAGTCTCAGTGCTCCTGGGAGATCCTTAATGGGATAATCCAGGAGATTGAAGATCACCCTGACTGACTAGTCCTTATGGGAATGTTCTCTGGAAAATCCAATATCATCTTAAAGGTGTATTGGGATTATGGAGGTTCCTGCTTATCACTGATATGACCAACAACACCTCTGCAAAAATCTGCTGTCATGGGAGATCACCCAGTATCTTGGGTTAGAGGTAGAAAGTGCCTCTTTGTGTTTGGACCCTGGACTCGAACTGGTGACTCAAAATCTGAAATGAAAAAGGGAAAGAGGGAGAGGCAATAGAGATATGGACAATTCAGGCAGAAAATCATGCATACAATACATACAAGTGAATATCCACTTTATTCACATTTACACCTTACCTCAAGAAGAAGAAAGAAGCAGAGAGTTTTCAGGCTCCTGGGTTTTAGCATCAACAATGTCATGTGTCTCCTGTTCCTCCTCTCCACAAATCTGAAGAAACAGACACAACTGCAATCGCTGCTTCTCAAGGATGCAAGCACACTGGGCATTCACATACAATTTTATTGCTAACTGAAAGTACACTTCAAAGAGAGAAGAGGGTCTGTATATGCCAGTGGACAAGAACCTAAGGAATTAGGAAGCAAGGTTTAATAAACTCAGGACTACTCCCCTAGGGAGTCAGTATATGTCAAACGGTCATACTGCGGGCAAGTCTTTTTATTCTTTTCACGTGTTTCCATATCATAAACCACAAGGTGTATCCAGGATTTTTGTGGTAGGTGTTCCTGGATCTCAATTGGTTTACTATGGTCTGCCTTTCCTTTAGCATGGACCAGGGAAAGACTGTCTATTATAGGGTAAGCAGTCTAGTGCTTAAACCTTACACTAGACTAAGCAATAAACCTTACAACATTGGGCTGAGAATTAAGTGAGATCATTCAAAGCTTGTAACAATACGTCTGGACTGTATGGTTTTCACAATAAATATTATATATTGTTTTATAAATAAAATCTTGTATCAGAGTTATAAAATTCAGAGTTTTCTCAGAAGAGATGGTGAAAGTAATTTCTCTCATAGATGGTGAAACTAGTTTTAACATCATCACAAGAGCATTTCAGTTGGTCAGGCACAGTTGTGTTTTGTGAACTGCACAAAAGCATCAGAGAGAGGGAGTGAGAAGGATCTAAAAGCAGCCCTTATTCTCCTTGCACTGTCACGTGATTTAAAAGATAAACTGTTGATTGCATTTCCTCCATAAGGCTGTAAAACTATGCACTTTTTTTCCTTCTTATGTAAAATCTATGTATTCCCAAAAAATAGCTAATATATATATATATTATATCTTATGTAATTAATTTTCTCTTTATTTTCTCAAATGGAAAAAAAATACATTCAACTACTTCCTAGCCATTAATATATAGATCTGTTAGACTCTGCCAGCTAATGAAATCCAGTCAGGTCACCTACTTCAGCTACGTTAACCTTAAAACAGTTTTAGCTTTGCCATTATTCTCAACGGCCTAAATCATCTTCAAAATGTTTCAGAGGAAATACTGAATATTGCACAGTAGCCAGTTCAAAAAACAGAATAATATATCTAGCTGTACTCTGTTCTCTCTTACATTTTGTCCTATTGAAATCTACCTGCTGTTTAAATTCCATAGCTTGATACTCTGATATTAACCTTGAGCCCCAAGCTCCACAGGATTTACCAAACATGCAGACAATGTCTTATTAACTTGCTCTTTGTCATCCTTTCTCTGTATCTCTCAGATGTGAGCTTGTAATTTTCTGTGGTGGGGCACTTGTATATAATAGCTTGCACCATTTAATTGAATGAGGGGTTTAAAGAACATTAAAGCACTTAGAGGAAAATAGTGCTGGAATATAATGTCCTTTCTGGGTGTTTAGTCAGCTTTCTGGGTCCTAATCAATAGGCTGATCAACAACTGCAGAAGAGACAAGGGTGACAGAAAAGATGTGTAACTCTAAGGAGTAGGGAAACAGAGAAACCCAGATCCTTCTCAAGGGGAAATTGAAGTAAAAATTAGAGAACTTAGATAAAAATTGTGCATCCACAGAGTATATGTTCCATAAATCGAGTCCATAAACATTTATGGAGCATGTACTTTGTGGATAGTACTGGACACTGTGTCAAGGAAAACACAAAGAAAAACAAAACTAAAAAAAAAAACAAAAAAACCAACCCAGAAATATTCTAATATTAGTAGATCCTAGTGAAGTCCTGATGTGGTGCCATAGATAAGCACTGAACTGCTATTCCCAAAGTCAGTGGTTCAAACTCACCAGCTGTGCCTTGGAGACACTATACAGGATCATTATGAGTCTGAACTGACTTGGTGGTACTTATCAACAAAAACAAGAGTGTACACAACATTAGAATAAGACTATAAAGAGTTTGATGTTATTGTTTGTATCACCATAGCAGTAAAAACGAGTATTTCCTTTGGTGGCAATAAACACTTTTTTGACAAATGTATGGATTTAAGCTATAATATTTATGACTAAAGATAAATGAGAAAGCTACTATGCAGGAAGTGTAAAGGAGGAGGGCAGCTAGAAGGAATGAGCTTTTTTCCCCGCCTAACTCCATGTTATCTGCTAATATAAAAAAGAAAAAAAAAATCCATACAAATCTCTTGGGTACATAGTAATTATTATCACGACCTGTTTATTTATAATCACACAGCATGAGAAATCTTTATTCTAAATCCTGTTTAGTGACTAAGGCCAATAAAGTGATTATTCTGTTAGTAATGAAAGATGGAAAGAAATGAATGATGAAAAATACAACATACCAACAAAGGAGCAGAGGAAATTTTAGTCCTTTTCTTAAATGATAAGGAAAATAAAAATACTTTCCTTCTTTTTTTCATAATAGCCAAGCCTACAGCATGTGTCTGTGGCAGATCAAATATTAAAAGCAAATTTTAATAAGTGCAACTCAAAAGGGGATTTATAAAGCTTAGGGGATTTGGAGAGAAGTGTTCAGTTCAGGGAATTCCATGGCTTCAGGGCATAACAGGTGAATGCTCTGTTGACCATGGATGAGAGGCCTGACAAGGAGCTTGATGAATTTGAGATTTATTATTAGAAAGTAAGGAATGAGGGTAGGTATAAATGGAGGCCACTTCTGATAGAATGAAAGAGAAGTTCCACACAGGTAATGAAAAACTCAGAGCCAAATTTTAAAGTCAATGTACTGACTGATAGCAAGTGAGTGTAAATCTGACATAACTGAAGTAATGTGATTGAATTTATTGCCATCAGTAAATGCATGGGTTGCAACAGGTGGAACAATGCTATAGTTTGTGAATGTTAGGAGTTTGGAGAGCTTCCATATAACATAATCGACAAGTCATAACAGCTCACATTATAACAGTAAAAGCAGCAAAAGTATTTTAAACTGAATAGTCAATTAAATGCTTTAAATACTTGAAATAGGACGTTGGAAGTGTTTTTCACTAGTAAAAGATTTTAAGCAGTTAACTAAAAATGATTTGGGAAAGCAAAGAATAATGCAGAAATAAAAGTATTATATAGTTACCCTATATAGGCTTTCCAAGGAGCAGCTGGTAGGTTTGAACTGTTGACCTTGCGGTTCACAGTTCACTGTTGATCCTACAGTGCCATACTAGGAGTCCATTGTTGTTGTTGTTAGGTGCCATTGAATCGGTATCGACTCATAGCAACCCTATGCACAACAGAACGAAACACTGCCCCGTCCTGGGTAAACCTCCTCTTTTTCTCTGACCCTCCACCTTACCAAACATGATATCCCTCTCAGTGACTGGTACCACATAACAATATGTCCACAGTATGAGAGATGAAGTTTGGCCATCCTGGCCTCCAAGGAGCACTCTGGATGCACTTCGTCCAACACAGATCTGTTTGTTCTTTTGGCAGCCCATGGAACTTTCAATATTCTCCTCCAACACCATAACTCAAATGTATAAATTCTTCTTCCTTATACATTGTCCAGCTTTCACATATGCATATGAGGAGTCCATTAGTGTCAATTAAAATGAAAATGGAAAATGTGGCACACACTAGGTAAACACATTAACTGGTCATATTGTTGTTGTTATGTGCTGTGGAGTCGGTTCCGACTCATAGCAACACTATATAGGGTTTCCGAGGCTGTAAATCTTTATGGGAGCAGAAAGCCTCATCTTTCTCCCACGGAACAGCTAGTCGTTTCGAACTGCTGACCTTGCGGCTTGCAGCCCGATTCGTAACCACTACGCTACCAGACTGGTCATAGGAGCAGGTAAAGGAAAGTGATATCAATAATTGATACCAGACAAACAATTATTTCTTATAATACAGGGATGTTCCTACTTCTAAGGAAGGGCTAGCTTAATCAAAGAGAAAATTGTGAAACATTGCACTGGGATATTGTTGTTAAGTGCCGTCGAGTCACTTCCGGCCCATAGCGACCCTGTGTAGAGTTTCCAAGAAGCAGCAAGTGAGCTTGATCTGCCGACCTTGCAGTTCAAATGACTTTGTAGTCTGGCACATTAACCTACAATGCCACACCATTGTTGTTGTTGTTAGGTGCCATCGAGTCGGAACCGACTGATAGCGACTCCATGCACAGCAGAACGAAAAAATGTCCGATGCTGGGCCAACCTCACTACCGCTGCCACACTCGATGCCATCAATGATGCCACCTGGCCAATCTACCTCGTTAGGGGTCTTCCTCTTTTTCTCTGACCCTCCATCTTACCAAATATGATGTCCTTCTCCAGCGACTGTTCCCTCCTGACAATATGTCCAAAGTATGAGAGACGAAGTTTGACATTTTGGCCTCCAAGGAGCACTCTGGCTGCACTTCTTCCAAAACAGTTCTATTGTTCCTTTGGCAGTCCATGGCACTTTCAGTATTCTCCAACACCACAACTCAAAGGCATCAATTCTTCTATGATCTTCCTTATTCACTGTCCAGCTTTCACATCCATACGAGGTTATTGAAAATACCATGGCTTGGGTCAGGCGCACCTTAGTCCTCAAGCTGACACTTTTGCTCTTCAACACTTGAAAAAGTTCCTGTGCAGCAGATTTGCCTAATGCAATATGCTGTCTGATCTATTGACTGCTGTTTCCATGAATGTTGATAGTTGATCCAAGAAGAATGAAGTCCTTGACAACTTCAACTTTTCTCCATTGATAAGAATGTTGTTTATTGGTCCAGTGGGGAGGATTTTCGTTTTCTTAACATTGAGATGTAATCCATATGGAAGGCTGTGCTCTTTGATCTTCATCAGTAAATGTTTTAAGTCCTATTCACATTTAAGTCCAATGCCACACCATTAGGACAACAATATTTCTTCTTTCCATCCTGCTTTTTTACCCCAGCTTTTCTTGTCTTCTCTTCTACTCCAACATTTATTGTCAATGAATTTTAAAACAGGTTTTCCTAGTTTGCAAGGGCTGCAATAACAACAACAACAACAACAACAACAAAACCCCACAAAGTGTGTACTTTAAAGAACATAAATTGGAGTTCTAAAATATAGAAGTCCAGATTCTGAGCACTAGAAAAGGTATGATTTCACCTAGTTTCAAGTGATCCCAGAAATACTGAGCATGTCTTAGCTGCTTTTAGATGCATTAGCCTCTGTTGTCACATAGCCCCTGTTTACCAGTTATATATCACACCGCTTAGGGAGAATTAGGATAGGTTCATCTCTGCTCAACCATGACCTCATTTGATTTGAATGATAAAAATCTTCCTATCCATGAGCATGATATATTCTCCATTTTTGTAAAACTTTTGGTTTCTCGTAGTAGTGTTTTGTAGTTTTCTTTGTATAGGTCTTTTGTTTCTCTATTTGATTTAGTCCTATATATTTAATCTTTGGAGTAGCTATTGCAAATGCTAATTTTCTTTTCCAAATTGTCTTATTAGCATCAGATCCAACTGATTTTTGTGTATTGATCTTATGCTCTGCCACTTTGATGAATCTTTCAACAAGTTAAAATAATTTTCTTGCTGAATCTTTGGGTTTTTTTATGTTTAGGATCATTTCATCTGCAAAACAGGGGAGAGTTTTGTTTCTTCTTTGATAATTTGGATGCTCTTAATTTCCCTTTCTTGGCTTACAGCTCTGGCTAAGACTACCCACATAATATTGAATAGTTTTAATAAAGGGCATCCTTGTCTGGTTCCCATTAAAAAATGGATGCTTTTAGTTTCTGTCCATTGAGAGTAATTCTGACTGTTGGATATGGATATATTCTCTTTTTATGTTGAGGAACTTCTGTTTAAATTCCTACTTTGTTGAGTGTTTTTATCAAGAAAGGATGTTGTTTTTTGTTAATGCCTTTTCTGCATCCATCAATGTAAGCATTTAGTTCTTGTTCTTTTAAATTTATATGGTAGATTATGTTGATTTTCTGATATTGAATCATTCTCTCATCCTTGGTATGAATCCCACTTCTCATCATGACTTATTTTTCTGGATATGTTATTAATTATATTGGTTGGGATTTTGTTGAGAATTTTTGCATCTATGTTCATGAGGGAGAGTGGTCTATAATTTTCTTTGTTTTTAATGATGCCCTTGCCTTGATTTTATATGAGGGTTATACTTGCTTCATAAGCTATATTTGGGAGCTTTCCACCCTTTTCTATGTTTTGGAAGAGTTTGAGTAAAATTTGTATCAGCTCTTCATGAATGTTTGGTGCAACTCACCAGTAAAGTCATCTGGGTTTTGAATTGTTTTTGTTGTTGTTATTGGGAATTTTTAATGAACTGATCATTTTTTCTCTTTTGTTATAAGTCTGCTCAAGTTTTCTACTTCATTCTTTGTTTGTTTAGGTAGGTGTGATAGTTAGGGTTTTGTGTCAAATTGACTAGACCAGGACTCCTAGTGGGTTGGCAGTTGAGGTTGTTCCCATGGTGATGAAACCTAATACAAGTATAGTAAACTCAGTGATGATTGGCTATGAGCAACCAATCAACTGAAAGGATGTTTCCTTAGGGTTGTGGCATGTTCCCAATATAAAGGACATGCAGGAAAACATTGCTTTCTTTTTTTCTGTGTGGGGACCAGGAACTCTAAAATTATGAGCCATTTCCTTGATATAAACGTCTCTTTATATATATATATATATATATATATATATATATATACATATAAATACATATATATATATATATACACACACACATATATAAGCTTAACATTTTGATTCTCCAGAAAACCTGGCATAAGGTATGTGGTGCTTAAAGAGTGTTGTTCTAAAGAAACAAATCACAAGGATGATTTTTTTAAATTGGTTCTCAACTCTAATTTTAAAGGCACTATGGATGCATGTCTAGGAGCTCTGGTAGCGTAGTGGTTATGAATTGGGCTGTGAACTGCAAGGTCAGCAGTTCAAAACTACCAACTGCTACACGGGAGAAAGATGAAGCTTTCTGCTTTGGTAAAGATTTACAGCCTCGGAAACCCTGTTTAGGGTCGCTATGTGTCAGAACCGATTCGACAGCAGTTAACAACAACAACAACAACATGGATGCATGTCTAACCTCCACTTTATAGGAATCAGCCTTGGGCTGAATTTGAGTTTGGTTCTTTTTCTCCCTGTGGAGTCAGAGAATGCAGACATGGTTCCCACTTGGTTTAAACAGTTGGCATCAAAAGCAGGATTCATTGCAATGGGTCCAGACTCATGGAAACATGGGGTTTTGTAGGCAAAAGAATGAAGGGACATGGGAAGTGAAATGTCTGACTTAGCAAAAAGACAATTATAAGTCAATCATAAAATGGGCTGAAAACTTGAATAGCCATTTCACCAAAAGCACATTGAATGGCCAATAAACTCTTGAAAAGATGCTTAACAATCAGAGAGATGCAAATTAAAATCATAATAGGAAGCATTACACTCCCAGGAGGGTAGCTAAGGAGTTTTGGTGTGGCATTGTAAGGTAAGTACTAGACTGTTAACTGCAAGGTTGGTGCTTCAAACTGGAGAAGGGTATCATGTTTGGTAAGGTGGTGGGTCAGAGAAAAAGAGGAAGACCCCCAGAGAGATGGATTACCAAAGTGGCTGCATCACTGGGCTCAAGCATGACAATGATTGTGAGGTCAGCCCAGGACTGGGTTAGTGTTTCTTTCTGTTGTGCAGAGGGTAGATATGAGTCAGCACCTAATAACAAAAACAAGAGGCTGAATGAACCCCAAACTTGATAGGCCCCAAGAGAAAATAAGTAAGACATATCATACTCTAACTCTCCAAAATCAAAGACAAGGAAGGAATCCTGAAAGCAGCTTAGGAGAAATGAAAAGTTACCTACAAAGGACAATCAGTACAATTTAACTTTGATATCTCTGCATGGATTAAAACCAGGAATGGTGTCCGCCAGGGTTGTATTCTTTCACCATACGTATTCAATCTGTATGCTGAGCAAATAATCCAAGAAGATAAGTTATATGAAGAAGAATGAGGTATCAGGATTGGAAGAAGACTCATTAGCAACTTTGGATATGCAGATGTTACTACCTTGCATGCTGAAAATGAATAGGACTTAAAGTACTTATCTCAATGTCAAGGAAACAAAAATCATCACCCTTGGACCAATAAATAAGATCATGTTAAATGGAAAAACGATTGAAGCTTTCAAAGATTTAAGTTTGCTTGGATCTACTATCAACACTCATGGAAGCAACTGTCAAGAAATCAAACAATATATTGCACTAAGCAAATCTGCTGCACAAGACCCCTTTAAAATGTTTAATCATGAAGATGTCAATTTGAGGATTAAGGTGAGCGTGATGTAAGTTGTGATATTTTCAATCACCTCATATGCATGGGAAATATGGGCAATGAATAAGGAAGACCACAGTAGAATTATGCATTTGAGTTATGATGTTGGGGAGTAGTATTAAAAGTGTCATGGACTGCCAGAAGAACAAATTTGTGTTAGAAGTACAGCCAGAATGCTCCTTAAAAGCCGGGATGGTGAAATTTCATCTTTCATATTTCAGATTTATTATTGGGGAGCTCTGGTAGCATAGTGGTTACGGATCGGGCTGCAAACCTTAAGGTCAGCGGTTCGAAACTACCAGCCACTCCGCGGGAGAAAGATGAGACTTTCTACTCCCGTAAGGATTTACACCCTCGGAAACCCTGTACAGGGTCGCTATGGGTCAGAACCGACTTGACGGCACTTAACAACAACAACAACATCAGTCCATGAAGATATTGTTTTGGGTAGAGTAGAGGGTCAACAAAAAAGAGGAAGAGCAACGTTATTGGTGGATTGGTGACAGCAGCAATGGGCTCAGTTATAGCAATGGTTATGAGGCTGGCAAAGGATTGGGCAGTGTTTCATTCTGTTGTGAGCGGTGTTTCTTTTAGTTGCAGTGGACTTGACAGCAATTTACAATAACAACAATGGTGTTTGGTTATGGTGAAAAAGATTTTATAAGTTTCCCCCTGCATGCTATTATATATTCATGGATATAATTGCAGCAACTATAAATACATATGTAGAAATATCCTCTTTCAAGCCTATGTATGAATCATTGGGTCTGGAATACCTGTACCCCATAGTCTCAGGAGACACCAAGATCAATTGATATAATAGTTAATAAAAAAAATTATCTGCATCCTACTTTGGTGACTTGGGTCCTAAGAGTTTATGATAGGCCAGCTAAATTACAACTATTGGTCTCGCCCCATCCAGAGCAATGAAGAGTGATGAAAACAAAACTCAATCTGTATGAGCCTGAGACCAGACCAGAGCTAGATGGTACCAATTTACCACTGCTGATTTCTCTGAAAGGGATTACAATAGGAGTTTCTGAATAGAGTGGGAGAACAATTATATACATACATATATATATATAGTGAAAAATCATAAAAAAACACTCCACTTAAAAGTTTGGCAGAGACTGGTAGAAGCCATGAAGCTATAGCCCTTAGACTATAGCCTTTAAAGCTATAACTGGTGATCTCCATGGCTCAACTTTCACTCAATGTCTTTTGTTGTTTAATGCCCTTGAGTCAGTTCATACTACAGTGTGCTTGAACTGCCAATTTTTGGTTAGCAGTCCCGTGCTTATCCTAAAGTGGCAAACCAGGAGCTCATGTAAGAAAATGACAGGTCTATAAGATAAACAATAACACCAGAAATTACATACTGCTTAAAAAATTCAGCCATAATGGATCAAAAGGGCGGCATTACCCAGGGATAAAACTCAGAAGAAATAAAAGGATAGGAATGTAGGACAATAGTGTAGCTAAACTAGTAAAACATGGCTGCTTTGAATATTATGCTTTTTTTTAAAGAACAATCTATATAGAATCAAACTGACAACAACTTAAAAGATTCAATAGCAACTTTAGGGGCAATGAGTTTCTATGTAAAGAGGAGGGAACAACTCAGAAAAGGAGAGTGTGAATGGCTGCACAACCTGAAGAGTGTAGTCAGTGTTACAAAGTGGTCCAAGTCAAAATTGTTAAGGTGGATGTTTTGTTGTGTATGTCCTCAACAACATCAGAATAAATAAAATTGATAGACAAAGAAAAACAAACCTCAGACTTTTTAAATTTCATTCGTAAAATTTCACAGTAACTTTCACTACTCTAAGTTAATTGGACATTCCAGTGAGTAGGTGAAGATTTAAATTTTACTTTGAACTCTTTTTGCCACCACAAGTTCTTAATTATTGGAGAGAATTATTAGCGCAGTTATTCTTATTCTAGTTATTCTGTTCTTGGATATGTACATTTTCACAGTAATTTTCTTTGAAATAATGTTAAATTGCTTCCTTTCCCTATCAAATTTTTATTGTCTGAAGTCTAATCAAAACTGTATTTCCTAATGAGTTTTTAACTATGGGAATGAACAATGAATTTAGATAAATAGAAAATGCTGTGCTGGTGTGAACAACCCAATCCCTGAGATACTTCAATTTAAATGATCACTGTTGTTGGTGTAGTTGAGTACCGTGGAGTCAGTTCCGACTCATAGTGACCCTGCACAGGATTTCTGAGGCTATAAATCTTTATGGGAGCAGAAAGCCTTTCTCCCATGGAACAGCTGTTAGTTTCGAACTGCTGACCTTGACGTTAGTAGCCCAATTCACAAACACTATGCTACCAGAGCTCCTTAAATGATCACTGTAGGGTACAGTTTATTAAGGTGACTTATATGGCACTGTAGGATCAGTTCAAACCCACCAGCTGCTTCTCAGAAACCAGAAATAGGGTCACTATGAGTCAGAACCAACTTGACAGCACTTAAAATTTACAGTAGAACATTTTTTAGATAGGAACCAGCAAAATGTAAATTTTATTTCAAACTCTTGTTACTGAAATGTGATCGCTGTACTGTCTCAACCAATGTAAAATGTTATTTTTTCATTTATGGCATAAAACCACACAGATTGTGATGATGGGATCAAATCTCACATTTGAAAATTTGCTCATGTAAACAAACAACTATAATAATTTATTATTTTGATATGAGGACAGAGTAAAAGTTTGGTTAAAACTGTAAATTAAGTTTTTCTTAAATATTTTTGTAATGTAATACTGTGGCAAAGATATTTATATAAACTTAAATTATTCTAATCTTAATTAGAGAACAATGAAGTTCTGATTATTTGAATTTTAGCCTCATCTGACCAATCATTCATGCCTTTTCCACTTATCAAAGTTTTTTTAATTAGCTTCATTAAGAAAACACCAAAGAATTACTCACAGCCATCAAGTCTACTCATGTTGTTAGGTATCATCAGTTGTTACTGTCGCATAGCCTATACACAAAAGAACAAAACACTGCCTGCTCCTCGGTCATCCTTAAAATTGTTTTTTTACATTTGAGCCCATTGCTGTAGCCACTGAGGCAATCCACCTGTTTGGGGGTCCTCCTCTTTTTCTACGACCCTACACTTCTCCAATCATGATGTTCTTTTCCAGGGATGGGTACCTCTTGATAATACGTGAAAACTGAGAAATGAAGCTTGCCATCCTTGCTTCTAAGGAGCATTATGGCTATATTTCCCCCAACACCATTTTGTTTTTATTCCGGGAGCTCACAATGCTTTCAGTATTCTTTGCCAATGCTTTAATTCACATGCATTAGTTCTTCTATATTCATTCTCCAATTTCCACATGCAAATGAGGTGATTGAAAAGAAAATACCATGGCTTGGGTAAGGCACACCTTTGTCCTTAAACAGATATATTTGCTCTTGAACACTTTAAAGAGGTCTTTTGGAGCAGATTCCCCTAATGCAATATGTCATTTGATTTCTTGATTCCTGCTTCCAAGAGCATTGATTGCGGATCCAAGCAAATTGAAGTCTTTGACAACCTCCATGTTTACTCCATTCATCCTAATGGTGTAGCTATGAGCATTTTTATTTTATTTACATTGTGGTGCAGTCCATATTGAAAGATGTAGTCTTTGATTTTCATTAGTTATTTCAAGTCCTCTCCACATTCAGCAAGAAACATTGTGTTGTATACATATGTCCAGTTGTTAGTCTTTCTCTAATCCTGATGCTACGTTCTTCTTCATATTATCAAGATTCTCAGATTATTTGCTCAGCATACAGATTGAAAAAAATTTAGTGAAATTACACAATCCTGAAGCACATCTTTCTTTATTAAAACCATTAAATAACCCCTGATTATATTCAAACATCTGCATTTTGGTCTAAGCACAGGTTCAGATGAGCACAATTAAGTGATCTGGAATATACATTCTTTGCAATACTATCCATAATTTGTTAGTATCCATACATTTGAATGCTTTTGCATAGTCAATAAAGCACAACATCTTTTCTAAGGGAGAAAGATGAGGCTTTATGCTTCTGCAAAGATATAACCTCAGAAAGCCTATAGGGGTCACTATGAGTCAGATCTGACTCAATAGTACTTAGCAACAATAACAAATATCTTTTTAGTATTGTCTGCTTTCAGCCAAGATCCATCTGATGGCAGCAATGATATCCCTTGTTCCACAATCTTTTCTGAATCTGGCTTGTATTTCTGGCAGTTCCCTGTAAATAGACTGTTGCAACTGTTTATGAATTATCCTCAGCAAAATTTTGCTTGCATGTTGTATTAATGATATTATTCAATGATTTGCACATTCTCTTGGGTGTTCTGACACATTCATAGTGACCCTGTATAGGGTTTCTGAGGCTATAAATCTACATGAAAGCAGATATCTTCATCTTTCTCTGCTGAGTGACTAGTGGGTTTCCAAGGCTATAAATCTTTATGAAAGTACATATCTTCATCTTTCTCTGCCGAGTGACTGGTGGGTTGAATTACCTACCTTGCAGTCTAGGGTTTATCCCACAGAGCCACCAGAAATTAGTTAATTTAAAAATCTTTATTTAACATTGTAAATATATTGTAAGTAAATTCTCATTTTTATTATCATTGTAACTTCACTCATTTCAAGAAAACACTTATTTCCATTGTAACATAAGTAATGTATTTCAAAAATCTCAAGTAAAAAACTCTATGTAGATGTGCATACAGGTAGTTTTGCAGCCATATGATTACTTCCCTCTTTGGTAATGGGTTTTAAAACACTGAAGTTAATTTTACCCAATGGAACAAAGTAACAACAAAGAGTTACTAAATTATTCTTGTTTATATAACACATGTTTCACTTAGTACACTGTCAGCAGATTTTCCCTAAGAATAAAACAATGAACTCTTAAATATCACAATTAGAATATCTATACCCCATTTTAACAGTAGAATTGAGCAGTTTTCTTCTTTTCTTATGTCCTCTTTGATTTTTTCCATATCTTATCATTGTTGTACTAGAATATAATTCTAGAAGTAGAATTGCTCAGTTTAAAATAAAGAACATTTAGTTTTTAAACACATGCTGCTTTATTTTTTCTGCTGCTTTTATAAACTCACCGTTGCCACTATTGAGTATTGCCTTTTCAAATATATGTCATTTTAATAATCAAAATTATAATATATTATTAGCCATACTTATTTAGATTATTCATAAATTTGGTAAGCTTTATCTGTATATTTTTATTGCTAGCCCCAGTTCTCAAGTCAAATCATGACAATCCATTACTCAATAGGCAAGGTAAACACAGGCTTATTTGTTCTTATTTACTAATTTGGAGTCCTGGTATGGTGCTGTTGAATAAGTACTGGACTGTTAACCAAAAAGTTGAATGAATGACTCAAAGGCACTTAACAACAACTGAACATTTGCACATGTTTTCTTCACATCAGAGTCAGCTTCTAAGTGTGGGTGACACCTGTCTCTCTTAAATCCACAGCACCTTGTGAAATCCACACAAATGTGTTCAATAAGGATTGGTACGTAAACATATGTAAACCCATATTTAACTTGCTTATTGGATAATATGTCCCAGATCCCATGTGCTACTTAGTCTCGATTGATTGTGGATCATATCCTTGTGATCTATAGGGTTTTCATTGACTGTTTTTTTGGAATTAGATTAACAAGTCTTTCTTCCTATATATTTATTAGTTTTCTTGTTGTTGTTAAGTGTTGTTCCATTGGTTCTGACTCTTAGCGACCCTGCATAGCATTTCTGAGGAGTGTCTGGTAAGTTTGAACCACCAATATTGCAATTGGTAGTTGAATGATTATTCTACAATGCCACACCAGGACAATATTGTTATTGTTGCTGTTAAGTGCCATTGAGTCAGTTCTGACCTATAGCGATGCTGTATAGGGTTCATGAGGAGCAGCTGGCAAGTTTGAACTACCAACCCTGCAGTTAAAAGCAACGTTGCAGTCTAGTGCATTAACTCACAGTGCAATTTTCATTCTGTGAGAATACAATTTACTTTAAGAAATATTTTGTTGTTTTTATTTCTTTGATTTGTAAACATTAATACCATTAGCAGAGAGCATGGAAGCTCTGTTAGACTGCTAACAACAAGGTGAGTGGTTCAGGCCCATCAGCTACTCTGTGTGATGTCGAGAACTGGCCTCGACATGGGGGTTCGGTTCAGGAAGGAAGGAGATCTGGCGGCAACAGCGACAGATAAAGAATACACACAAAAACACAACAAGAGAGACACATAGACACCCTGGAACTAAGGCGGATGCGTAACTGGCGTCAGACTGATCCTGCATTGTAAACATTTTGGCTACGCATGCCTTTTGCACACCTTGCTAACTGCAATGCCTGCCCGAGCTGCAAGCCGTAATGCATGCGGGCTTTGGTCTGCGCCCCAGTTTTATTTCAGGGTGGAGCTTTACACAAAGGAAGGCGGAGTTTGTTAAGATGGGGTACAGAAGTGAAATGTGATTAATCGTTCAACACAGGACACAAGGATTTACAGGTACAAATTCTAAAACATACATCACAAATTGTCCTGATAATCTAACATCCATAATTTTCCAGAAATTCAAGCAAATTATTACATGGTACTTTTCAGGTTCAAATCCCAGGGCAGCAACTCGGTTTCTCCAGGCTAATTAACATACCTATAGCACCTAATCTCCAATGGGGGAAGGTGAAAAGGATTGAAAGGAATCCCGCTGTGTTGGCTGCCAGGGCCAGGTCTGCAGGAGGAAGTAAGGCGCCTAGGTGAATGGGCTGCACCTGGAAGCAATTTAAGATGGCAGTCCTTTTGTTCTTTAAAGAAAAACCTGGAAGTCACCAATCTATTTTGAGTTAATTCCTTGGGCAGCCTGGCTCCAGCAAACTTGCTTTTGGAACTTTCTACAGCCTCGGCTTTAGGAGCAGTTTTTTGTTTTAATATTTGTCCATGGGTAACAAGGGTTCATGTATTAAGTTAATATCAAACATAACTGAATAATTTGATAAAGAACAGTTTGGACAAGTTTGCCCAGTGGCCAGAGTTTGTTCCTCAGAGATTTGTTCCCAGAACCTTACACACTGCTAACACTGTGGAGACATTGAGAGAGGCACATTAAGAAACCATTTTCTCAGAAGCTGCAATTACAGGAGTTCGAAGCATAGAGTGAATTAATAGGACTAAAGAGAATTATACAGAGCTAGCCCCACAGTGAGTTTGTAACAGCCAATGACCCCGGACGTCCGGAGGTCTTCCTTGAGCCCACAGGTTCTCTGGCCAGCAGGTCGGAGCGCGGCCACGTGCTGGAAATTTCGTCCATGACACTGGTCCTCAGCACCCCAATACCTGCGGTCTGTAACAGTGTGAGAAAGATGGGTTTTTCTAGTTTCCTTAAGATGTACAGCCTAGGACACCCTATAAAGGGTCAGTAGGAGTTATAACCAACTCGGTGGCACTTAAACCAACAAAAACAAGAATACCATTAGCCATTTCCTATTAATATAGCTGCAAAATTGTTTTCTAGTCAGTAGTTCATCATTGTTAGATGCATATCCATTTGTTTGCCTGTACCCAATGGTTCTTGTATCTGTTTTCCATATTTCCCTACACAGATTGAAGCTTTTTCTTCCTGTGGATGGTTGTATTTGTGTTCTTTTTCTGCAACTGGTCACAAGGCCATAGCTGGTATTTAGAACTCCCTTCTTCTACTTGTTGTTGTTAAATGCAGTTTGTTGGTTCTGACTCATAGCTGCTGGTGAGTTTGAACTACCAACCTTGTGATTGTGCTTATCCTATACCACCACACAAGAACTCCTTCTTCCACTGCCTTTGCTACAGTTTCTTTGCCTTATATAAGCACCTCAGCTAGAGATCTCACTTTGACTGGTGGGTGAACCAAATCTTCACTTCTTGAGGGTATAGGGCATTAGTAGTCATATCAGAATTGGGTTACTTTAGTTTAAAATTGAGTTTAATCACAGGATGTGGCAGTACTAACAGACATCATAAGGAATCTCCTGGATCCCACAGATATTCTTCTTTACCTCTATCATGTAATGACATCCTATTTCCTCTGGGTAATAGGTTCTATCATACCACTACATACATAAACTCCCTTATTTTTCTGTAGATCCAGAGGCATGAGGAGCCTGAAGTGATTAGGGGGCATTCTTAACTTCTAGTTCAATGGAACCAATGTTGTGTATGCAGGTGGGAGTATTCCTCCCTTTGGAACAAATTTTTCATACCTGAAGAGCATAGGGTTGCAGAAATTGTGTGAATGGCTCAGTAGGAGTAATGATGAGTGGTAGCAATCCCATTTCCACCTCTTGGTTCCTAGACCCATGAATTTTGATTTCTAGAAAACATCACCACATATTGGATACTGGCTTAGAGCATATATAGTTTCCTGGAGAACATTATCCCTTCTTTACAAGGTATTGCCATTGGTTTCACTACCTGACACAGTAATTGCATCTTTAGAAGGTCATTTGATCATTCAGTCAAACCAGCTGCTTCAGGATAATGAGTAACATGGTAAGACCGAGTGAATTATGTCAGCATAGATCCATTGCCATACTTCATTTGCTAGGAAGTGAGTTTACTGATTCAAGTCAATGCTGCATGGGATACCATGATTGTGAACAAGGCATTCTATGAGTCCACAAATGGAAGTTTTGGCAAAAGCATTGTATGTAAGGAAGGTGCATCTATATCCAGAGTAAGTATCATTTCCAGTAAGACCAAAATGTTGTATTGTCTGCGGCGAAAGAGCTATGCTATAATCAATAAGCTAACAGGTTGCTGTGGTAGGGAAAGGTGATCAAGGCTCCTGTGGGCTAAATTATGACATAGAACTCAATAGTTAATATAGGTAGGGCAGTGCAGGGGTATTATTGACCTCATCCACTGAAGACAAAATGTTTCTTTTTTTTTGTTTTTATCCTTTGAAACTGGAATTGAGAAAAGATATTAGCTGGATCTATAGTTGCATATCAAGTATCAGGAGATGAAGGATACTTCTTCCTGAGTAACAATTTATACTTCACTTTTGGGGAATCACTAGGTTTTAAGTCTAGTTACAGGTCAAGAAGTAATAATTGGTGGGGGTGTTTCCTAATAATATTCACTAGTGTCAAGCAAGACATCAATCTCAAGTGATAGTCCAGACAGGGACTTGGGCATATTTCAGCAGGCATAGTTGAATTAATCTTGCCAAGTGTGGGCAAAGGGAATAATAGTTTTATTCATAATGGAACAAAAGACAAAGATGGAGCAATCTCTTCAGATGGTAGGGGTGATGCTGTTGGTAAGAGTGATTGAACAAAATTTGGGGTCCAAATGTTCCCAGTTTCCTGATTACCTGCCCATCTGTCCAAACACCAAGTTTCAGGATCCTGTTTCTTCCCAATCAATGCCCTCACTTTAATATCAGACACCATTTGAGATTAAGAATTCAGACGGTGTTGTAATTTATCTATTTTTATGATAAGACTATGTGTTTGGTTTTTGGCACTATCAGCTTTATAACAAGAAATAAGCCTTTTTTCCAGGGGACAAGTGGAAATGTCTTTTATACAGTGCTTGAAATGCAATTTTGAAGGGCTGAGCTAATCTCTTTCCTTTACCACTTGACTTACTGTAAACAGAACCAACCAAACATGTTCTCAATAATTTCCTTCCTTACAAAATTACTGAAAAGTATCAGCAAAAGATCACCCAGAGTCTTGTTTGTCACCAATATTTGATCTACAGGTGGTGATATTTTGCTTAGTAACATTGCCACCTCATGACATAGATTACCACAATCATCTTTGCTAAAGTAAATGGAGTTATTCGTGTCTTTAAAACAAGTCACACTTGAGAACCAATTTAGAAAACTCTTATTTATAATTTTGTTTCTTTAAAACACCCTTAGCATCAAATGTCTTAG
>NW_006408816.1:1794483-1794996 GCF_000296735.1 Chrysochloris asiatica
CTCAGGTTGGAAGGCACTCAAAATGCCACTGGGGAAGAGCTGCCTCTGCAAAATAGAGTTGACCGTGATGATGGGAATGGAGTAAACCCTGTGAGAGTAAAAGCTATGGGACCTTCATTTGCTAATGGGGTACAACTCAACATGAAGAGAAAGAGCTGTAAACAACCATTAATAATCAGAACATAGAATGTACAAAGTATGCATAAACATCAATATCTTAGGCATTAGTGAGTTGAAATTGACCGGTACTAGCCATTTTGAATCTGACAACCACATGGTTTACTATGCTGTGAATGACACATTGAAGAGGAATGGTGTTACATTCATTGTCAAAAAGAACCTATCCAGATCAGTCATAAAGTACAATGTAAATTATTCAAATTTACACACCAACCACTAAAGCCAGTGAGAGTGAAATAGAAGAATTCTATCAACTTATTAAATCTGAAGTTGATCAAACATGCAATCAAGATGCATTGATCATTACTGGTGATTCAAATGCAAAGGTTGGGA
>NW_006408816.1:1809619-1811047 GCF_000296735.1 Chrysochloris asiatica
GGATGTTAGATAATAGATACATACAGCTTGGCAAAAATGAAAGAAATGGTTGTTTACATGTAACAAACACTGGATAGCTTGTTTTCCTCCTCTGTAATAACATAGAGAATATATATAGGAACCATATTTAGATTTTTTAGAAATATCTGGTTCTCAGTATGTTATATCAAACTTAATCACTTTAAAAAGTAATATATCTATGACCCAGAAAATGTATAGAATTAATTTCTTAGTAATATGTGGTTTGCAGAGACTAATGAGAAATGAAATGAATAATCTATAAAAATATATAAAAGATTCTTAAAAAATAATTACATGTATAATTATGAAATTCAAACCCAAAGCACACATTATTATTAACAGGAAGATCATTGTATAAAATCTAATAAAATACCAATAATTTGAACCTAATTTGGGCATAATTTTTTCAAATTTATGGAATACAGAAAAATCTATACTAAAACAACATACACACAAGCTTAATAATAGACCATATTTTAAGTAAGATAATAGAATTTCAGATGGTATTTATATCAAACTAAATAGACTATATGTAGACTATATGATATTAATGGAATAAAAATGACAGTGTGAAATTATTCTTTAATTTTCTCACAAACTGTATAATGAGAACTTAATTTGATATATATATATATATAATTTTATTTTCAGATGTGAGTATACTGCATTGTATCAAGAACTTTTGGCTTCATGGAGTTACATTTTAGTAGGCGAAAGGAACAATAAATAGAGAGAAACTGTGTGTCAGAGAGAAAAAGAGAGAATAATAATATTAAAGTCTAAGGAGGAAAACAAAAGACAAGAATTTATGTGACTTGCATAGGTTGGGAGACGCTATCTGTAATAAAATTGTGAATAGACTGATCTGAGAAGCACTCACTAAAAAAGTGACATTTGCATGAAGATCAGAAGGAAGTGAGAGAGTTTCATGTGGGCATATCATCAGAATATCACAGGCAGACAGAGCAAGTTCATCATTTATAGTAATGCCTCTAGTGTAACTATGTTAATCCATAGGAAAGAGGATATTATTAGGTAATAGGGTAAAACGATAATGTAGAACTGAGAGTTGAACACAAGGCATTCTCACATTTAGAGGTCAGAACCAGGTAAGAGCCAGGAAAACCTACTAAGAAATGGCCAATAAATTGATAGAAATAGCGACCCTGTATAGCGGAAGTCCTGGTGTGGCGCTGTGGGTTAATGCACCAGACTGCAAAGCTGTTTGAACTGCAAGGTCACCAGTTCAAGCTTACCAGCTGCTCCTTGGAAACCCTATGCAGGGTCACTGTGGGTTGGAATCAACTCAACGGTGTCAGGGTCCCGCCTCGACAGGGGGTGGGCTTCACGAAGGAGGGATGTCTGTAGGCGAAAGAGAAACAGCATAGAAACAAAGACACAGACACA
>NW_006408816.1:1811412-1814526 GCF_000296735.1 Chrysochloris asiatica
CCAAGACAGTGACTTGTGGTTTCTTGTAAGCAAAAGCCTTTTTTATATATTAAATTAGAAATGATTATAAGTGGCAGACAGAGAAGTCTAAAGAGGGTTAACTAAAGTTTATACCAAGCTTTCTGTAGTTGTATTAATTCTGCTTGTGCATACTGCAGAAAATAATCATCAGTGCTAAGGTGACAGGCCTTCATAATTGAATTTATTCTTTTAAACTATCTATTTTGTCCTTTCTATTTCTGTAATTCTAAGGTAAATTACTGACAACACACAAACAAACTGGGAAGCTCAGATCTCTAAGCTAGACACCTTTTTCCTGCTTGGGGTCCCAGATCCAACTTTGACAGTGCCTTGACAGTGCATAACAAAGGAACTAAAGCTGTGCCAATGTTTTGTTGTTGTTGTTGTTGTTCAGTGCCTTTGAGTTAGTTCCTACTCATATTGACTCTGTATAGGGTTTCCAAGCTTTTTAACTCTTTGTGAGAGCAACAATCTTTATCTTTCTTCCAAGGAGGAGCTGATGGGCTAGAACTACTGACCTTGTCATTTGAAGTTCAATATGTATCCTAATGAGCCACTGCAACATGTAAAATGTGATGAGAACTGAGAAATACTATTGAATTAAGTAAATCAGAAGTGATGGTTGATTAATATAAAAATATATATATATTAGTTTCATGGGGATAAACATGATTGACAATAGCCAAGAAAGTATGGGAGGAGAAAGCTGGAGATAGAAAAAGAAAGCAAAGTTGACTTGAAGGAAACCCTAAAGAGAGAAAAGCAGAAAGGAAGGAAGAAGCAGGATATGAAGCAAAGAACAAAATTCAGTTTGACAGAGACAAACGCCTGCAAGACAAAATATCTTTCTAGTATTTGTGCTCTGGTAGCGTAGTGGTTACGAATCGGGCTGCGAACCTTAAGGTCAGCGGTTCGAAACTACCAGCCGCTCTGCGGGAGAAAGATAAGGCTTTCTACTCCCGTAAAGATTTACACCCTCGGAAACCCTGTACAGGGTCGCTATGGGTCGGAACCGACTCGACGGCACTTAACAACAACAACAACAACAAGTATTTGTGCAAAAGTTCTTACAGTGCTGTTTCATGGAATGTTGTTTGTTAAGTGCTATTGAGTCTGTTCCAACTCACAGTAACCCTGTTTATGGTTTGGGGAATACTGGCATTTCTCTGGAAACAAATTTGAGGTCTATCTAAATCAGATCAACCTAGTTGAGGCCATGTGAGTAAGCTCTGAAATGAAGTATATCTCACTTGAAAAAAAATGCTCATTTGTACGTAAATGCAGGTCACTAGGAGACAAATTGAAATGCAGTGGGAAGAGTCAGTAATTCATGTATTTAACAAGTGTATTCAATGACAGTGAAAAGACAGAGGGAGAAAAGACAGAAGAAAGAAAAACAAAAAAGAGAAGAGATATGAATGCAATAATGCAAAAATCTTTTCATTTAGTAAAATTAGCAATAAAATCACAACAAACCATGTAAAAGCAGGAAAGAAAATGCAGACTGAAAAATGGAATATAGTAGAAGACACTAAGGCAAACCTAAATATACTAAATATGCTCAAACTCAAAAATAAAGACAAATCACAGAAGAAGAATGAGCTGGTTTTTAAATGGTGTGTGAAAATCAAATAAATATTTGGGAGAAATTAAAACCAATTTACATATCATATCAGATTCTCAAACTTTTGTCTTTTATAGAACACTTTTTTTTATATTGTATTCTGTAAATGGTAAGAAAAATATTGGAAGCTTTTCCCACGGAAACTTTCTATTTCTGTATCAATAATTTTGAATCAAATATCAGATTCAAAATCTAACTTTATTATTTCCTTAATCTTTATTTCTATCACATTAGAAAATCCTTATTCTTGCTAGTAGGCTTCTAAATATTTGCACAAAACAGATACAAAATTTATGAAGATATTTCTTACTGAAGATTCTTTAAAGGAATCTAAGGTGATGAATGTTATGTATACTTAGAATTCATATTCACATATCTATCATATATAAAAGTTGAAAGTCTAAATATTTTGAATGGCGAGAGTGGCACAAAATTCTGAGCCACGTATTGGGCTACATTGTTTCTGGAAATTATTATTTCAAGCAATATTCCATGCATGTTGTTATTTTAATTTTATGAAACATGAACATCATAGTCTGTGAAATGATCAAGGTCTGTGAAATAAATTTAGCAATCAACTATTTGTATCAATTGTTGCAAAAGTTAAGTTTTGTGTCAACTTGAATGGTCCAAGATTCTCAGTGGTTTGGCAGTCATTCAATTGAAAAGAAGTTTCCTTGGGGTTTGGACCTGCTTCCAATATATTGAATACCTGAGCAAAGCTTTCTTGCTTTCTGCTGGGTCTGGTTTCTCCATCTAGCTTATCACAAAACCTCCAGTTGGATCTGAGCCACTAGCCTGGTCTATTTCTTTTCATCCGAGCAGTTGTTAGGTTGACCTGCTGATCTTGGTTCATCAATCCTGCAGCTATAAGAACCAGAAACCTACAGTCTGAAACAGGATCCATTGATTTGTGACTTGCCCAAATCTACAACAGTATTACATTTATTTGTCAATTTGTTGTATTGTGGGGGTTTGCATGTTGCTGTGATTCTTGAAGCCATGGCAGGGATATTTTAAATGCCAGCAGGATCACCCATGGCAGGCAGGTTTCAGGTGAGTTTCCAGACTAAGATGAGGAAAAAAGAGACATAATAATTGTAAATTTATAGTCACTGAAAAACCTTATGAATAGCAGTGCAACACTGTTAGATACCAACAGAATATTGAATATTGAAACATTAAGAATAGCACAAAATTTTTTTTTCAGATATAGTGCCAGAAAATTAGCCCTTGTAAGGTAATCAAAATAAAAATATGGAAGAGTGGCCTTCCTCAAAATAGAGTTGACCGAGCTGACACAAAAGGAGAAAAGCATTTGGGACATTCATTTGCTAATGGGGTACAAATCAAAATGAAGAGAGCACTGTAAACACCCATTAATAATCAGAATGTGGGATGCAAGATGCATGAAACTAGAGAAACTAGAAGTAGTTAATGCCAAAATGAAACACATAAGCATGAATACC
>NW_006408816.1:1816791-1818112 GCF_000296735.1 Chrysochloris asiatica
AACAACAACAACAACAACAACATCCATTTAAAGTGACTGTTGAAAAGCTCCATATCATCAGCCAACATAATGCCATGGCAGACTCTAGAATAGATCATCAATTGCTCATATGCAAGTTCAGGCTGATGATGAAGAAAATTAAAGCAATACATGAAAGCCAAAATATGGCCTTGAAAATATCCCACTTGAATTTAGAGATCATCTCAAGAACAGAATTGATGCAATAGATATTAAAGACTGAAAACCAGAACATTTGTGAGATGACATCAAGAACATCATAAGGAAGAAAGCAAAAGGTCATTAAGAAGGCAAAAAAGAAGGAAAAGACAAATATGGATGTCAGAAGACAATGTGAAATTTTTGTCCAGCATAGAGATGTTAAAGCAAAGATAAGCAATGAGGAAGTAAAAGAGATGAATAGAAAATTTCAAAGGGGAGCTCGAGAAGACAAAGTGAAATATTATAACAAAATGTGTGAAGACCTGGAGTTAGTAAACCAAAAGGGAATAATACATTAAACATTTCTCAACCTAAGGAAACTGAAGCAAAAAATCAAACTTGGACTTGTAATATTGAAATATTATATGATCAAAATATTTAATGATGCAGAAAGCATCAAAAGAAGGTGGAAGGAATATTCAGAGTGTATTTTAGTCTTCGAATTTATGTAGCAAGTTTCAGAGATTTTTTCTGAGATCCATTATTGTTGTTGCTGTTAGCTGTAGTTGAATCAGACTCAACTCATAGGAACCATATGCATGACAGAATGAAACACTGCCGGGGCCTTTGACCTCACAATTGTTACCTAGAGCCCATTGCTGCAATCACTGTGCCAATAAATCTTCTTGGGAATCTTCCTCTTTTTTAGTGGTTTTCCACTTTACCAAGTATGGTATGTCCTTCTCCAGGTACTAGTCCCTCCTGCTAATATGACTGAAGTATGATTCGTGAAGTCTTGCAATCCTGGCTTCTAAAGCACATTCTGGCTGTTCTTATTTGTATTTATTTTCTGACAGTACATGACACTTTTAACATTCTTCTCCAATAACATAACTCAAATGCATCTATTCTTTTGTAGTATTTCTTATACATTGTGCAACTTTAATATGCATATGACACTATAGAAAATAACATGGCTTAGGTCAAGTGTACCTTAGTCCTCAAACTGTTATCTTTGCTCTTGAACACTTTACAAAGTTGTGTTTTTTGTTTTTTTGTGGGTTTTTTTGGTAGCAATTTGTCTAATACAATACATCATTTGATTTCTTGACTATTGTTTCCGTGAGTGTTGATATTGAATCTAAGAAACAGAGTCTGTGAC
>NW_006408816.1:1818377-1819444 GCF_000296735.1 Chrysochloris asiatica
ATTCTTTGCAACTTTACCCATAGATTTTCATGGTCAACACAGTTTGTTGAAAGAATTACATTTGTATATGATACAACTATAAATGGCCAGTTCACCTTAGACTTCCTCCTTCAGAATCATTGGCTTTTGATCATACGCTATCCCTTGAAATGTTTGTACATATACCATTTTTTTTTTTTTTTTTGGCATAATAAGTCTGTGTATATCTTTTTTTTAATGCTTTCTGTATCATTCAGCATTTTGCCCCTGGGATCCTTCAACATTGCACTAGAGGCTTGATTTTTTTCTTCAGTTCTTTCAGCTTGAGAAATGCTGAGCATGATTTTCCCTTTTGTTTTTCTAACTCTTGGTATTTGCATATTTCATTATAATATTTGACTTTGTCTTCCCTAGTTGACCTTTGGAGTTTTTTGTTCAGTTCTTTCACTTCCTCATTCCGTCCATTCATTTTAACATCTTTATGATAAAGAGCAAGTTTCAAGGTCTCTTCTGATATCCATTTTGGTGTTTTCCTTTTTTGTTGCTTTTTTAATGACTTTTTGCTTTTTTCCTGTATTATGTTCTTGGTGTCATCCAATAATACTACTCTTTGGTCTAATACATCAAATCTGAGTTTTTGAGATGATCTCCAAATTCAGGTAGGATATGTTCACAGTTATATTTTGAATCTTGAGGATTTGTTTTAATTTCTTCAGTTTCAGTTTGAACTTACATATGAGCCATAGATGTTCTGCTTCACTGTCTGCCCATGGCCTAGTTTTGACTGATGATTTTGAACTTTTCTGCCTTCTCTTCCCACACATGTAGTCAATTTGATTTCTGTGTATGCCATCTGATGAGGTCCATGTGCATAGTTGGCTTTTACATTGCTTAAAAATAGTTATTTGGAATGAATAAGTAACTGGGCTTACAAAATTCTTTCATGCAATATCTAGCATCATTTATTTCATAAGGCCATATTTTATAACTACTGACACTTCCTGTTTTTTTTCCAAACCTCAGATTCCAATCCCTAGCAATTATCAACACATCTTGATTGCATGTTTGATCAATATAACATTGAAGAA
>NW_006408816.1:1819874-1822646 GCF_000296735.1 Chrysochloris asiatica
TGAGTCTGAACCATCTCACTGGCACTTTAAAAAACATTTCATTTTTAATATCTTCCAGTTTCCTGGAGTCATACTTTGCACTCCCATGTTCAGATAATTAATGGATATTTACAGCTGTTTCTCCACATTTTGATTTGTGCTCCATTAGCATTTGAAGGTCCCCAAAACTTTAGTCAGTTCACATCATCATGGTCAACTCTATTTTTAGGAGACAGCTCTTTCCCAGTCATATTTTGAGTGCTTTCCAACCTGAGGGGCTCATCTTCAGACATTATACCTTATAAGTTGTTATTCATAATGCTTTCATATTCTGGCATTATATTTGACTTCCACTGCTATTCATAAGGTTTTCAGCGGATAAACATTCAGAAGTAGTTTGCCTCTCCTTCTTCCTAGTCTGTCTTATTCTAGAAGCTTTCATGAAACCTGTACACCATGGGTGACCCTTCTGGCATTTAAAATACTGGTGACAGAGTTTCTAGTATTGCAGCAACAAGCAAGCCACCACAGTATGACAAACAGATAGACAAGTGTTTGATGTTGCAATATTAAAATTCAATAATATCTGTGTTTTGAAAAAATGTTATAAATATAGGTTTTCAAGGGGGCAATTAATAGCCCCATTAATGTCAACAAATTGATAAGAAAAAGAAGTTTCTTCAGTAAATTCGTTAGTTTGCTTTTTGTCATTTAATCTCATTAAAACAAAATACACACCTTTTTTTTCCTCCAAAATTTTAAAAGCCCTTATAACTAGCAACAATCTTGAACCAAAGGTATAAAAATTCTCCAAGTGTGTTAGCTGATTCATGTACAGTAACAAAGGACTGTAATGCCAACCTTAAAATTGTCCCTATATTTACTTCATTAGCAATTTTCTTACTTAATAACACTGAAGCAAGATTAATGTTCCAAATATAAGATCTGTATTGGGAAACTCTAAAAGATACTGAAACACTTTCTAGCCTTGAACAAGTAATGCACTTTCTCTCTGGGGTCTTCAATTTTTATTTTACATTATAATAATTAGCCACACAGAGTGTTGCTATTACTGTATTCATCAACCTATGAAAGAGCATACCTTATGTTAGTAGAGAAATCGTAAATAGGAAGCACAATAGGCTCCTTAGAAACTGATGGAGTTTGAAGTCATTAAGGCCTTCAGCCTTTTTATAGCCTTAAATAAAATCCTGATAATTATTCATCAGTTTATATAGCACTATTTATGCCTTAAAAATGGTTACAAGAATATGGTTATAAAAAATAGTTAATTTACAAGTGCAATAATTATAAGATGACATGTTTATGGAGGTGCTAATCCAAGTAAGTGGTTTATATAATCATAAAATGGAAAGGCCTAGTGGTTATTCATTAATCCTTTGAAAATGCACGTATGGATTATAGCAGTAACAGTAGTAGTAGTTGTTGTTGTTGTTGTTAAGTGCCATCAAGTCACTTCTGACCCATCGCAACCCTGTATAGGGTTTCCGAGGAGCAGCTGGTAAGCTTGTCCCTCCAACCCTGCAGTTCAAATGGCTTCGCAGTCTGGCACATTAACACACAGCGCCACACCACGACTCCAGTAACAGTAGTAATGTCTTTTAAATCAGAAAAATCTTTGAGACTTCTATTTAGTATAAACGAAAAATTTATTTATATGATATTTTAAATGAATTAGTCTATTTTTTGTAAAAAAAATATTTTTAAAGTTTCCTTTTGTAGCATATGTATATTGTGAATGCTACAAGTCGGGCTGCTAACTACAAAGCAGTTCAAAACTACCAGCTTCTCCGAAGGAGAAAGATGAGGCTTTCTGCTCCGGTAAAGATTTACAGCCTTGGAAACCCTATCCAGGTTCGCTATGAGTCGGAACCGACTCCATGGCATATCACCACCACCACCATGTTTGTTATTTTTTTAAGTGCTGTCGAGTCGAGCCCGACCCATAGAGACCATGTAATAAGGTTTCCAAGGAGCAGCTGGTGAGCTTGAACCACCGACCTTGCAGTTCAGATAACTTTGCAGTCTGGTGCATTAATCCATAGCGCCACACCGGGACTCATGTTAGGCATGTTCAAATTAAAGTGTTAATACAATTAATTGTCTTTGTGCAAGACACACCAATATATTTTAATAAACTTAGGAAAATTTTTTGCCTTTTAGAGTTCATTTGTATTGTATTAAATTAGTTTTTTATAATAGCTACAAAAACTGATATCGCTTAAAAACTAAATAAAACATATTGCATAAAATCACAAATCAAAATAAATCACCATGTTTTTTTCTTTCTAACAGAAAAATACTACTGACCTAGTTCCCCTAAGTTTGAACTCCATGTATCAATAAGGCTGAATGATGGCATGTGAGGATCACTATATGGCCAAAGTGGTTGCTATAGAAATAAATGAAATAATAATAATTGGCATAAACAATATTTATCAAGCGATTATTCCCAGGAATGTGTTAAGCGCTTTTTCATGTTCATATAATTACCCCCTTTTCAATTGATGAACCAAAGCTATTTAGACTCAAAATGAACATCAGTGACTTCAAAATTTAAGTTTTATATTTTATATGTATAGGTATATGTGAATGCATATGTATATATATTTAGATGATTATAATAGATATTATTTTCAAAGCAACAAAAAGAAAATATAAACAATTTAGTAATGCTATGTCTTGCAAAATGAGTTTTTTCTTGCTTCTTTTTGTAAACATCTGTGTGTGATTCCCACCTTAAGGTTTTGAATTAAAAAAAAAAAAAAAAAA
>NW_006408816.1:1825457-1864313 GCF_000296735.1 Chrysochloris asiatica
GCTTTAGTGGTTGGTGCATAAATTTGAATAATAGTGGTATTAACTGGGCTTCCCTGTAGGCGCATGGATATTATCCTATCACTTATAGCATTGTACCTAACTGCAACTATCCATCATGAGGAACCCTGCTGGTATTTAAAACTCCAGTATTTTACATGGAAGCCACCACAGTACAACAGACTGACAGACGTATGATAGATAGGGTTATTTAGATTGTAATTAAAAAAAAAAATTAGATTTCCAGGTCTTTTCTGCCACAGATCTTCTGCTATTTTTAAACCACTGATCTTGCAATTATCATCTAAGCACTTAACAACTGTTCTACCAGAGTTCCTTTCCCAAATGTCAGAGAGCTGTAATGGAATATGAGTGGATTATCATCAACTATTGCTTTTGCATGAGACATAGGAGAAAGGAGCTGAGGCTATACATACAGTTCATGACTAAATCATGAAGGATTTTTAGATGTGTATCAAAGAAACTGAATTTAATATAAGCCTGTTAGAATCACAATATATATAATCACCAATCTTACTGAGTAATTATGATGTGAAATGATTATTTCTTTGTCCTAGAGATGTTAAATAAAGCGCTATAAAATTGGGCTCTATTATCTGATTAAGGATCGATGTTTTAGGAATGGAAGTCATTGAAAGGTTTGCACAGGGAAATGCTATTTATTGTTGTTAGGTGCCATCAAGTTGTTTCCAACTTATAGCAACCCTATGTACAACAGAATGAAACACTGTTCAGGCATGGGCCAACCTCACAGGCTATGCCTGAGCCCATTGCTACCACCACTGTGTCAACCCATCTCATTGGGGTCTTCCTCTTTTCTCTGACCCTCCACTATACAAAACATGACATCCTTCTCCAGTGACTGGTCTCTCTTGATACTGTCTGAAGTATGAGAGATGAAGTTTGGCCATTCTACTTTCCAAGGAGCATTCTGGGTTCTGGGTGTAGTGATAGCAAAGATTTCTTTGTTCTTTTGGCAGTCTATGGTACATTTAGTATTCATCTCCAACACCATAAATCAAATGCATCAGTTCTTCTACTGCTTCCTTATTCACTGCCCAACTTTAACATGCATATGAGGTTATTGAAAACACCATGGCTTGCGTCAGGTGCACCTTAGTCCTCAAACTGACAATTTTGTGCTTCAACACTTTAAAGAGGTCTTGTGCAGCATCTTTGCCTAGTGCAACATGTAGTTTGATTTATTGACTGCTGCTTCCATGAGTGTTGATAGCTGATCCAAGCAAAATGAAGTTTTGACAACTTCAATTTTTTCTCCACTGATATGGCAGTTTTTTGTTTTTTTTTCCACAGATGAAGTTTTTTTTTTTTTTTTCTTTACATTGAGATGCAATTCATACTGAATGCTATGGTCTTCATCAGTAAGTAATTTAAGTTCTTTTCACTTTCACCAAGCAGGATTGTATCATCTGCATATCACAGATTGTTAATGAGTCTTACTCCTATCCCGACCCCACATTTTTCTTCATGTAATCCAGTTTCTCAGATTATTTGCTCATCATACAGATTGAATAAGTATGGAGAAATAATACAATCCTGGTGCACACCTTTCCTAATTTTAAACCAGTCAATGTTTTCTTGTTCTGTTTGAACAACTGCCTCATGATCTATCTACAGGTTCCTCAGGAGCACAATTAAGTGATCTGGAATACTCATACTTCATAATGTTGCACAGAAAAGGGCATGGTTATATTTACACTCCATTGTTATTGTTAAGTGCCATCAAGTCAGTTCTGACCCATAGTGACCCTGTATAGGGTGTCCGAGGAGCTGCTGGTGAGCTTGAACCACCAGCCTTGCATTTCAAATGGCTTTGCAGTCTGGCGTATCAACCCATAGTGCCACACTTTACATATTGCAAACGTGAAATAACTTGAAAGAAGGCAAAATTGGAATGAAAGATAATACTGTTTTATTACATTGTTGTTGTTGTTGTTAGGTGCCATTGAGTTGGTACCGACTCATAGAGACCCTATGCACAACAGAAAAAAAAACACTGCACGATCCTGGGCCAAGCTCACAATTGTGCTATGATTGACCCCATTTTGCCAATCCATCTCACTGGGAGTCATCCTTTTTTTCTCTGAACTTCTAAATTACCAAAAATGATATCTTTCTCCAGTTACTGGTCCTTCCTGACAATATGTCTGAAGTATGACTGATGAAGTTTGGTTATCCTAGCCTTCAGGGAGCATTCCAGCTATCCCTCTTCCAACACAGATTTGTTGGTTCTTTTGGCAGCCCAAGGCACTTTCAATATTCTTTTCTAACACTATAACTCAAAAGCATCAATTCTTGTACAGTCTTCCTTATTCACTGTCCAGCTTTCGCATGCATATGAGGTGATTGAAAATACCATAGCTTGGGTCAGGTGCACCTTAATCCTCAAGCAGACATCTTTGCTCTTCAACATTTAAAAAGTTCTTGTGCAGCAGACTTACCTAACGTAATACATCATTTGATTTCTTGACTGCTACTTCCATGAGTGTTGATAGTTGATCTAAGAAAAATGAAGTCCTTGACAACTTCAATCTTTTCTCCGTTGATATGAATGCTGTTTATTGGTCCAGTGGTGAAGATTTTTGTTTTCATTACATTGAGATGCAATTCATACTGAAGGCTGTGCTCTTTGATCTTCATCAGTAAATATTTTAAGTCCTCTTCATTGTCAGCAAGCAATGTTGTATCATCTGCATATTGCAGGTTGTTAATGAGTCTTTCTACAATCCTGATGCCATGTTTATCTTCATATAACCCAGCATCTTGGATTATTTGCCCAGCATACAAGTTGAATAAGTATGGTGAAAGAATACAACCCTGTCGCCCACCTTTCTTAATTTTAAACCATTCAGTGTTCCCATGTTATGTTTTAACAACTGTCTGTTGGTCCATGTACAGATTTCTCACGAGCACTATTAAGTGTTCAGGAAAACTCATAGTTCACAATGCTGTCATAACTTGTCATGATCCACACAATCAAAGCCTTTGCATAGTCAATAAAACACAGGTAAACATCTTTATGGTATTTTCTCCTTTCAGCCAAGATGAATCGGACATCAGCAATGATATCCCTCATTCCACGTCCTCTTCTGAATCCGGCTTGAGCCTCTGGAAGTTCTCTGTCAATGTATGCTTAAAGGCATTTCTGTGTTACATTTAGTAAAATTTTACTCGCATAAGATATCAAAGAGATTGTCCGATAATTTCCACATTCCATTGGGTCACTTCTCTTTAGATTGGTCACATATACGGATCTCTTCTAATGAGTTGGCCACATAGTTATCTTCCAAATTTCTTGGTATAAATGAGTGAGTGCCTCCTCTGCCGTCTCACATTCTTGAAAGATTTTTATTTTTATTCCATCAATTCCCAGTGGCTTGGTCTTTGCCAATTCCTTCAATGCATCTTTGACTTCTTCCTTTAGTGTTTTTGGCTTTTGATCACATGGTTGAACATTTACCATTTCCCTTTGGTACAGTGATTCTGTATTCTTTCCATCTTTTTTTGATGTTTTCTGCATCATTCAATAATTTGCCCAGAGAATCCTTCAATAATGAAAATTGAGGTTTGAATGTTTTCTTCAGTTCCCCCAGCTTGAGAATGCTGAGCATGTTCTTCCTTTTTGGTTTTCTGACTCCAGATATTTGCATATTTGGTTGTAATATTTGACTTTGTCTTCTTGAGTTGACCTTTGAAATTTTCTGTTCATCTCTTGTACCTCCTTATTTCTTCCATTTGCTTTAACACCTCTACTCTTGAGAGAGGAAGTTTTAGAGTCTCTTCTGACATCCATTTTGATATTTTCTTCTTAATGACTTTTTGCTTTCTTCCTGTATGATGTTAATTTGTTTATGGGACACAACTCAAAATGAAGACAAACAGCTGTAAACATCAGTTAATAATTGGAATATGGAATGTACTATGTATGAATGTAGGAAAATTGGAAATTGAAATGCATAAACATCGTTATCTTAGGCATTAGTGAGCTGAAATGGACTGGTATTGGCCATTTTGAATCTGACAACCACATGGTTTACTATGCCAGGAATGACAAATTGAAGAGAAATTGTGTTGCATTCCTTGCCATAAAGAACATATTCAGATAAGTCACAGTACAATGCTGTCTGTGGTAAGATAATATCCATTTGCCTATAGGGAAGACCAATTAATACCTCTATTAATCAAAGAAAAATCTATTTCACCCTCACTGACTACCACTAAAGTCAGTGAGGGTGAAATAAAAGAATTCTACCAACTTCTTCAATCTGAAATTGATCAAACCTGCAATGAAGATGTAGTGATCATTACTGGTGATTGGAATGCAAAGGTTTGGAACAAACAAGAAGGATCAGTAGTTGGAAAATATGGTCTTGGTGATAGAAATTATGCTGGAGAATGAATGATAGATTTCTACTAAATCAATGATTTGTTCATTTCAAATACCTTTTTTAGATAGCATAAGAGATGATTATACACATGGACCTCACCCGATGCAATACACAGAAATCAAATTGACTACATCTGTGTAAAGAAACGATGGGAAAGCTCCATATCATTAGTCAACACAAGGCCAGGGGCACATTGTGGAACAGACTATCAATTGCTCATATGCAAATTCAAACTGAAGCTAAAGAAAATGAAAACAAGTTCACAAGAGCCAAAATATGACCTTGAATATATTCTACCTGAATTTAGAGATCATCTGAAGAACAGGTATGATACATTTAACACTAAAAGACTGAAGACTAGAAGAGTTGTGGGATGACATAAAGAACATCATCCATTTTACTACATTAAAGTCGCAAAAATGAAGACAGTTTGGACAGGAAGATTTGGATTATATAAGGTGGCAAACTTGACAAAATTGTTTAAATTAGGTTAGGAAACAAAATATCAATCAATGATAATTTCCAAATTGCTTACTTGGGAAGTAAAATGATAGTGGTACCAATCTGAGAAATAAGGAAAGGGAAGCAGGTTTGGTGGGGGAAATAGTAAAGGACATATAAGAAGCCTGTCAGACATCAAGGAAGAGATAGCTGAAATAAAGTGTTGGAATAAAAGGTTCTGAAAATTGACACATGTACACTAGTGCCATTGCAACATTTCAGTGCAGGCATTACTTAATGTTGTCCTTTTAGTTATGGTCTTGTGACTTCCACATAATGATGGCATGAGACTATGCAAATAAGTTGTGTGTGGCTCAGAAAGGTGATTTAATTGTTTATTATCATTGTAGAGAAAGTGCATAGAATCCTTTTGTGTGTGTGTTTATGTGCATTCTTCTAGACTCTTTAAAATGAATCATTCTAAGAGGTGAAAGGGGGAACTCATTATCATAAAGAAGAGTCAGAAGTGGAGTCTGTCTTTCGGGCTCTAAGATCCCTGAGCAGAGAACTTCCTAGACCCAGGAGAAAGGGTCAGCTGAAACACTGGAGATGGAATAAGATGACAAGAAGTGGTGACAGAGTAATAGTGGCAGCAGAACCAAGAAATCAACAAAGTTTGGCCCAGTGGGTTTCTCAGTCCAGAGAATGATGCAATTATAGCAGACATCCAGATCCACAGAGGAAGAAAGCTAAGCACATTCTGGCAGAAGGCTTGCTAATGGATGGTATGCCTCTAGGCACTTGACAGAGCTAGATTCTTCAAATCACAGGGCAGGAGAGTTGGGCACCTTTTGACCCACAGCTTACTAGCAAAAATGGATGCCTCTAGGCACTTAGTGTTTGCACTAAAGAGCTTTGTAACCCTCTCCTGAGCAGGGCATGACTAACCCCAGGGCTGAGAGTCAAGGGTTGACAGAGAGGCCTGCCTATGGGCCTGGACAAATCGAAGCTTTTTTTGATCAACGAAGTGTGTCTTGAGTTGTTTCTGATTCTGAATTCCAACCTTTTTACTTTCATATTAAACCTCATAATTGTGTGGATAGTTTGTGAGTTCTATGTGTCCATTTAAACTTATAGAACTCAGTAGAGAAGTAGTGAGTGTCATGGGAGAGAAAGCTTGCATCAATTTTTTTTTTTTTGAAAAGGCTGGTGGTGGATGTATACCTGTATTTTACTTCACAGGAATCATCCATGAGCTAATGTTGATCCTTTGTCTCAAACTTAAAATTGAAGTACTGGTATGGTGCTGTATAATAAGCAATGGACTGCTAACCACAAAGTCAGTGGTTCAAACCCACCAGTCACTCTATAACTCTATAAGAGTTGCTATGAGTCTGTACTGACTATATGGCACTTAACAACAACCTGAAGTTAGAGGACAGATACCACTAAAGCATTTCTACAAATGCTTCAAGGTAGTAACAACCCAAATGTCAATCAAAAGACAAATAAATTAACAAAATGTGACATATATATGCAATTAATATTGTTGTTATGTTGTTAAGTGCTGTCAAGTCTGTTCAGACTCAAAGGGTTTCCAATAAACAGCTGATGGGTTTGACTTGCCAACCTTGTGGATAGCAGTACATTGCTTATCCTACAGCACTACTCATAAAGAGAAACATAGTCCTGATACATGACACAAGTTGGATGAAACTTGAAAACATATTGAGTGAGATAAATCAATCATGTTGTTTTCAAACATCGTTGAGTCGATTTTGACATACAGCAACCCTCTATGGTTTTTCAGAGGAATAGCTGATAGGTTTTAACCACAGACCTGTGGCTCACAGTCCAGTGATTACCATAGAATGCCACAAGAGAAATCAATCATAAAAGGACAAATATTGCATAATTTCATTAATATGACACTGAAAGCATCAAAAGAAGATAGAATAAATACATAGTCACTGTACCTAAAATAATTGTTGACATTTAATCATTTTTGGAGGTAGCATATAGTCAAGAGCAGAAGATAGTGAAGGAAGAAATACATGCAGCACTGAAGACACTGGTGAAAAGCAAGACTTCAGGAATTGATGGAATACCAACAGAAATGTTTCAACAAACAGATGCAATGCTAGAAATACTCACTTATGTATTCTAAGGAATTTGGAAGACAGTTACTTGGCCAACTGACTAGAAGAGATCTGTATTTGTGCCCATTCCAAAGAAAGGTGATCCAACAGAATGTAGATCACATTGAACAACATCATTAATGTTTCACACAACTAACATTTTGCTGATGATAATTGAATAATGGTTGCATTCGTGCATTGACAGAGTCGTGCCAGAGATTTAATCCAGATTCAGAAGGGAATATGGAATGAGAGCTATTACTGCTGATGTTGAATGGATCTTTGCTGAAAGTAGAGATTATGAGAAGGCATTTAGCTACGTGATCATAACACATTATTGGAAACATTGCAGAGCATTATAGAAATTCCAGAACACTTATTTCTGCTCATAAGGAGTCCTGGTGATATAGTGGGTTAAGAGTTGGGAAGCTAAATGTTCAAATCCACCAGTCACTCCATGGGAGAAAGATGAACATGTCTGCTCCCATAAAGATTTACAGTTTTAGAAATCTTACATAGTTGTTCTATTCTGTCCTTATTGGGTTGCCATGAGTCAAACCTGACATATGTTTTTTATCTTGGTATTTGTGTTCCTGTGGAACCTGTACATAGACAAAGAGGCAGTTGTTCCAAGAGAACAGGGGTATGCTATATAGTTTAAAATCAGGAAAAGTGTGTGCTAGGGTTGCAAAATTCACTATATTTTTTCAATTTGTATATTGAGCAAATAGTGCAAGAAACTGGACTAAATGAAGGAAGAACCCAGTATTAGCATTAGAAGACTCATTAACAACATATGATATAAAGATGACACACTTAAACTTGCTGAAAACAAGGAGGACTTAAAGTGCTTACTATTGAAGCACTAAAGAGCTCTGGTAGCATAATGGTTACGAATCAGGCTGCGAACCGAAAGGTCAGTAGTTTGAAACTATCAGCTGTTCCGTGGGAGAAAGATGAGGCTTTCTGCTCCCATAAAGATTTACAGCCTCAGGAACCCTGTACAGGGTCGCTATGAGTCGGAACCAACTCCATGGCACATAACAACAACAACAACATTGAAGCACTACAGTTTTCAGTATGGATTACATGTCAACATAAAACAAAAGTTCTTACAACTGGATCAATAGGCAATATCATGATAAATAGAGAAAATACTGAAGTTGTCAAGAATTTAATTTTATTTGGATCCACAATCAATGCCTATGGAAGCAACTAGTCATGAAACCAAACTACATATTGCATTAGGCAAATCTTCTGCAAAGGACCACTTTC
The DNA here is from genome assembly GCF_000296735.1 of Chrysochloris asiatica. Taxonomy (NCBI): domain Eukaryota; kingdom Metazoa; phylum Chordata; class Mammalia; order Afrosoricida; family Chrysochloridae; genus Chrysochloris; species Chrysochloris asiatica. The sequence continues at coordinate 1,833,739 of NW_006408816.1, forward strand.
AAGCATTAAAAAGAAAATTTGTCACTTTGAAGACTATGGGGCCTTGTATACATACAAAGACTGACAATGAATAAGAAAGCTGGAAGAAGAATTGAAGTCTTTGAATTGTGGTGTTGTTGAAAATATTTAAATACATTTAAAATAAATATTGAACAAGTCTTGGAAGATGAACAGTTAGAATGTGACTTTAAAGCAAGGATAATAAGACTTTGTCTTATGTTCTTTGCACGTGTTATCAGAGATACCAGTTACTAGAGAAGGACATCATGCTTAGTAAAGTAGAAGGCCACTGAAAGAGAGAGAAAAACCCTCAGTGAGATGGATTGAAACTATGGCTCCAACAATGGACTCAAACATAGAAACGATTGTGAGACTGGCACAAGACCAGACATGGTTTTATTTTGTCAGAAGTGACCTGGTGAAAACTATCAACAGGAATAAACAAATGTTTAGAGATCTAAGTTTAATATTGATTACCAGAAATGGTGTGTGTGTGGGATGGAATATGTGAAGAAGAGTCATTATTTAGGAGGTATTGTATTTCTGCATATGAAAGGGAAATTTTGGCAACACATATTAGACATGGTTGCAAACCACGATTGATATGATTGTGCCATTGAATTGTGCATGTGTAAAATACTGAACTACAGGTCCTTTGTTATCTCTATTTTTACGACAATAAGTCAAAATATAAAATACAACTAAAAGAAGTTCTGGACTAATGATACAGACTTATGACTTGTCAGCATAGCTCAGATATTGACAAAATATGGCTCACAGGGCAAATCTGTCACTTATATAAAGTTATAGTGGAACCAAGTCATGTTCATTTACATGCATATGGCACCTTTTATTCTAAAAACTAGAATTTAGTATGGAAACATCTTTTGTGATTAAGACCATATGATCCACATCCAAAAATGTTTTCTATCTGATTTTCTTTGTATAATGCTTATAACCCCCTGATGTAAATGGAAGGTGGTCCAATATCTGGATACAGACAGATTGCCTAGTCATTGTTTATGATATGAATAGAAACATATTAGGCCAAAGAAGATATAAAGAAACAAAAGAAATAGACTGAGAACCACAGACTTACTAAAGAGAAAAATAGCTAAAGCATTTATATTTCCCTTGCCACAGTAAGCAGAATATAGAAAGAGAAACAGGCAGTGTGATTATTGTATTTACTTGTGCTGATGTCTCTCTTCTCTTTTCTAAAATGTGCTTTCAAGAAAATAGATACAAATACACCACGGAGATTGCAAGTTCGGTTCCAGACCGCTGCAATAAAACAAACATCACAAAGCGAATCATGGTTTTGTTTTTTTTTTAGCGAGGGACGGTTTTCAATGCATATAAAATTATGTTTACACGATGCTGTGGTCTGTTAAGTGTGCAATAGCATTATGAGTAATTTTGAAATACTGCGAGAATTTCCAAAATGTGTCACAGAGACACAAAGTAAGCACTTGCTGTTGGAAAATTAGTGCCTTCAGACTTGCTTGAGGCAGCATTACCACAAACCTTCAATTTATAAAATATACACCATCTGAGAAGCACAGTAAAATGAGGTGTGCCTGATTTCAGTAAAAATGAGGATCATTTTGGAATCGATCTAAATCTCTCAAAAAAAGTAGGAAGAAACGCAAGCCCCTCTATTGACACCTGGAGTCAAATCAGTGTCTCAGCCAACAGCATGCCCTGTGCACATGTATTTTTCACACAGGTGACTTTGCTTCCACGTTTCTTTTATCTGTCACTATTTCCCTTTTGTTTAGTTGGTATGGGCTCCTCGCTTCCTGTCCTGAAGAAAGAGAACAGGATTTTGCCTAGGGAATAATATCTTGTTTCCTTTACCGGGATCTTTAAACTTGCAACAATAATAGAAATGTACTGTCTGGACTTGATTCCCACCAAACTTGTCACTTGTTTGAAAACGAGCCCTCCATTTGACTAGAAGAGACAGGGGCCAAATGAGCCTGATTCTTTTCTATGCCAACCAGCAATGCAATTACAAGAGTGGGGGCTATGGAAGGACAAAGCGGTCACTCACCCCTGCACACAGGTGCTGCATCCTTGAAATTGTTGATTGTTCTTTGAGCCCTATCTGAGCCTGTTACTCAGATGCTGTTTCATGGAATTTCAGAAATGACCATAATTGAGGCTTGGTGATATGTTGAGGCTTCAGAACACAGTTTTTTGAAATGGACAGATTTTTTTCTCTGTGTTCTCTGATAAACTCTGTGGTTTTCACGATCTTTAGTATCCATAATCTTCAGGTAATGCACCTTATAGAAACAGTAGGCAAGAGGACTTGCAAACTTTCTTTTCTTCACTGATGAGCTAAAACTGCCATTTTACTTCAAATGTTGAAATAGAACTTTCCCCATTTTTAAATAGTGATGTTCTCTCTTCATGGTGAAAAACATTCAAATGTCAAAACTGGACATCTTGGTATGAATAAAGATGACAAATGACTCAGAGATATGCTTGAAAAGAAGGGAAGCGATTTGTATACAGAGTTTATATATTTTTTCGGCCATCACTCTGTGAGACTGAACATGTCTGGGTGTAATGGATAATCAGCAAGTACATGGGCAGAAGCTCTCAGACTTCTCAAAATACTAATAGAACCTTTTCAATATGCTCCAGTTTGTGAGACATGAGTCAGTTCTAAGAATCTTCATCATCTAGGACATGATTCATTACTTCTTCTAGTTTGCAAAGTCTCAACAGATTCCACCATAAAAATTCAGTCTATATAAAAGAGTTGGAGGCCATTTGCAAATGAGTGCAACACTTACTGCTGGCAATAAGTGTCCTGTTTAGGTTTCACTGACAAATGTTCCAGAAACAACTAATGTCACCTTAAGGCTGATTCTGGGATCTGGGGAATTGAATGGGTATTAGGGAGGAAGTTTCAGAGATTTTCTGTACTCAGAAAACTCCTATGTTGTCTTTGTTAATAACCTTTTTGTATTTCAGTTTCCTTATATTTAAAATTTGGGTAATGAATGAAATAAAATAGCATAGAATTCCTGTCACAGGATAAGGTCTCAGCAGTGTCTGTTAATATGGTAACACATATTGTTAATACTACAGCACGTACAAAGAATTGATTATATCACATCAGTTACTGTGGATGGGACTGTTGCCCTATAATGGATTTTCCTATTGATTTGGTTATCTGTGTCATTCTTAGGTTATTACTCAGAGAATGATTTCTAGCATCGTTCTCACTCACATGTAATATAGACTATTAATTTTTCAACATCTATCCTACATTTTTGTTTATTAAAACATTATCTATGGATAAATTCAAAGGGGAAATGGAAGTCATTGTAAAATCACCTTTCCAAGCATAACAATACTTTGAAATTGCCACCACAGTTAAGTGTGCATCTGTACAGCACCGACCATCACTCACTAGGGATTTTAATCATGGAATTTTCACCATGGGTTGCCAAAAATCTTCTTTGCAAAAATGCATGATGTTATCAGGTGGCCAACTTTATGACTCCTCTATTTTAGGGAAAAAATGCGTCTACTTAGGGATTTCTACCACAGTTCACAGCTGGTGATGGACATGAGAGTATGGCTGCTTAGACACAGAGGGCCTGGATAAGGAAAAGAAAACAGAAAAAGGCCTAAGGACAGTGATGGCAGATGTGTTATGCCAATTTGGGTCATGCGTTTTCATATACTTTCTAGATTTCCTCTGGTTCAGAATGGGTGCAGGAAGTCTAAGAAGAAAACAAACCCTCATTTCTCCTACTCATGTCAATTTTACTAAATACAACAATGATACTTTTTGGTTATGAGAAGTGCTTTGTTTTCAGTTCATTTTTCTTTTCACTAATTTACGCCTTTATCAATCAACAATTTGCCAAGATCTCATTTTGGGCCCTGGTGTGGCACTGTAGGTTAAAGCACTGGAACACAAGGTCTGTTTGAACCACAAAGTCAATGATTCAAAGCCACCAGCAACTCCTTGGAAACCCTATGTAGGGTCGCTATGAATAATAACCTACTCGATAGCACTTAACAACACTGGCAGCATAGTTGTTGCTAACCACATGGTCAGCAGTTTGAAATGCGAGCCATTCTGTGGGAGAAAGATGAGGCTTTCTGCTCCAGGAAAACCTGTACAGGCATGCTATGAGTCAGAACTGACTTGATGACATGCAACCAACCACTAGGATAATAGAGCCCGAGGCATGGTTCAAAAGATTAATGCTCTTAGCTGCTAACTGAAAGTCTGAACTGTCCCAGACTGCCTCAAAAGAAGGCTTGGAAATACACACCCCCCCTTAAAAAAAAAAATCCAACCATTAAAACCCCTACAGAGCAGCATATTTCTAACAATACATACAGCGTTGCCATTAATTGTAATTAACAGTATAAACAGTTTGTTTTGTTTTGTTTTCCTGGGGAGCCACAATTGTGGAGAATATATATTATGAGATTTCCTGTTTCTCAAAAATTTGCTATCTCGAAGTATTCTACAAAAACTTGCCCATCCATCCTATATTAACCTAGTGGTTCTCAGTAGGTAGTTTATATTCTCTAGTTGGAACCTACAATGTCTGCAGACATTTTAATTGTCATAAATTGGGGAGTGAGTGCTTCTGGAATCCAATGAGTAAAGGACAAGGATACGACTTACTATCCTACATCTGACAAATGACCTGAAATTAGAAATGCTGCTCTAAACACTTGCTTTTGAACAGAATTTATACTCTACTTAATATCAGTCTATGCATATAATGCATATATGTGCTACTTTATTTTGCAACTAATAGAGGTTAATTGGTATTTAATATTTATTAAGATTAATATAAAAATATTGGGCTAAATTTAAAGGTGCAGTATGAAGAACAATAGCTTTGGGAGGAGAAATGGATTTGGATCCAGCTTCATTGTTGAATATTTAATTGTTCTTCATCAAGTTACTTAATACTTAAGTTTTGGTTTTATTCTAATATATGATATTGTTGTTGTTAAGTACCGTTGAGTCAATTCTGACTTATAGCGACCCTGTATAAGGTTTCCAAGAAGCAGCTCGAAGGTTAGAACCGCCTACCTTGTGGTTTGCTGCTCAGTGCTAATCCTACATTGCCATACAATATAATTTGTATGATATTAGTACTCACTTTTTACAATTTAATGAAATACAATGAAATATTAAGCATGTAAAACCTTTGACACGTACTAGAACTTTATCAGACTTATTTTCTTTCTTTTCCATTTTCTAACTAATTTCCAAATGGGAATGGATAACTTTATTATTGATAAATTTGCGTTAGATATTCCATGAGTTATTTGTTATAGAGCATGAGTTCAGCAATCCCTGGAATGACATCCTTTGTGAAAGCAAGGTGATTCTAGCCATTGTTTTGTATTTTTCTATTTATTGTTGTTATAGCCTTTCATTAGAAGGATTGAGTCTATATTTGGGTCTATAAGCTAATACCTGCTCTTTGTGTGCAAAAATGTAAGCACTAAATGCACCAGATGGTACCACAGATGTGTAAAGGTTAAGAGATGTAATCAATTGTCATACCAGGGAGGCACTCAATGTGATTTTGAGTTTATTGAGTCCCCAGTGACTGAATTAGAATGTCATGTTCTGTGATGGGATAGAATAGATTAGATACTTCCTCCTTTTGCTTTCTGGATAAATAAAGGAAAATTGCAGTTGTGAACTGCTTCACTCAATGGCTAGGTCGCCCTGGATGCCAAATAATAAATACTTTACTCTTCTTTTAAAAAATATTTTTATTGTGGCAAATGCATCTAGCATAAAATTTGAAAGTTTAACAACTTTTAAATGGACAATTTGATGACATGAACTATGTTCACATTGCTGTGCAATCTTCACCATTATTTATTTCCAAAATATTTTATTATTCCAAACAGAAACTCTATAACCATTACACAATAATTCTCCAACTAGACCCTGGTAACCTCTAATCTACTTTCTGTCTCTATACATTGGTTTATTCTAGATGTTTCATGTGAGATGACACAATGTCTGTCCTTCTTTGTCTAGCTTATTTCACTTAGCTTAATATTTTCATATCACAACATGCATCATAACTTCATTATTCTTTATGGTTGAATAATAGTCTATTCTATGTATAACATATTTTGTTTATTCATTTATCGGTTGATGGGCATTTGTGTTGTTTCCAATTTTTCTGGCTATGGATTTATACTCTTTTTTTTTTTACATCTCAAAATATTTAAGGTTGGCCTGTCTGATATGAGCAAATGAATCATAATAATGATATCAGTGTATGCCAGAAAATCTAGTACTGTAAGAGAAAAGGAAAAGTTTCCAGTACTGAAGGAGTAAGCTTAAAGATCACCCATGGTTTAAATCTGAAAGATATAGGAGGGTAAATTTAAAAGTACTATTAGTAAGGAAGCACTTTATACATGCATGAGTTTATTTTAAACAAAATGTATTTAAACATGTATCTTCAACCAGTAGATGACTGCATACAAATTCTCTCAGTAATACATTTGTCTTAGTCTCATTTAGGAGCACTGTGCGATAAGCAAGAGGCTGCTACCTGCAAGGCTTCAGGTTCAAACCAACCAGTCAGTCCATGAAAGAAAGATGAGAGTGTTTATTCTCTTAAAGAGTTACAGCTTCAGAAACTTTATGGAGCAATTCTACTCCATCCTACAGGATCGCTATGAGTCACAATTGACTAAATGATAGTTGGTGGGTTAATCTTGATAGAGTTTCTCAAAGGACACAAGATGATCATGGAACTCAAGTCATTATGAAGAAGTTGTTAAAAAAAAAAAAAACTGAAACTGCATTGGTGAGGAAAAGGCCAGAAAATTTGTACCCGTGATCATTTTCCCCATCACAATATACTTGCTCATGTTTTGAAGGCAGCAAGGACTGTCTTACAAGAATTTCCTTGGGAAGCCTTATCCCATCCATTCTATGGTTCTGGACTTCCCCTTCAGACTTCTTTTTGTTCTCCAAACTCAAAAAAACATTAAAAAGACACACAATTTGAGTCCCTTGAGGATGCCAACACTGTCAACACTGTCACTCTGTCGTTTTGACGTGGTGTAAATTAAAAAACACAGAATTGTTTAGAGAATGGTTAGAGAGCAACACTTCCTTCAGAAGTGTGCAGGCCTAAATTAGGAGTCTATGCTGAGAAACAATAGCTTCAGATTTTGATATTTTCATTTAACATTTTTTTTTTTTTTTTTTTACAAAACAATGACTGAAGAGATGCTAAGTAATAGGTTTAATTTTCTTTGAAGAAAGCTATTTCTTTCTTAAATCTCCTTCCATCAGTAATAAAAATATGTATTGTGTAGCAGCAGGCTAATAACATTAAACTAGCTAAAAGCTTTTTGAAAACTAATAACTTTCTAGAAATCTAGGCTATGAAATGTCCTTGATGGAAATCTTTTTATCACTTATTATAATATACCCATTAGTGTACAGTGCCTTGGCCAGCCAGTAGTATTAGGAATATGAATAAAATTAAGCTTTTGGGAAAAGGAGTTATGTTACTGTGCTTGCAACCTTATAAAAGGTAACTTCATTTAAAAATTGTATTTAACAAGTGTTGTACTTGACATCACACTGTGATGTTCTGAAGTAAAATTTAGGTCTAGAAATACAGTCAGTCTTCAGTATGACACACCTGTGCATGTAGAGCAATTATATTCAGCTTGTTGTTGTTGTTAGGTGCCATTGAGTCAGCGCTGACTCGTAGTGACCCTATGTACAACAGAACGAAACACTGCCCAATCCTGGGCCAACCTTACAATTGTTGCCACACTTGAGCCCATTGATGCTGCCACTTGGCCAATCCATTTTACTCGAGGTCTTCCTCTTTCTCTCTGACCCTCCACTTTACCAAATATGATATCCTTCTCCAGTGACTGGTCCCTGATGAAAACATGTCCGAAATATGAGAGATGAAGTTTGGCCATCCTGGCCTCCAAGGAGCACTTTGGTGTACTTCTTCCAACACAGACCTGTTGGTTCTTTTGGCAGCCCATGACACTTTCAATATTCTCCTCCCACACCATAACTCCAAAGCATTAATTCTTCTATGATCTTCTTTATTCACTGCCCAGCTTTCACATTCATATGAGGTTACTGAAAATGTCATGGCTTGGGTCAGGCGCACCTTAGTCCTCAAGCTGACATCTTTGCTCTTCAACACTTTAAAAAGGTCTTGTGCAGCAGACTTTCCCAATGCAGTACATCGTTTGATTTCTTGACTGCTGTTTCCATGAATATTGATAGTTGATCCAAGAAGAATGAAGTCCTTGACAACTTCAATGTTTTCTCTGTTGATAGGAATGTTGTTTATTGGTCCAGTGGTAAGGGTTTTTGTTTTCTTCACATTGAGTTGCTATCCATACCGAAGGCTGTGCTCTTTGATCTTCATCAGTAAGTATTTTAAGATTTCTTCACTTTCAGCAAGCAAAGTTATATTATCTGCATATCGCAGATTGTTCATGAGTCTTCCTCCAATCCTGATGCCACATTTTTTTTTCATATAACCCAGTTTATCAGATTATTTGCTCGGCATACAAGTTAAATAAGTATGGTGAAAGAATACAGCCCTGTTGCACTCTTTTCTTAATTTGAAACTGTTCAGTGTTCCCATGTTCTGTTCGAACAACTGCCTTTGGTCCATGTAAAGATCCTCATGAGGACAATTTAGTGTTCTGTAATACTCACTCTTTGCAAATAGCTTGTCATGATCCACACAATTGAAAGCCTTTGAGTAGTCAATAAGGCACAGGTAAACATCATATATTCAGCTATGATGCTCTAATTCGATGAGCTCCTGCTAGTTTTTCAACTATTTTGACATTGTTATCATAGTATAAAAATATATTGTTACATTCCAATGTCTCAGCTAATACTGCATGTCAGATTTTCCAGATACTTTTTATTAAATGTGCAAAGTAGTTAAGATATTATTTAAAAGAATCAGGGTAGAGGTAGGTACAAATTTTCTTTTAGAGTAACTATTGTCATTAACATATTTAAAATCCTTGAGTTGAAAAATATGAGGACTTCTTTGTCTTCCTTGATTTTCTTGAGTTTATGGAATATAGTTTCAAGTTTCATCTTTTAGTCATAGTTCTGTTTTTAAATAACTCTGTTCTGCTCCAGGAGAGACATTTCACTTCTAAATGTATGCAACCAAATTATCTCTTAACCCTCATTTGCAAACTGCAGTTCAATCAGTATACTCCAGATGGCACACAATGATGATAAAATTATGCATATGTTATAGTGAGGGATTGAATATGCCAACAGAAGGAGCTGGTTAACTAAGGTTCTCAAATCTCAGGACTTAACCATTCTTCTACATTAAAGGGGAAAAAAAGACGCCTGATTTTTTTTTTTCTGCTTAGTTTCAGGACTTGATATTTTTTAATGAGGAAAAGAAAGTGAAAGCAATTATAATCCTCAATAGCCTGCATAGAATTTTGCTGATGTCAATATAAAATAAAATGTTTTGTTATAGAAGTCAATCCATAAGGGATGCTTTGTTTACCATAATTTATTTCTAAAGTATAATACCACTCAGATTCTACAATATTCATGAGAAAATAAGAGGATGGACTCAATCAAAATTAACATATTTCACACACTAATAGTTATTTTTTAAATTTAAGTACATGAATGGGAAACATGTCATTCACTTTTATTTCTTGTAATTTCAGAAAAGCATTAATATTGGGAGAAATAGAAAAAAAAAAGACAAAACTCAATTAGTTCTAATTGTTAAAATGTTATCAACAACAATCTACTACTCCAGCATGAAATTATTTATTCTACTTTGTAATTTTAATTGTTCTTTAGTATGAAAGCTACTAATTATATTTTATTTTTGTGTTAGTATAGTTCTGGTGTGGCACTGTAGTATAAGTACTGTACTACTTACTTCAGGGTCAGCAATTCAAACCCACCAGCCACTCCTCAGGAGCTCGATACATGCTCATGAATCAGAAAGGACTCAACAGCACTTAATATCATCAACAACAACAGCATAGTTTAAAAAAAGAAGCATTAATCAAGTTATCATTACATTTTTGCCTTCAGAAAGTCTATTCAATACTGATAGCAACAATTCTTATCTTAGTAGGTGTGGTCATACACTTCAGATAATTGTTAGTTAGTCTTTTAGATTTAACAAAATGGAGGCTATGTCAATGGAATTCTTCTGTATGTGAGTTAGTACACTATGTTACTAGTGTTAGCAATAATAATAAAAAGAGAAACATGCACTTTCATCCTCTTTTACATACATACAATATTTTTTACTCTAAATATCCATCAAAATGTTACTATTTAAAAATAATTATAGTACATTCTTATAAATTGGTGGCATATATTTTTAGTGATCTAAATTGATGGAGTCCTGGTGTGGCACTGTAAGATTAGCACTGGATTTCTAACCACAAGGTCAGCAGTTCAAACCCACCAGCCATTCCTGGGAAAACCTTTACAGTGTCTCTATGAGTCATAACTGACTCAACAGTACTTAGCAAAAAAATTGGAGAAGTCCTTTAATTATATAAGGTGTCTATTTATGTATTCTTCTGTAGTTTCATGCATTGATTTTGATGAACATTTCATGCTAAAGGAGTTTCCCAAATAGAAAAATTCAGAATCCATGAATAGTAATTGAGCTGTTTAGTTCTGCTCTAAACTTAAAACCATTATTCTCCATTTAAAGTAAGACAAATCATGTTGCTCTACAGAACACTGCTCTGTCATTTTAGTTTTTTTGTGGTGGTTGTTTCCAGTGAGCTGGGCTAGAATATTAAGCTCTTTTTGCTTCCAATGCTCTCTCTTGCTGTGCTGGGCACATTTAAGGTTCTGTTTGAAATGGGCAAAAGCAATTCTGTGGTTCATAAAAAAAGTTTGTAAGCTGGTGTGGGTGCCTGTACATTCTTTATTTTGTGGAAGGGAAGTACTGTTTCCTAGACTTTGAATTTAAGCCAACTGACTTGTTGAAACTAAGCTTCAATGTAGTGTCTTGAATAAACAATCAAATGTAAAATATAATAAAATTCTTCTCTTCATGCTACTCCCCTCTCAACAAACAAAATAGGCTCAATACACTATTTTTTGTACTGTATATGGAGTTGTATCTGTCAGAAGTTAATTTTAAGTGTCATGTGAAAATAGAAAGCCAGTAGAAGTTAAACACGGTATAATATTGCTTTTAATATTGAAATGGACTTTCTGCATTTGAGAAAATGTAGCTGCTATGATGACTTCTGAGTGATGTAGCCAAGTGCTCTTGTATCGAAAAGCTCACTGCATGGCAGAGACAATCATTTTCTAACATAAGCTGTCTGATTACAAAACTTGCTTGTGTACATGTTTATCTTTTCATGTTTGTCTAGAAGAGAACAAAGTGTAAGTAGATATTAAAAGAAAAAAAACAAAATCTCTTTAACCAAAATGATAATTTGTACTAGAAGCAGTTTGGTAGAGTGAATGTTAGGCATGAAGTAATAAATGTCATCAATTACTGTCAGTCATTTCTGACTTATGCTGACTGGCTGTGTGCCGTGGAGTCAGTTCCAACTCATAGTGACCCTGTACAGGGTTTCTGAGGCTGTAAATCTTTATGGGAGCAGAGAGCCTCATCTTTCTCCTGCAGAACAACTAGTAGTTTCAAACTCCTGACCTTGTGGTTTGCAGCCCAATTTGTAACCGCTACACTACCAGAGCTCCTTATGGTGTGTGTCAAAACAGAACAGCATACCAAAAGGTCTTCAGTGTCTGATTTTTTGGGTGAATCACCAGGCGCTTCTGTAAAGCACCTCAAGGTGGACTTGAATTACCAACTTTAAGGTTGCACTCATGTGGGGCAAAAGGTTAATATGTTAGGTTGTTAATTGAAAGGTTAGTGACTAACTCCACCCAGAAGTGCCTAGGAAGTAAAATCAGCTTTTAAAAAAACCCCTCTGGAATGAGGATAAGATTCTTATGATTCAATAGTGAGTAATTGTTATCATGACTAATTGTGATTGTCACAGCTGTAAAGGTAGAAGTTTTGTAACATAAAGAGGGGAGTAGTTAATCTTACATCCCAGGAACAGAGCACCATGGGACCATCAAGGAAGAAGAGTATGAGTGGAATTTTGGAACCTATCCAGAGAAGCAGGTATACCAGAGATAGAGGCAGAGATGATGACATGGATAAATAGAGCAGCTGAGGATTCTAGACTCATGGAAAGAGAAAGGCTGTGTGCTGGCAGCCCGGAGGCAGGCTTACAGAATGAACCCTTGGGTTTTTTAAATGTTTATATATTCCTGAGTGTTTTCGTATATATCAAAACAAACAAACAAACAAACACAAAAAACACAGAGGGAATAGAAGCAAATACTGTTGAATGCTGATGCATGGAGGGGATTGTTATCTTTGCAATGAAATGAAGTTCGATAGGACGAGTGAGTGCAAAACTGATCTTCTCCAATGTAAACTATCACTCAATTCACAGTAAAAGCTTAAAAAATATATCCCACTGGAGTACAGTTCTATTCTTATACACACAAGGTTGCCATAAGTCAAAATCAAGTCCATGACAAATAGTAACTTGCAATAAAAAAAAATTGCAAGTAGAAATTTTATCAACTAAGTGTAGTCCTCTCGTATTTAAATTGTCATATGTTAATATTCAGAGCTCTGGTAGCATAGTGGTTATGAGTCGGTTTCTAACCTCAAAGGCAGCAGTTCAAAACTACCAGCCGTTATGCTGGAGGAAGACGAGGCTTTCTGTTCCAATAAGGATTTACAACCTCGGCAATCCTATGCAGAAATTGCCTCCGTGACACACCACTACCATGTTAATCTTCATTAAGTAAATGTTTTGCTTTTTTTGGCTGTATATTAATTCTTATTTTAAATAGTTTTTAACTGAACTGATATTTTATATCATCAGTATTTATTTGTAGTCTTTACTGGTCGTTGTTGTTGTTAGGTACTGAATCATAGTGACCTTATGCACAAAAGAATGAAACTGCCCAATTCTGCTCCAACTTCACAATTATTACTAAGCCTGAAAATATAGCTGCTGCCACTGTGCCAATCCATCTTTTTGGGGCTCTTCCTCTTTTTTTTCCGACCCTCTACTTTACCAAACTGTGACTAGTACTTCCAGATAATATGTTTGAAGTGGTGGTGGTTATGTGCCGTGGAGTCGGAACCAACTCATAGAGACCCTGTACAGGGTTTCTGAGGCTGTTAATCTTTACAGGAACAGAAAGCCTCATCTTTCTCCTGTGGAACAGCTGGTTGTTTCGAACTGCTCACCTTGAGGTTCACAGCCTGATTCGTAACCACTACACTAGAGACAAAGTCTGGTCATCTCCCCTTCAAAGGAATATTCTGACTATACTTCTTCCAACACAGATTAGCTTGTTCTTTGTTTATGGTACTTTTAATATTCGTCTCCACACCATTAATTCAAATGCATCAATTCTCCTACCATCTTATTTATTCACTGTTCAACTTTATAAGCATATGAGGTTATTAAAAATACCACGACATGGATCAAGCATACCTTAGCACTTAAAGTGACATCTGTGCTTGCCAACATTTTAAAGAGGTCTTGTGCAACAAATTTGCCTAAAGCAATAAGGAGATTTCTTTATTGACTGCTGCTTTCAAGATTGTTGCTTGTTGATCAGAGCAAAATGAAGTCTTTGACAACTTCAGTCTTTTTTCCATTGATAGGAATGTTGTTTATTGGTCCAATGGTGAGGATTTTTGTTTTCTTTACATTGAGATGCAATCAATAATGAAGGCTGTGGCCTTTGATCTTCATGAGTATGTATTTTATGTCCTCTTTTCTTTCAGCAAGCAAGGTTGCATCATCTGCATATAACAGATTGTTAATGAGTCTTCCTCTAATACTGATGCCATATTTTTCTTCAAACAATTTGGCTTCTTGGATTATTTTCTCAACATATAGATTGAATCAGTATGATGAAAGAAAAAAAAAATCCTGTGGTCCTCGACATTTTGTGAGAGCTTGGAGGGGGGTACGGAGTCAGTGAAAAACACACAGACAGACAGACAGAGTCGATGGGTCTTGTGTCTTAGGCAGATGATCACTTCTCTTTTCTTAGGCAGATGATGACTTCTCTTTACTTAGGCAGATGACTTCTATTTACTCAAAAGTTTTTTGCTTCTTATATACTATACAAGGAGCTCTGGTAGTGTAGTGGTTACGAATTGGGCTGTGAACCACAGGGTCAGCAGTGAAACTACCAGCTGTTCCGCGGGAGAAAGATGAGGGATTCTGCTCCCGTAAAGATTTACAGCCTTGGAAACCCTGTACAGGGTCGCTATGAGTCGGAACCGACTCCACGGCACACAACAACAACAACAGATATACTATTAGTATTTCTCTATAATCAAGTATAATCAATTGCAATTTAACTAAGTATTACATTCTTTGTGTTCAACAAACATTCAGGTTACAACAAAAAAGAAACATCAAAACACTCCCTTGATTCTTATCTTATCCTGCTCCTTTGCATCCCCTAATTATCCTGATAACATCGGGTTTATTTCCGTATCTTTTCTTCTTCTTAATCCTCCCCAAAATGTCAAATCAACTTTTAAGCAAAGTTCTATATTTTAACTTGCATTTTTACTCTCATCTACCACTTACAGCTTCATTAATCACAATCCATAATCACAACAGTATTTTTATAAAAGTACCTAAAGTTTCATAGCCAAAAACAAAGCAGCAATTCCCCTATACTAATAATTTCCCAAAACCTTTAGTTAAATTTCTACCCACCTTCCTAGTGTTCCTACAGCTCTTGATTAGCTCTTTGCTTTCTTCTGGGTACCTCAGTGTCTCTTGCTCTACTGACTGAGCAGGGTGTTGATTGTAAGATTGTTTCTTTCAGGTACCTCAGTGTCTACTAAGCAGGATGTAATCTTAAGCTTGAAAAGCTTTTAGCTGATGTGGTTTTTCCTAATGGTGAGATTTATTGTTGATGTATAAAGCAACTTTTATAACTTTACATGATTAAATATAGTGTGACAGTGTCTAAATGTAATTTTAATTTTTACTATGAGTATTGAAAAATTCTACTAAAAACTTCTATAATAAAATCAAGAAAAATCAAAAATAAACTATTCACAAAAGGAAAAAACAGAAACTGCAAGGCCCTTGCATTAGGTTCCCCATGGGGCTTTGCCAACCAAGGAGACACTCACTCATTGTCGCTTTGCTAAACAATGAGCTTTTCATGCTTAGGGTCTCTCGCCATTCCGTTCCTTCCTTAATGGCATGGCTTCTGACACCTGCATACACCTTTCCTAATTTTAAACCATTCAGTAATCTCTTGTTCTGTGCAAATAACTGCCTCATAGTCTTGAATGTGTTCCTCATGTGCAGAATTAAGTGTTCTAGAATACTCATTCTCCACAATGTTTTCCATAGTTTGTTATGATCCACACAATCAAAAGCCTTTGCATAGTCAATAAGGCACAGGTAAACATCTTTCTGCTATTCTCTGCTTTCAGTCAAGATCCATTTAACATTAACAATTATATCCCCTAGTTGTCTATCAATGTATGGTTTCAGAAGTGTTTGTATTATCATTAGCAAGATTTTACTTGCATGTGATAGTAATTATTTTGTCCAATGATTTCTGCATTCTGTTGGGTCACCTCTCATTGGAATGGGCAAAAATATGAATTTATTCCAGTCACTTGATCAGCTAGTTGATTCTCAAATTTCTTGGCATTGATGTGTGAGTGCCTTCAGTGCTGCATCAGTATGTTGAAAAATTTCAATTTGTACTCCATAAATTCTTGGAGCCTGTTCTTTGCCAATGCCTTCTATTCATCTTGAATTTCTTCCTTCAGTATCATTAGCTCTTGATCATACATACCTCTTGAAATGTATGAATATTGCTCATTTCTTTTTGGTTAGTGACTCTGTGTATTCCTTCCATCTTCATTTGAAGCTTTCTACATCATAAATTATTTTGCCCATAGAATCCTTCAGTATTACAAGTCAAGGCTTGAATTATTTCTTCAGTTCCTTCAGCTTGAGAAATGTTGGACATGTTCTTCTGTTTTAGTTTTCTGATGCCTGGGGCACATTTTGTTATATTTGACTTTGTCTTCTTGAGCTGATCTTTAAAACTTTCTATTCAGCTCTTTTACCTGATTTTTTCCCATTTGCTTTAGCCTCTCTACACTGGAATGTAAATTTCAGAGTCTCTTCTGACATCTATTTTGATCTTTTTCTTTTTTCTTGTCTTTTTAATGACCTTTTTATTTCTTGCTGTATGATACTCTTTTGGTATTTGGTCTTTAGTGTCTAATGCATCAAGTCTGTTCTTGAGATGATCTCTAAATTCAGATGGGATGTATTCATGGTCATATTTAGGCTCTCCTGTACTTGTATGTGAGCATATGTTCCACAGTCTGCCCCAATCTTGTTTTGATTAATGATCCATTATCATCACCATCTCTTTTTTCCACCATCTCTTTCCAGAGATGTTCAGTTTGATTTCTATGTACTCCATTTAGTGTCGTCCATGTGTATAGTTGTCTTTTATGTTCTTTAAAAAAAGGTATTGGAAATGAAGAAATCATTAGTATTGCAACATTCTATCATGTACTCTCCAGCATAGTTTCTATAACCAAGGCCATATTTTCCGACTATTGATACTTCCCTTTGTTTCCAACTTTTGCATTCCAATCACCAATAATTATCAGTACATCTTGATTTCATGTTTGCTCAATTTCAGATTGAAGATGTTGGTAGACTCATTCAATTTCATCATCATTGGCTTTAGTGGTTGGTGTGTAAATTTAAATGTTGTTGTCAGGTGCCATTGAGTTGGAACTGACTCATAGTGACCCCATGCACAGAAGAATGAAACAATGTCCGATCCTGGGCCAACCTCACTACCGCTGCCACACTTGAGTCCATCAATGATGCCACCTGGCCAATCCATCTCGTTAGGGGTCTTCCTCTTTTTCTCTGACCCTCCACCTTACCCAGCATGACATCCTTCTCCAGTGACTGTTCCCTCCTGACAATATGTCCAAAGTATGAGAGACGAAGCTTAGTCATCTTGGCCTCCAAGTAGCACTCTGGCTGCACTTCTTCCAAAACAGATCTATTGGTTTTTTGGCAGTCCATGGCACTTTCAGTATTCTCCTCCAACACCACAACTCAAAGGCATCAATTCTTCTACGATCTTCCTTATTCACTGTGCAGCTTTCACATCCATATGAGGTTATTGAAAATACCATGGCTTGGGTCAGGCTCACCTTAGTCCTCAAGCTGACATCTCTGCTCTTCAATACTTTAAAAAGTTCCTGTGCAGCAGATTTGCCCAATGCAATACGTCATCTGATCTCTTGACTGCTGCTTCCGCGAGTGTTGATAGTTGATCCAAGAAGAATGAAGTCCTTGACAACTTCAATCTTTTCTCCATTGATAAGAATGTTGTTGATTGGTCCAGTGGTGAGGATATTTGTTTTCTTGACATTGAGATGCAATCCATACCGAAGGCTGTGCTCTTTGATTTTCACCAGTAAATGTTTCAAGTCCTCTTCACTTTCATCAAGCAAAGTTGTATCATCGGCATATTGCAGGTTGTTAATGAGTCTTCCTCCAATCCTGACACCACGTATTTCTTCACTGAACCCAGCTTCTCGTATTATTTGCTCAGCATACAGGTTGAATAAGTATGGTGAAAGAACACAACCTTGTCGCACACCTTTCCCAATTTTAAAACATTCAGTGTTCCCATGTTTTGTTTGAACTGCTTCTTGGTCTAGGTATAGATTTCTCAGAAGTACAATTAAGTGTTCTGGAATACTCATACTTCTCAATGTTGTCCATAGCTTTTTATGATCCACACAATCGAAAGCCTTTGCGTAGTCAATAAAGCATAGGTAAAAGGTAAACATCCTTCTGGTCTTCTCTGCTTTCAGCCAAGATCCTTCAGACATCAACAATGATATCTCTCATTCCACGGCCTCTTCTGAATCCAGCTTGAACCTCTGGAAGTTCTCTGTTAATGTATGATTGTAGCTGTTTCTGTATTACCTTTAGCAAAACTTTACTCGCTTGAGATATCAAAGAGATTGTCTGATTATTTCCTCATTCTGTTGGGTCACCTCTCTTTGGAATGGGCACAAATATCGATCTCTTCCAATCAGTCGGCCAGATAGTTATCCTCCAAATTTCTTGGCAGAGATGAGTGAGTGCCTCTTGTGGGTATATGGATATTGGCTTATCACAGACAGCATTGTACTTCTCTTCGATAATGTATGCAATGACATCCTTTTTCAATTTCTCACTTCCGGCATAGTAAACCATGTGATTGTCAGATACAAAATGGCCAATACTGTCAATTTCTGTTTACTGGTGGCTAGGATATTGATGTTTGTGCATTCCAATTTGTTTTTGACCATTTCTAATTTTCCTAGATTCATACTTTGTACATTCCATTCATGTTTGCCTCTGTTTCTCTTCATTTTGAGATGTGCTTCATCAGCAAATGAAGTTTCTGAAAGTATTACTTCATCCATGTCATCATAATCAACTCTGCTTTGAGAAGGCAGCTCCTCTCCAGTCATATTTTGATTGCCTCCTTACCTAAGGGGATCCTCTTCTTGCACTATATCTGACAATATTCTGGTTCTCTTCATCATGTTTCAATATTCAGTATTCTGTTGGTGACTGTATTCCACTGATATTCATAATGTTTTCAGTGACTAAATATTCTGAATGAGTCAATCTCTCATTTGTCCTAGTTGGACTTTGTGTGGAAACTCAGATACAATCTACCCACCTTGGGTGACCCTGTGGGTATTTAAAATACCCATTGTATAACTTCCACAATCACAGTAACATGCAAATCACCACAGTATGACAAACTGACAGATGAGTGGTGGCTGCTGGCTACTACTTAGAAAATAATGATAACATTGATTACTGCGGTTCTTAAAGTTATTCTTATTTTCCTTCTTCCATCCTTTCTAATTGAACTTGACAGTATATAATTGTCCTTGATAAATCTAGCAAACCTAGTATACAGACATCCTCTTGGAGCTGTCTGAGAAGTTGTAGTGAATAAAAGTTCCAAACTGACTCTGGACATTTCTAGTTTAAAAATTTCTTGTCCCTGCTTTCTGGTAGTTGAGAAGTTTCGTTGAAGACCATGTGCCATCATATATAGAAATGACAGATTGAAAGCCCTTGTGTCTAGCACCATCTTTGGATGAGACTTAGGAAAGTATAGAAGGATAAATAAGATTCAGCATCATCAACAGGCTGCAAGTAAATCATCAAGGTTATTGAAATTACATGTAGGCTTTACTTTTAAATAATTGTCTATGTTTATCATATGAGCATGTAACTGAGGAGTCCTGATTTGACACTGCAGCACAAGCACTGGACTACTAACTTTAAGGTCATTGGTTGAATTCCACCTGCCTTTTCTCGGTAAACCCTATACAGGGTTGCTATGAGTCAAAACCTACTCAAGGACACTTAACTACATACAACAATAAGTTTCGTATAATAAAGAAAAAGGAAGAAGGAGATAGAGCAGCCATCCTAACCCAGTCACCTCTCTGAAAAATATTTCCTATTCACACTTGAAGACATTTTTTTTTTCATTAATGGATGTTGTTGTTAAGTTCTATGGAGTTTGTCCCGACTCATAGTGACCCTGCACAGGGTTTCCGAGGCTGTAAATCTTTTCGGGAGCAGAAAACCTCATCTTTCTCCCATGGAACTGCTGTTAGTTTCGAACTGCTGACCTTGAGGTTGACAGCCCAACTTGTAACCACTACGCTAGGTGGCAATTGTCAATTTTACTTGTTTTCATTATTCTTAAAGATTCCTTCCCAGTAAATGTTATAGTACCAGTCTTTGCGCTGCTATGCAGTAATCAAATCAAGTTAATTCTATACTGAAATCTGACTATTTCTGAGTATCAGGCATAAATTAAGTTGCCTTATATATTCTGTACACTAAATACTTTGTTGTCAAATAGTAAGAGAAGGCATAGAATGGTTAAAGCATATATAAGCTCACACTTTCAGAAAATGAAGGAAATAGGATTAGAAGCTGGCTGTAATAAGAAAATCTATACTGCTGTTTAACAGCTTAACAAAAATCCAAATTTCTCCACTGTAGCTTGAACAACAGTGTTTTAGGGGTTCTTCTGGTCACTTTTTTGTTACATTTTGAAGTCACCCATGTATGAATCTTAGCCCTACAAACTTAGAATGTAAACTAAAACAAGAGGAGATAAATACTGGAAAAATATTATGATCCATATGCTAAGTTTGAACACAATTAGGTATCATAATTCAGGTTCTACTTATCAGCTAATTTATTTAAATAATTCAGATGACAATGCTTACTGTCCTACTGAGTTATTGTAAGGAATAACAAAGAAGCAAAAAACATATCCCAAAATAATGCAATGATCCTTTTGTGTGTATGGAGTATGAGAAGCTATGTGAAAATGAAATGCCAACAATAGCTCTCTGATAGACATAAATATAGATGCTTCCATCCATTCACCCACTCTTCAGATAATTACCAGGAAAACTGTGGCTTTTATCCTTCATGATAGAACATATAAATTCAAAATAGGCAGATGCACTTTTTTTTTAAAGAAAATTACTGAATTCATACATTTTTTAGCAACTGAGAAGTTAGATGAAGTTGCTTTTAAAAAAAATTAGTTAAAATGCAAAGCAGGACCTGCCTAACAATCAATTTTTCAAAGAAGTATGAACAGGACTTTAGAATTTCAAGACTATAATTCGAATGAATATTAATGCTCAAGTGTGCAGAGCACAGAGGTAACTGACCTCAGACCTCACACAGTGTACAAAGTAACTGCTTAGCTGGGAAAACCAATTTTTCACCTTTTTTTGTCAGAAATCGGAGACACACCACTATAGGCTGGGTTTTGTTCCTTGTAGAGGTCAAATCAGTGTCTGCTTGAAAAATTCATGATCCAGAAAAGGTAATTTTTAATGAATATTTATGAGCGATGTCCTTTCTTATCAGAGCTGTGCAAGTTTTCTGAAGCTTGCCACTAAGACTGGCTTGTGATTTTTTAGCAAGAAACTTCTGAATCGAAACGAGGAAAATGGACTTGATATACTCTCGTCTGACTCATTTTGGCTTCTTATGTTATGCATCATCATTGCATATAAAAAACATTGCTCAATGCTATTCATATCACCACCGTTGCAGCATTGTTTCCATTGCTTTTAGGATCCAAACACCAAAATGTAAGAATATTTAAAGTATATTATACTCTTTCTATATTTTTTACCTAAAAAACATTTTCCCCATCATAACAAGTTATAATAGAACTATAAAGTTTTCCTCTATGAATAGCAGCTCTCATATTCAATATGATTGTGCATATTGAAAAACAATAACTTCAGAAAACTGAAAAGGGACTTAAAGTACAATCATAATTTTTCAGCACTAAGCAAGAAAGAGGACTGTAGCAAATCATCTGCTCAAGTTTTTCAGAAATATATGTTAAACACAAAAATAGACACACACATGAGGGAAGTTCAAAATTTTCATGGAAAATAGAACAGATAGATATTGGAATTTTTCCATGAATGGCTTGAAGCACCCTCTTAAATGTACCCTAATAATTCAATCTGTATGCTAAGAAAATAGTCTGAGAAACTGGATTATATGAAGAAGAACATGGCATCAGAATTGAAGGAAGACTCATTAAAACAACGTGTGATATGAAGATGATACAACCTTACTTTCAGGAAGCAAAGAGGAGTTAAAATACTAACTGATGATCAAAGATAACAGCCTTCAGTATAGATTGCACCTAACTGTAAAGGAAAAAAAGAAAGAAAGACTCCCAAATAGATAAATAAATAACATCATGATAAATCGAGAAAAGTTTGAAGTTATCAAAGACTTCATTTTGTTTGAATCAACAATCATGGAAGCAGTAGTTAAGAGTTCAAAAGATGTATTTATTGCGTTAGCCAAATCAACGGAAATTTTGACGCTGAATAAGGAAAACTGTAGAGAATTGATGTATTTGAATTATGGTGTTGGAGAAGAATGATAAAACTAGCAGGGACTACCAGAAAAAAACTAACAATCTGTGTTTAAAGAAGTACAGCTAGAATGCTCCTTAGAAGCCAGCCTGGTGAGACTTCATGTCTCATACTTTGGACGTGTTATAAGAGACAAGTCCCTGGAGAAGGACATTATTATTTATATTACAAAGATGAGGTTCAATGAAAAACAGGAAAGATCACAACAAAATGGACTGATTCAATTACAGCAGCAATGGGCTCAAGCGTAACAACAATAGTGAGGATGGCACAGTACAACACAGATTCATGTATGTTGTGCATAGCATTGCTGAGTTGGAACTGAATCAATGGCACCTAAGAACAGCAGCTTATATAAACAAAGGTAAGTAAGAAGTATGGCTACAAAATCATTAAAAACTTTCTTAAACAAAAATAGAAAAATGTGAAACTAATATTTCTAGACATATCTTCTATCTTAATTTTCCCTGAAGAATTCTGTGCTCTTTGATTAACACCATGTTAAACAGAAGTTTTGGCATCCTTGGAGGACTCAAATCATATTCCTTTGAAACCAAAAGAAGTCTAAGGGATAAGATCAGAAATGAAGGATGAATGGGATAAAGTTTTCTAATTAAATTCTCCTAGTACCTTGTTGCTACCCTGGAAAAATATTCTAGTGCATTGTTGTGATGGAAGAAATTTATTGGTCATAAATTTCTTAGCTTTTTCTCACCAAAGTAGTTTTCCATTTTCTTAAAATTTCTTCAGAATATACCCCTGTGATCATCCTGTGTCCATTGATAAAATCTGTTAAGAAAACAACTTTAGAATTCCTAAAAAACTGTCACCATAACCTTATGAGATGACCTCCCTGCCTTGAATTTAACTGGTACAGCAGATCCCCTAGGAAACCATTGTTTTGATTGGACCTTTTAAAAAAATTTTCTCTTTGAAGACACCCTAACAATACTAGAAGTCCTGATAAGGCACTATAGGATAGGTATTGGACTGATAACCACAAGGTCAGCAGCTCAAATCTATCAACCACTCCTAAGGTCTCTATGAGTCTGAAATGACTCCGTGGTACTTAACGACAAGAATGAGATTAAGATAAGTGCATAAATATTACTAAGAAAACTTTTCTACAGCCATCCATTGATTACAGAAGCATGTTTAACACATTTTATTTGGAATAAATCTTTACATGTGTGAATTGACACCCTAGTAGCAGTACTTTTGACTCACTCTCATGTTTGCACACAATTGTTGTTAGGTGGCATTGATTTGGTTCCAATTTAAAATGACTATGTGAACAACAGAACTAATCATTGTCCTGTTCTACAGCATTTTCACACTTTTTTATGTTTAAGACAATTATTACTTCCACTGTGTCAATTCATTTAATTGAGACTCTTCCTCTTTTTCACAAACGAGCCACTTTATCAAACTTGATGTTCTTATCCTGGGATTGGTACTTCCTGACAATGTGTCCAAATTATGAGTGAGAAAATGTCCCCATCCTTGCTTCTAAGGTACATTGATTTGCTTTTCTGGCAGTAATTTCAATATTCTTGTCAGCACCATAGTTCAAATGCATTGGCTTTTCTGTGGTGGTGGTGGTGGTGGTGGTGATTTGCTGGCAAGTTGGTTCTTACTCATGTTGCTGTTAGGTGCTCTAGAGTTGGCTCTGACTCAGAGTGACTGTTTTGGTCTGGGAACTCCATAGAAGCAAAATCATGAAACATTTTTATAAAGGTGTTTACATCAAAGAAATGGCTCACAACTTTAGATTCCTAAGTCCTCATTAAAAAAGAGAAAATGTGTGTCCATTATATTTGGAGCAGGCTACATGCCAAAAAGAAATGTCCTTTCAATTGATTGACTTCCCATAGCCAATCATCAAAGAGTCAACAATACCTTTATTAGGTTTTACCTTGGAGATAACTGCCAATCTTCTGAGAGTTATGGACCTTTCAAGTTTACACAAGACCTTAATTTTCATAGTCCACACCTTGCCAACTTGGCACCTATAAACCAGAAGCATAATTTCTAAATAAAGGAAATTGTAATGTCATATTTGAACCTATCATGGTATAACTAAAACACAAACAACCAGAAACACACTGGCCAGGTTTGCTTCTTATATTTTACAAATGAACAAATGTACAAAGCAAAAAATCTGATGCACACATACAAAACAAAATAAACAAAATATGCATATGTATTCATCTAAATGTCCAACTGGCACATTCTGCAAGACAGCCTTCAGTCCCTAGGCATACAGCCGTACTCAGTCCATGGGCCTGCAGTTCACAGCTGCTTTCCATGCCACTGCCTCTGCCTCTGCTGTTGTTTCTTTTCTCTAGATAGGGATTTCGGGCTTTACTCTACCTCTGCCTGTGATTGACTGTTCCTGCTTCTGAGATGGTTCCTTTTAAACCTAACTAGATGACAAAATTAATCAATCCTAGCCTTAGATTTTACAATTTTGACAATTAAAATTAATCCTGTTAGCAATTAGTCACACTTGAATCATAAAATCTTACCAGCATCATCCACTACCCACTTTCACCAGACCCATCTAGAAAAAAGGAAAACTATTTAGTTGGGATTCTCCTTGTCTCCCTCATTCCAAGACTAAGCCCATTTATGAAAGCTTATAAGTCAGCTAATTCATGCTTTTATAGCCCTCATTTTTTTAAATAAATGAGGCCATTTATCAATAAAGTATCACTCATTCTTATTGGCAGTGGCCACCTGTCTGACAATTTTGTCCAGATCTCCCTGTCCTTAAAGTGTCAGTTTGCGACCTCCATCTTGGTTCTTCTCCACCATTTTAAGCCCCGCTGGGGCTAAGGAACTCTCATAGCTTACCAGTTACAAATCAGGCTGCGAACCGCAAGGTCAGCAGTTCGAAACTACCTGCTGTTCCATGGGAGAAAGATGAGGCTTTCTGTTCCCATAAAGATTTACATCCTTGGAAACCCTGTACAGGGTTGTTATGAGTCAGAACTGACTCCAGGGCACATAACCAACCAACCAACCATGTGTGTGCAAGGAGACCTGTGCTCTATAGGGTTTTCAGTGGTTGGTTTTTGGAGTCCTAGTGTGGCGCTGTGGGTTAATGCGCCAGAGTGCAAAGCTGTTTGAACTGCAAGGCTGGCGTTTCAAGCTCACCACCTGCTCCTTGGAAACCCTACACAAGTCACTATGGGTCGGAATCGACTCAACGGCACTCAACAACAACAACAGGGCTTGGAGAACCCGGCGGGATATGCTCTTGGAACCTCGGCTGAAGTTGCTGGGCATTATGCTCTTTCTCTGCCGCCCCCTGTAGATCTTGTTCATGAAACCGACCCCAGAACCACCGTGAAGGTACAGGTACTATGGTGTGGAAGCAGCTAGTGCGTAGAATCAATTCTCATCGTAGATAGCAAGTTCTTCGTGCTTGGCCAGATTGACAATGTCTTCCCATTCAGGGACTTTAATTTCCCAGACTTTTTGAGGAAAGCTGCCAGGGCTCTGACAAACTCCTGCTGGTTCACGTCTTTTACAGTAACTCCAGACATCATGTGGCCTCCACACTGCCAGCCAGGGAAAAATAAATAGCCCTCCATTTTTGATACCCAGTTTTTAAATTGCCTGCCCCTGTCAACTCTGTACTCTGAGGAGACAAGCATGTACCTTAACCTGAAGAATCTTCTATTCTGTTTGGAATTTTGAGCAACTACATCCATACAAAAAGTCCAGCTCATAAAATTGTAGCAATTAACACTTTCCCACAGTATCAAATATTTTTGTCTTTATCTAGTCAAGTTCTGGTCAACTAGGCCCTAGGCATCCAACTGGGTCAAATGGATACCAGCTACAAGAACGGAAATTTACACATTTATTGTTTTTGCTGTTGTTAGGTGCCATCGAGTCAGTACTGACTCATAGCAACCTTATGCACAGCAGAACGAAACACTGCCCGATCCTGGGCCAACCTCACTACTGTTGCCAAGCTTGAGTCCATCAATGCTTCCACTTGGCCAGTCCACCGCGTTGGCGGTCCTCCTCTTTTTCTCTGAGCCTCTACCTCTTTTCCAGAGACTGGTCTCTCCTGACAATATGTCCAAAGTATGAGAGATGAAGTTTGGCCATCTGGCAGCACTCTGGCTGCACTTCTTCAAAAATGGATCTATTGGTTCTTTTGGCTACCTCCTTGAATATCAAACTAGCTGGCCCCTTCACTCTTCTGTCTAGCTCTCAGAAGATAGGTCAGTGTCCATAGGCTTAGGAGTTTACAGAACTTCTTAAACTTTAGATAAACCAGCCCTTCATCTTAAAGTCAATTGGTGCCAAAGGAACATGTCCAAACTCAGCCATCTCTTCTCTCTTTATTGCTGTGCTCCCCTCACTTCCACTCAGCAAGTAGACCCAGGAAGTCACCAGTGAGCATAGTAGACTGCTCACCAGCTCCCTTTCATTTTCAGTCCTAGAAAGGGCTTTTCTTTTATGGGCACAGACTTTTCTGGCCTTAATGCCTCTAAGGCTAACAACTTGCTTGAAAGTTAAAAAAACGAAGAGTCTACTTTTATTTATGCAGGTCTTTCTTTCTATTGTGAATTTCTGTTTTCCCAGCAGTTCTGAATTAGTCTGAATGTCTTTTCAAATGTAAATATCCAAACTTAGAAAATTCTGGGTGGGGCTCAGGATTCCACCTATGTCCCCATATTCTACAATGTCTTAAAACAAGAAGCCTATTTCCTCTGGGCAAATTCCAACCCCCTTTTAGAAAATCCATTCATGTTAGGCTGAAGACAGGCTTACAAGATCTCTGTAGTCATAAATCTCTATATTCATTTCTATCACACATGTTTGTCTATTTTATATTGCAGGTAAAGGCAATATCCATAACACATAACCCTTTTAAAAATATTCAAGTTCAATCTTTTCTTCACCCTTGAACCAACCTCAGTCATATGCATATGGCCTTAGTCCTCTGGCAGGGTGGATTTAGTAGGCCCTGGCCCCCTATCAGCCATTGTTTAAACAGTATGACATCTGTTTTAAGCAACTCCAGAAGCTGCTTTTCTCCCCTCAGCTGACGTATTTTATCTCTTATATTCATTTCAGGCATTATGGGCTACGCAAACCACAATCACCATTTAAAACTCAAAAGTTTTACTTCCCATGTTGCTTCATTCCTTCATTTATAAATCCTCAGGCTTCCATTAATTTGGAGCCATTGAAACTAATCCTGCTGCTAATGCCAACTGCAAAAAAACATATGAGTACAATGTCTGACTTCCTCTGACTCCATAAGAGAAAAGAAGAACCAAACTCAAAATCAGCATGAGGATGACAAGCATACACCTTACAACCTTCTTTACTAGTGGAGTCAGTTATCAGTGCCTTTAAAATTAGCCACACCTGAAATCAAATTTAGAAAACTCTTCTATGTGATTTGGTTTCTCTAGAAACCCATTCCTGGTACTATATGTCTTAAGCTGGCTTTTCTAGAGAAGCAAAACCTTTGATGCACACACACACACAAACACATGTATTTTTATATATAAAGAGAAGTTTATTCATGGATATGGTTCATGTGATGCTGTGGGTTGATGCACCACACTGCAAAGCCTTTTGAACTGCAAGGTCAGCAGTTCAAGCTTACCAGCGGCTTCTCAGAAACCCTATATAGGGTCAATATAGGTTGGAATCGACTCAATGGCACTTAACAACAACAAAGTTTCCATCATGAAAAAGAATAAGCTTTTCCTGTTTGTTCATTATATTGGGTGTAGGTCACACTCCCAATGAAACATCCATTCAATTGGTTGTCTGCCCATAGTCAATCGTAATACAGATAATTATGCCATTCATAACCAATCATTATAAAGTTAGCTATGTCTATACTAGGTTTCACCAAGGGAATAACCATATCTCAACTGACAAACCACTGGGAATCCTGGCCTAGTCATGTTGACATGAAACCTTAACTGTCCCAGTAACCTTATGTACAACAGAACAAAACACTGCCCATATCTCATAATTACTGTTACACTTGAGACCATTGCAGTAGCCACTGTGCCAAAACATTTTGTTGGGGTTATCCTCTTTTTTGTTTACTCTCTACTTTACAAAGAATGATATATTTCTTGAGGAATTTATTGCTCCTGATAATATATCTGAAGTATGAGAGATGAAGTATCACCATCTTGGTGTCTAAGGAGCATTCTAGTTATACTTCTTACAACACAAATTTGTTTGTTCTTCTGGAAACCCATGCATCAATTCTTCTATGGTTTTACGTATTTATTGTCTAACCCTTGGAAACCCTGTACAGGGTCGCTATGGGTCGGAACCGACTCGACGGCACTTAACAACAACAACAACCACATGAATATGAAGTTATTGAAGTTACCATAAGTAAAGTGCACCTTAGTCATCAAACCTCTTTATTCTTGAACACTTTAAAGAAGACTTGTGCAAGAAAGATTTGCTTAGTGCAATATGTTGCTTGGTTTCTTGGCTAATTACATGAGTATTGATAGTGGCTTCAAGCAAAATGAAGTAGTTGACAACTTGAATCTTTTCTCTATTTATCTTGATATCATTTATTGGTTCAGTCATGAAGATTTTTGTTTTCTTTATATTGAGGTGCAACCAATATTGAAGGTCTTTGATTGTCATTAGCATTTTAAGTCCTCTTCTCTTTCAGTAAGCAAGGTTGTATTATCTGCATGTTGCAGGTTGTTAATGGTACATCCTCCAATCCTGATGCTATGTTCTTCTTCATATAATACAGTTTCTTTGATTATTTGTTCAGCATACATGTTGAATAAGTATGGTGAAAGAACTTAACACAGAAACACACCTTTCTTATTTTAAACCATTCAGCATCCCCTTGTCCTGTATGAATGACTGCCTCTTGGTCTATGTACAGGTACCTCATGAAAATAATTAAGTGTTCCAGAATACTCAGTCTCCATAATGTTGTCCATAGCTTCTCATGATTGACACTGTCTAAAGTTTTGCATAGTTGATAAAGCACAAGTAAGCACATTTCTCATATTCTCTGATTCTAGCCAAGATCCATCTGATGTCAGCAACGATAGATCTGCTTCCATGTCCTTTTCTGAATCTTGTTTGAAGCACTGGATGTTACCTGCCAATATATTATGCAGCAGTTTCTGCATCAGCAAAATTTTACTTGCTAATTTCTGCATTCTGTTGGGTCAACTTTCTCTGGAATGGGCACATATATGGATCTCTTCCAATCAGGTGACTAGGTAGTTGTCTTCCATATTCTTGGCATAGATGAGTGAGTGCCTTCAGTACTGCATCAGTATGTTGATAGATTTTGATTTGTGTGCCATCATTTCTGGAACCTTGTTCTTTGCCCATGCCTTCAGTTCAACTTAGGCTTTTTCCTTCAGTACCTTTGGCTCTTGATCACAAGCTTTGAGATCATTGAACATTGGATATTTCTTTTTGGTACAGTGACTATGTATTTCTTTCATCTTCTTTTGATGCATTCATTTTCATTTAATATGTTTCTTACAGAATCCTTCAATATTGCAAATCAAGGCTTGAATTTGTACTTATGTTTTCTCATCTTGAGACTATGTACAGGGTTTCCAAGGCTGTAAATCTTTACAAGAGCAGAAAGCCTTTTCTCGCTTCCATGGAACAGTTAGTAGATTTGAATTGCTGACCTTGTGGTGAGCAGCCCAAAGTGTAACCCACTATATAACAACTTTCCTTTGATTCTTTTATAGTCTTCTATTTGTTCATCTGCATATGAGGCAATTTAAAATATACCATGGCTTGGATCAGGTGTACATTTGTCTACAAAGCAACGTCTTTGTACTGCGTCCAGTTTAGGCTAGTCTCTGCATCTTGGTGTGGAGAGATTAAACCCAAGTAGGGACTATGGGAGATTAGAAGGAATAAGAAGACACAAAACACAAATGAATTAAGTAAAGTTGGGACCAGGTGGATGCAGCTCTCTGATGGAGAAACTGCGACCCAGACCAAATGCAGCAAGTTTATTTTATACTCATATCAAAGGGAGGTGCTTGGGGCAGGGTAAAGAGTTCAACAACATCTGGTATTGTTTGTGCATTCAGTAAGCAGGACTTTATCAGAAAAATGTAACTTGTGGTAGCTAGCTAAAACAAAGATTAAAGCAACTAAATGTTTGTGCCTACTGAGCTGAAGGTCATGGTTGTGTACAAGGAAAGACCTTCAAATTCCTTGTCTCCCGAGACAGCCCTGCAAGTTCCTCAAGAGGCAGCTTGATTTGGGTGCAGCCTGAGTTTCTGGGACAAAACTGTTCAATTGCAATCCTTCAGTTAAACTACCCCCAAGTCAGAGACCTTTGGCTCACTTGCTCCCAACACTGTGTTTTTAGATATTTTCATAGGTGTTTGGCAGCAAATTTGCCTAAGG
>NW_006408816.1:1864423-1865627 GCF_000296735.1 Chrysochloris asiatica
TTATTAGTACAGTTGTGAGGATTTTCATTTTTCTTTACTTTGAAGTGTCACCCATACTCAAGACTGTTGTCTTTGACCTTCATCAGTAAATATTTCAAGTCGTCTTCATTTTCTGCTTGCAAAAATATGTCATCTGCGTATTGCAGGTATTTAGGATCCTCTTCATATATTCCAGCATCTTAGACTGTTTGCTCAGCATACAGATTGAATAAGTATGGTGAAAAGATAAAACCCTGATGCACAACTTTCCATGTTTGGAATCATTCAGTATTTCCTTCTCCTATTTAAAAGACTTTCTTTTGGTCTACATACAGGTTCTCATGAACACTAGTTAGTGTTCTTTAATTCCCATTCTTCACAATGTTTTCCATAGTTTGTTATAATCCACAGACTCTAATGTCTTTGCACAGTCAATAAGGCAAGAGCAAATATCCTTCTTGTATCCTTTGCTTTCAGCCAAGTTCCATCTGAAGTCAGCAATATCCTTGTTCTATGTGCTCTTCCAAATTTAGCTTGGATTTCTGGCCGTTACTTCTTGATGTACTATAGTAGTAATTTTTAAATTATATTCAACAAAATTTTACTTGCATTGATATTAATCTAATTGTCCAATGATTTCCACCTTCCATTGAGTCACCTTTCTTTGGAATGGGCACAAATATGGATCTCTTCCAATCTGTTGGGAAGTTAGCTGTTTCCCAAATTTCTTTGCATGGATGAATAAGCACATCCAGTCTTGCATTAGTTTATTGAAACTTTTCAATTGGCATTCCATCAATTTTTCTAGTCTTGTTTTTTTTTGCTAATGGCCATAGTGCAGCTTTGACTTCTTATTTGAACACCATCATATCCTCACTCCTGAAATGGTTGAACATCAACTAATGCTTTTTGATACAGTGACTCTGTATTTTCCTTCCATCTTTATGATACATCCTGTGTAATTAATATTTTGATTTTGATTGTTGTTTGTTAGGTGCCATCAAGTCATTTCAAATGCATTCTGATTGCAACAAAAGGAAACACTTTCCTATTCTGCAAAATCCCCACAACTGCTGTTAAGTTTGAACCCATTGCTGCTGTCACTGTATCATTCTATCTGGTTCAGGTTCTTAATCTCTTTCACTGACCCTTCACTTTATGAAATATGATATGCTTCTTTAGGGAATGATTCCTCCTGACATGTCCAGAGATATCCATCCTGGTT
>NW_006408816.1:1866095-1866618 GCF_000296735.1 Chrysochloris asiatica
TCAGATCTATATGAAAGGAATAAGAAAGCCTAAAAAATACCAAAACACACACACAGTTGAGTATTAAGGCCACATATGAACATATAACAAGACCACATATAAATATGTCCAAAAAGCAAATCTATATGACCATATCAGCAAACGTGCAGAAACAAGATAAAATGCCTGAGACAAACGACCTAGAGGTAGACCTGGACTCCATTCTGAAGGAGGGGAGGCCTTGGAAATGCCTCAGAAGGAATTCAGAAAAATGATTATAAAATGTTTCAAAACACTTCACATCAGCAAAGCACTACAGGAACAATCAAATAAGATAGAGTATTATAAACAATTCAGAACCTACAAAAAGAGGTTCAAGCTATTAATAATAGAATTCCAGAGATAAACAATATGCTGAAAGGGCAAAGGAGTAGAATAGAAGAGATGGAAGGCAAACATATTGAACTGGAGGACAAATTAATCAATACCACTAAGATAGAAGAGGTAGCTCTGGTAGCGTAGTGGTTATGAATCAGGCTGCGAA
>NW_006408816.1:1867603-1868949 GCF_000296735.1 Chrysochloris asiatica
GAAAATGAAAATCCAAGAAGAACATGAAAACATTAAAACTATGAGGAAACTAACAATAAAGAACACAAAGACCATGAACTCAGCACGGGAGACCTGCAGAACAAAGAAAACAGCAACACCATACAAAAAACAAACATAATGACAGCAATTAATCCATACCAACCTACAATTATGCTGAATGTAAATGTATTAAATGCACCAGTTAAGAGAAGGAGGGTGGCAGAATAGAAAAGAAAACAAGATCCTTCTATATGCTATCTGCAAAAGACACATCTCACACAAACAGATTAAAAGTCAAAGGACGGGGAAAAAAATATACCAAGTTAATTACAATTAAAAATCAACAGGAGTGGCAGTACTAATAATCTCTGATAAAATAAACTTCAAGGCAAAAACCAGCATTACAGAGAAAGAAGGACATTTTCTCATGATTACAGGGACAATTGAACAAGATGACATAACCATAATAAATATCTATGTTCCCAATGAAAGAGCTCCAAAATATAGAAAGCAAACTCTAACAGATTTGAAGAAAGAAATAGATGAATCTACAATAATTGTGGGCGATTTTAATACACCACTTCAAAAATGGATAGAACAACCAGAAAGAAACTTGACAAAGACACAGAGGAACTAAATAACACATTCAGCCAAGTAGGCCTCTGAGATGTGTACAGAGCATTCAACCCAACAACAGCACAATACACATTCTTTTCTAGTGCACATGGAACATTCTTCAGAATAACCATTTCTTAGGTCACAAAAAAAACCTCCATAAATTTACAAATATCAAAATACTACAAAACATCTTTTCAGACCACAATGCTATCAAATTAGAAATCAACAATAGGAAGACCAAGGAAACAAAGTCAAATATATGAAAACTGAATAACACCCTGCTGAAAAGTGTCTGCGTAGCAGAAGAAATAAAATGTGAACTAACAAATTTCCTAGAAACACACAAGAATGAAAATACAACATATCAAAATTTTTGGGACATGACAAAAGCAGTGCTGAGAAGATAATTTATTGCAATTAATGTACACATGCAAAAGGAAGAAACAACCAAAATTAAACACATTAACACAGCACCTACAACAATTAGAAACAGGCCAACAGAGGGAACCTACAGCCACCAAAAGAAAATAAATAACAAAGATTAGAGCAGAAATAAATGAGATAGAAAACAGAAAAACTATAGAAACAATCAACAGGACAAGAAGCTGGTTCTTTAAAAGGATTAACAAAATTGACAGACCATTGGCAAAACTAACAAAAGAGAAGAAGGAGAAGACACAAATAACACACATTAGAAACCACATGAGCAATGTCACAATGCAACCAAA
>NW_006408816.1:1869189-1870215 GCF_000296735.1 Chrysochloris asiatica
AAAATGGAAGAATATACCATGCTCCTGGATAGGAAGACTTAACATTGAGAAAATGTCAATACTGCCCAAAGCAAGTTACACATTGCAATCCCAATCCAGATTCCAGTGACATTCTTCAAACAGATGGAAAAAAATAATTACACAATTTATATGGAAAGGAAAGAGACCCAGGATAAACAAAGCACTGCTTAAGAAGAAGAATAAGGTTGGAAACCTCTCACTCCCCTATTTCAAAATTTATCACACAACTATAGTGGTCAAAACAGCTTGGTACTGGTACATTGAAAGATGTATTGATCAGTGGAACAGAATTGAGAATACAGAAATTAAGTAATCCACACACAGCCAACTGATTTTTGACAAACTGACTAAATATATCGCATCGGGAGATGATAGTCTCTTCAACAGATGATGCTGGAAGAACTGGAAAGTGATATGCAAAAGACTGAAACTTGACCTTTACTTTGCACCTTATAAAAAAAACCAAATCAGCATGGATTAAAGACCTAATTATGAAGGCATCAGTGAGAAAATAGGGGAAAATGTGAGGGCTCTAATTCAGGGAATACACAAAACATAAAGCATTTTGAAAACTATACAAACAAAAGTAGACAAAATAGATGATTGAGACATACTAAAATATAAAAGTGTATGCGCATCAGAATACTTCAACAGAAGAGTAAAAAGGGAACCCACAGAATGGGAAAAAATCTTTTGCAATGACACATCAGACATTAGACTCATTTCTAAAATATATAGGAAATTACAATGCTGCTACAATAAAAAGACAAATAACCCAATTAAAAAATGGGCACAGGACATGAACAGACACTTCACCAAGGAGGAGATCCAGGCAGCCAACAAACATAGGAAGAAATGTTCACGATCACTATCCATTAGAGACATGCAAATCAAAACAACAATGAGATATCACGTCATGCCAGCAATAACAACAAAGGTCGATAAATGCTGGCGAAGATATGAAGTCACTGGGACGCTCCTGCATTGCTGGTGGTATAGTTAAAA
>NW_006408816.1:1871235-1877969 GCF_000296735.1 Chrysochloris asiatica
CATGAGTTTTGATAGTTGATCCAAGAAGAATGAAGTCCTTGACAACTTCAATCTTTTCTCTTTTGATAAGAATGTTGTTTATTGGTCCAGTGGTGGGAATTTTTTTTTTTTTTTACATTGAGATGCAATCCATACTGAAGGCTCTTTGATCTTCATCGGTAAATATTTTAAGTTTTCTTAAGGAAGACTTAAAAAAAAGTGTAGAAGACCTGTCTAGATGAGATGAAAACTATTCAGTGGGGATCCTTCCTTCCCCTGCACATTCTGAAATTCAACTCCCTCTTGAAAACTTGTAAGCCAGCCATTTATTGGCTTTTAGTCCCTCCATTTTAGGTAGCCAGTATCTAAATTGCGTGTCTCTATCAACCCTGTGTACAGAGGGGATACAATTAATCCTTAATGTGAAGAATCCTTCCCTCTCAGTTGGTATTTTGAGTTGCTACATCCATAAGAATAGGTAAAGTACATCAAATTGTAGGACTTTACACTTGTTTCCTTTATGAATTTCTTTAATCTTCCTCTTGTTGATTTATGATCATCAAGTCATCAAAGATAGGTCAAATGGGTACTATCTGCAAGTTTGGGCATTCTTGTGTACCTCTCCTCACCTCATATAAGCTGGACATTTCACTCTCAGCTCTAGCCCTCCACTGGTCTGTCCTTAGCCATAGGTTCAGGAATCCGCAGGTCTCAGCATACTTTAGACAAACCAGCTCTTCCTCTTCTCTCTCTAAGCCTCAGGTTGACCTGAGTCAATGGAATATGGTTGAACTCAGCGCATATCTCTTGTGATATTATAGTGAATAATTGCTATCAGGACTGACTGTAAAAAATGGAAATATAAAGGTAGACTCTTAGTAGCAAAAGGAGGGGGTTGATTGACTTTGCAGTCCAGGAGCGGAGGTCCCTGGGACCATCAAGGGTGTAGAGCGGAATGCGAGACCCTACCCAAAGAAGCAGTGACACCAGGGATAGAAAAAGAGATGATGATGTAGAGAGAGGAAATGGCTGGGGACTCTAGACCCAGAGAGGGAGAGGGGCTGTGTGCTGATGACCCTGGGGCAGACTTGCAGGTATACCCTTTCGTTGGTTGATGATGCATGGAGGGGATTGTAACCATGGCAATGAAATGATATACGACAGGATGAATGTAAATCTAATGTTCTCCATGTAAACTATCACATAATTCACAACAAAACATTTCTATAAAAAAATGAAGGTCTAGAAAGCTTTGCTCCATCCAAAGTCAACTTTGAGGAGGCAGCCCCTTCCCAGTCATATTTTGAAGTACAAGTCAATCTGAGAGGTTCATCTTCAGACACTCTATTAGACAATGTTCTGACACTTTTCATAAGGTTTTCCATGACTAACATTTCAGAAGTCAGAGTGACTTCTTCCTTGTGTCTGTCTTGGTCTGGAAATTCTTCTGGAATATGTCTACCATGGGTGACTCTGGTGATACTGGTGGCATAGTTTCCATAAGCTACCACAACATACACGCCACAGTATGACAAACCTACAGAGGAGACATATCTATGTATAATCACTGAGACAACTATTAGATTTAATAGATTGGTATAACATATGAAGAAAACCATGGCATCAGGAATGGAGTAAGAAAAATTAACAACCTGGGATATTCAGGTGATACAGCATTGCTTGCTTAAGCAAAGAAGTCTTAAAAACACTTAATGATGAAGATCAAAGACCACAGTTTTTGATATGAGTTGCATCTCAATGTAAAGAAAATAAAAGTTCTCACCACTGGACCAATAAATAACATCAAGATAAATGGAAAAAAGATTGAAGTTGTTAGAGACTTCATTTTGCTTTGCCCAATCAACAACACTCTTGGAAGCAGCAGTCAAGAAATCAAATGATATATTGCACTAGACAAATCTTTTGCACAAGACCTCCTTAAAGTGTTCAAGAGCAAAAATGGCAGTTTGAGAACTAAGGTATGTTTGACCTAAACCATGGTATTTTAATAACATCATATGCTTATGAAAATTAGACAATGAATAAAGAAGACTACAGAAGATTTTATGCATTTGAGTTATGGTGTTGGAGGAAAATATTAATAGTGCCATAAGAACAAACCAATGTGTGTTGAAAGAAGTATAGCCAGAATGCTCTTTAGAAGCCAGGATGGCCCGACTTCGTATTTCATGTATCAGACATATTATAAGGAGGGACCAGTCCCTGGAGAAGGAAATCATACTAGGTAAAGTGGAGGGTCAGAGAGAAAGAGAAATATCCCCAATGAAATGGGTTGACAGTGGCAACAGCAATGGGCTTAAGAGTAGCAATGATTATGAGACTGGTGCAGGACTGGGCAATGTTTTGTTCTGTTTTGCATAAGGTCTCTATGAGTTGGTATGGACTGGATGGCTCCTAATAACAGGAACAACATGTTACATTTCCATTTGTTCAAAAGTAGTAAATGCATTTAAAAAGACTTTCTGTAAAGGTTTGATCTAACATGATCAATTTTCCATAATTCATTGAAAACAGAATTATCTCTTAATTCCATTTTACATCCAAGAAATAAAACTATATGAAAATAATCCAATCTCCTTATAAATTGGCAAAGGTTTTAACTTTCCATCACTGTCATTTCATAATGTGAAATGTCTTCATAACATAAAATTATTACTTAAAGATTTTCCCCTCAAAGTAGCATGTAATAGACACATATTATCATACTATTCGTCTTCATGTAGTTTCATGAACTGTTGCTCTGATAAATTAGGATAACAGCCTATTTATCATTATAAATATTCAAGAAAGGCATGATAGATGAAATGGGATATTGCAATTTATAGACTCAAAAACATTGTTCATAAGAATTATACTTTCAGCTTTGGTAAAAATTAAGGTGCGATTATAAATTCCTGGTGTCAGATATAGATCAGATTTATTATTTTCACTGTCTAAAGAGTATTGGTGGCATTGTGGTTAAGGTGCTGAACTGCTAACCGCAAAGTCAGCAGTTTACATTTCAGTACAGTCAATGAATTGAAAAAGTGACATACAATACGCTACAAGAGCTCCTTATTGATGGTTTATTGACGTCAAATCAATATACTCAATAATATTCCTTTATTTCATTATCAAATGCGTTTGTCACTTTTCCAATTCATTGACTGTACTGAAATTTCTCTCAAGGGGATATGTTGTTGTTAAGTGCTGTTGAGATGGTTCCGATCCATGGCAACCCTGTATAGAGTTTCCGAGGAATGACTGGTGAGCTTGAACTGCTAACCTTGTGGTTAAAGCCAACTTTGCAGTCCAGCACATTAACCAACAGTGCCACATGGAGAGTCAATAAATGTAGTCTTAATCCAGGTCTTGGAGTCCTGGTGTGGCACTGCGGGTTAATGTGCTGGACTGCAAGTTCTTTTTGAACTTCAAGATCAAGGGTTCAAGCTCATTCCACTCCTTGGAAACCCTATAGAGGGTTGATATGAGTTGGTGTCAACTCTACAGCACTTAACAACAACAACAACAATCCAGGTGTGGAATCCTGGTGTGGTGCTGTGGGTTAATGTTCTGGACTGCAAAGTCAGTTTGAACAGAAAGGTCAGAAGTTCAAACTTACCAATGGCTCTCGGAAACCCCATACAGGATTGCTATGGGCCGGAAACTACTCGATGGCACTTAACAGCAACAACAATCCAGGTGTGTGCATGTCATTGTTATTATTAACATCCTGATAGCCTAGTAGCATTTGGTAGGTTTTAACTACCAACCTACTGATTAGCAACTCAGTGCTTATCCTACAGTCAATGCCACACCAGGACTCAAAGTGTGTCCATAAACTCTCTTTAATTCCAAGTGCAATATTGGAATGGATATATGCAATGGTTAGCAAAATCCCAACACTGGTTTCTTTGTGGCTTAAGAATTAACATAGTAAAATGTGAATGTCAAATGGATGTCTTTCTAATTGAACTCCTAGCTAATGCAATAAATTAAAAGCAAGAATATGTTAATGACACTCTTGTGTCTATAAATAATGTGATGGTGGTGGTAGTGGTTGTATGCAGTGGAGTCACTTCTAACTCATAGAGATCCTGTGTAGGGTTTCTGAGGTTGTAAATCTTTTGGGGAGCAGAAGGCCTTTCATCTATCTCCAGTGGACCAATGGGTAGTTTCAAACTGTTAACCTTGAGGTTAATAGCCTAACTCATACCCTCTATGCACCAGAGCTCCTTAAATAACGGGATAGTGATAGTGATTACTATCCTACCTCTATTCAATTTACTAATATATCCACCTCCCAAAGAAGACAGATCCTAAAAGATGATATTGAAGTACTATACAACTTAAACAAGCATTTATCATTATTATAGCTGATGATCCTCATGCGGTGTCTTGACTAGAGCAGATAAACACAGACCATTTTTTATGGCTATAGAGTAGTGGTTGTGAATTGGGCTGCTAATCTCAAGGTTGGCAGTTCGAAACTACCAGCTGTTCTGCAGGAGAAAGATGAGACTTTCTGCTCCTGTAAAGGTTTACAGCCTTGGAAACCCTGTGTAGGGTCACTATGAGTTGGAACCGACTCCATGGTACTTAATAACAACAACAACAACATTGATCAAGTAGGTCTTCTGTGGCCATTTATATCCGCATTAGGAAGGGAAATTAAAAACAGGTCACATTCACATGGTAAAGCTGCATTCCTACCCCAGTTCTATGCTTATTCTGTCATAGGATAGACTGGATCATCAGCACATTTTGCAAAGCATCATATTGCTCCATTGTATTGATAATGTCATATAATCAGACTAGATAAGCACAAATTTGAAGCATACTGAGGTAATTTTTAAAGCATATACATTCGATAAATTGGGAGATAAAACTTGAAAGGATTCTGAGGACCACCACATTATTGATCTCTGACATGTTAGGGAATTACCTCCAAAGTAAAGGACACGTTCCTGAATTTCACACTTGTAACTAAGAAGAAAGCTTGGTACCTGGTAGGTCTGTTTGGGTTTGAAAGCAGCTATTTCTACACTTGTGACTAGGACTCTAATCCATTTGGTAAGAAATATGGAGAACTGTCAGCTTTGAGAGAAGTCCAGGAAAGAGCAAGTAGCAGGTCTGGACTATGAAGCGAACAGCTTTTTTTGACCCATATAACCCAGAAAACCCTATAATATTAGAAAGATAATTGATAAAGGTGTAGGGCTTATGTGAATCCCCTGAAAGAAATAACCTAAATTTCCTAGGGTCATGACGCAAGGCCATGGGATGTACAGCAGGAAATTATACACTATTTGAAAAAATAGCTCTGAAATGCTACTAGGCTTCAGCAGCCACAGATTGCCTGATACTAGGACACTGAATTACTGTGCAGTCAACAATTTATTTTTGAGCTGAGTTCTGTCAGTTGTGCTAGGGATAAGATTTGCTGAGTTCAGTAATATCATGTTTAAGAAGGAAGTATCAAACATAATAATGCCAAAGGTTACTAGTAAGCTAAATGAGCAGGAGGTTCAGACCATCATGTGATCCATCACTAGTGCACTTTAGCATTTTTCTAGCTCACACCTTTCAGAGTGTCTCTTATGACAGAGAAAAGGGCAACATTTACTTTACAGATGACTTGGCTCAGAGTATATTTGTAGGCCAAAATTTAAGAGATATTTGAGTAGAGCTCAAGTTGGGGAGATGCTTACAAGTTGATAGGAGTGTCTCAGTGAGCAAAGGTTTAGTTAGCATATATAATAATTTACTCAGAGCAGAAAAAGACATTGCATGATTAAAGACAGATATCAGAATATTGACCATGGTGCATATTTGCACAGAAGAAGAAAAATTAGGGGACATTGAAAACTAGGAAAGAGGCATGTAGATGGATTCATAGTAATGTGTTAAGATTTTTATATATATTAACTGTCATAGTGATTACCCACCTTGGAAGAGACACTAAATAATAAATGGAAAGAATGTTAATCAGTTGATATTAAGCAGCTCTAACATTAGCCAACTCAAAATGGCACAATGGACATATGGATAAAGTAGACATAGTGATACAATTTTTGTGTTGATCCAACATGGATTTCATCTAAGGCTGATCTTGCACTGTTGAATATCCATTTTGGAAGCAATATCAAACCGTGTTGAGCTACTATGTCCTAAGCAATATCAAACAGTATTAAGGCACCGTATCCTAAAACCAACCAATAACTTGGTAGCAAATTGTTTATATTGGACCCCTTCTTCCTTGAAAAGAACAGTAATTTGTTTTGTATAGGATTAACACATTTTTCAGGTCCAATCCAACATTCAGGTCCAATCCAATTTCATAGGCATAGGATGTGTGTAGGCACACAAAGCCCCGACCTCAGAAGGGCACAATTTTGTTTAATTGCTCTTGTGTTTTTGCCTTGAAATTCTTAATAATTTTGTGCATGGGGCTCCACAGTGTCATTTTTAGTAGACAAAAACAATTATATGGCTTCAATGACTGGATAAACAGAGCTCAACCCGAAGAAGAAAAAAGAGGAAAAAAGTGTGATCTGATACAATTTGATAAACATGACCTATGCCTATGGATGCAGTGGCACAAAAGAGGAAACAAATCCCTGCTGCAAGAACTATTGCCACCGTCTCCACACAAAGAGTAGACAGGGATGGGCAACTTGGACATTGGTTACCCAAAATGGGGGGAGGGATACAAAGGTAAGAAGTGACTGGCTTACAAACTTTCAAGAGGGAAC
>NW_006408816.1:1878260-1881914 GCF_000296735.1 Chrysochloris asiatica
TGCAGGCTTATAGGGTACACACTTTGGTTGGGTGAGGATGCATGGATGTGATGGTAACTATGCCAATGAAATGATAGATGATAGAATGAATGTAAAGCTAATGTTCTCCCATGTAGACTATCACACAATTCACAATAAAACATTTATTTATAAAACAAACAATTATACATTCAATATTGATGAAATGTGG
Organism: Chrysochloris asiatica; assembly: GCF_000296735.1. Taxonomy (NCBI): domain Eukaryota; kingdom Metazoa; phylum Chordata; class Mammalia; order Afrosoricida; family Chrysochloridae; genus Chrysochloris; species Chrysochloris asiatica. The sequence goes on from NW_006408816.1 coordinate 1,878,451, forward strand.
GATGTGGCATTAGGTCAGGACAAATTAAGTGACTCACTTCACAGAAAAGAGAGTAGTGTCATATTACCTAAAGGCTATGAGTTTGAAAAAGGAGCTCTGGTAGCATAGTGGTTACGAATTGGGCTGCGAACCGTCAGGTCAGCAGTTAGAAACTACCAGCGGTTCTGAGGGAGAAAGATGAGGCGTTCTGCTCCCATAAAGATTAACAGCCTCGGAAACCCTGTGCAGGGTCGCTATGAGTCGGAACCTACTCCACAGAACATAACAACAACAATGAGTTTGATAGCAAATTGGAGGATTTATGGAAGGTAACCTGAGGTGCTAGTTTATAGACAATACCATGTAAAGAAGGGCCACAGTACAGACATATTTTCATTCTCAAAAAGTGCACTATTGGGTCCAGAAACCAACACAGTGAAGTTAGAATAACTATAATTACCAATACTACAAGTGACTAACTGAGAGAAATGGTCTTATTAGATGCTGGTGAGTCAGTACTGACTCATATGACCTTATGTGAAATAGAGCAAAATATTTCCCAATTTTGCAAACCTCACAATACATGTTATGCTTGAGAGCATTGCTGCTGCTACTGTTAATCCAGTTTGTTGGGTTTCTTCCTCTTTTTCTAACCCTCCACTTTACCAACTATGAAATCCTTTTCCAGGAACTGATCCCTCCTGGTAGTATGTCTAAAGTATGAGACATGAAGTCTAACTATCCTAGTACCTAAGGAGCATTATGGCTGTATTTCTCCCAAAATACATTTGTTGATGAAAGGAGATGAGGATGGCACTCATGTGGCACAATAGTGAATAATTGTTATCAGGACTGACTGTGAGGGTTGGAAATGTAAAGGTAGACATTTTGTAGCAAAACGAAGAGAGTTCAGAAGCAGAGGTCCCTGGGACCATCAAGGGAGAAGAGCGGAGTGCGGGACCCTACCCCGAGTGAGGGACTCTGACACCAGAAATGGAGGCAGAGAAGATGATGTGGAGAGAGGGAATTGATGGGGTCTCTAGACCCAGAGAGGGAGAGGGGCTGTGTGCTGACAACTGGCAGTGGGGGGAGAGGGAGGACAGGCTTGCAGGGTATACCCTTTGGTTAGTTGATGATGCATAGAGAGGATTGTAACCATGGCAATGAAACAATGCAGGATAGGATGAATTTAAAGCTAATGCTGTCCTCTGTAAACTATCACATAATTCACAATAAAACATTTTTTAAAAATAGGAAAGCATAAATAGTACAGAGATTGAAGAAGTACTTTTGTGTTTTGTTTCAATTGCTTTTGGACAACAGAAACATTTTCCATGACTAACAACAGAAAGAACCAATAAAGCTAAAATGTCTGCCTTAAAAAAAAAAAAAAAAGACAAAACACATTTGTTGCCTTGTTTGGGGGTCTATGGTACTTTTCATCATCTTATCTAAAAACATAACTCAAATACATCAACTGTTCTATAATCTTCTTTATTCATTATGAAATTTTCATATGCATATGAGGTTATTGGAAATACTATGGCTTGGGTCAAGCACATATTAGACCTCAACCTGACATGTTTGTTGTTGAACACTTCAAAAAGTACTTGTACAGATTTCCCTAATCTAATACATCATTTAATATTTTGACTTCCAGGAATGTTGATGGTTGACTGGAGAATAATGAAGTCTGTCAACTTCAATCTTTTCTTCATTTATATGGATGCTGTTTACTGGTCCAGTGGTGAGGATTTTTATTTTCTTTACATTGAGGTGCAACCCATACTGAAGACTGTGGTCTTTGATCTTTATCCAGAAATATTTTATGTCCTCTTTGCTTTCATCAAGCAAAATTGTATCATCTACATATCACAGGTTGTTAATGAGTCTTCTTGCAACTTACTGCCACATTTTTCTTCATGTAATCCAGCTTCTAAAATTATTTGCTAAGCATATAGATTGAATAACTATGCTGAAAGAATACAACAGTGTTGCATATCTTTCCTAATTTTAAGACATTCAATGTCCCTTTGTTTTATTTGAACAACTGCTTCTTGCTTTAAGTACAGGTTCCTGTGGAGCACAATTAAGTGTTCCAGAATATTCATTCTTCACAGTATTCTTCATAGCTTGTAATGATATAAACAATCAAAATACTTTGTGTATTTAAAGAAGCATATGTAAATACCCTTCTGGTGCTTTCTTTCAGCCAAGATCAATCTGATGTAATCAATGTTATCCTTCAATCCACGTCTTCAACTGAATCCAGCTTGAATCTCTGGCAGGTTCCTGTCAATGTACTGTTACAGCCATTTTAAAATTATCTTTAGCAAAGTTTTACTTACATGTGATACAAATGATATTGTCCTATATTTCTGCAATCCATTGGATCACTTCTCTTTGGAATGGGCACCAGTATGGAGTTCTTCTAATCAGTTGGCTAGATAACTGTCCTCCAAATTCCATGGCATAAATGAGTGAGTGCTTCCAGTGCCGCATCTGTTAGTTGAAACATTTCAATTTGTATTCCACGGAGTCTAGGAACCTTTTTCTTTGCCAATGCTTTCAATGCACCTCGGAATTCTTCTTTCAGTACAATTGACTCTTTTTTGTTGTTGTTGTTATAATTGTGAATTGAATAATTGTTTACATGGGAGAACATAACTTTTATGCTCATTCTAGTGTATTTCATTTCATTGAAATGTGCATCATCATTCAACACTATTTGCTTCTATTCCCTCTGTTTTTTGTTTATTTTGTTTTGTGTGTGTGTACACAAAAACACTCAGGAATATATAGTTATTTAAGCAACCAAAGGGCACATTCTGCAAGCCTGCCTCCTGGCCTCCAGTACACAGCCTTGCCCTTTCCATGAGTCTAGAGACCTCAGCTGCTCTATCTCGCCATATCCTCACATCTGCCTCCATCTTTGGTGTCGCTGCTTCTCTGGATAGGGTCCCACATTCCGCTCATGCTCTTCTCCCTTGATGGTCCTAGGGTTTTCTGTTCCTGGAATGTAAGATTAGCTACTCCCCTCCTTTATGTAACAAAATTTCTACCTTTACAGTTGTGACAATCACAGTTCATAATTATAACAATTACTCACTATTGAATCATAAGAATCCTATCCCCATTTCATTTCAAAAGACCAGTCTTTGTTGTTGTTAGGTGCCATTGAGTCGGTACTGATTCATAGTGACCTTATGCACAGCAGAATGAAACAGTGCCTAATCCTAGGCCAACATCACAATTGTTGCCATCCTTGAGGCCATTGATGCTGCTACATTGCCTATCCATCTTGCTAGCAGGGGGTCTTCCTCTTTTTCTGTGACCCTCCACCCTGTCAAACATGATGTCTTTCTCCAGCGACTGGGCCCTCCTGACAATATGTCTGAAGTGTGAGAGATGAAGTTTGGTCATCCTGGCCTCTAAAGAGCATTCTGGCTGCACTTATTCCAACACAGATCTGATGGTTCTTTTGG
>NW_006408816.1:1882454-1884287 GCF_000296735.1 Chrysochloris asiatica
TCTTGAAAACTTGTAAGCCAGCACTTATTGTCTTTTTGTTGTTATTGTTACGTGTCATGGAGTTGGTTCTGACTCATAGCGACCCTGTACAGGGTTTCCGAGGCTGTAATTCTTTACAGGAACAGAAAGCCTCATCTTTCTCCCACGGAACAGCTGGTAGTTTTGAACTGCTGACCTTGAGGTTCACAGCCCAATTCATAACCACTACGCTACCAAAAATCTAGTCCCTCCATTTTAGGTAGCCAGTATCTAAGTTGCCTGTCCCTATCAACCCCGTGTACAGAGGGGGTATGATTAATCTTTAATGTGAAAAATCCTTCCCTCTCAGTTGGTATTTTGAGCTGCTACATCCGTAAGAATAGGTAAAGTATATCAAATTATAGGAGTTTACACTTGTTTCCTTTATGAATTTTTTATCTTCCTCTTGTCGAGTTCTGATCATCAGGTCATCACAGATAGGTCAAATGGGTACTATTTGCAAGTTTGGGCCTTCTTGTGTGCCTCCTCTCACTTCACATCAGCTGGATATTTCACTTTCAGTTCTAGCCCTCTGTGGGTGTACCCTTATCCATAGGTTCAAGAATCCGCAGGTCTCAGCATACTTCAGACCAACCAGCCCTTCCTCTTCTATCTCTAAGCTCCAGGTTGACCTGAGTCAAAGGAATATGGTTGAACTCAGCCCATATCTTCATTTCTTTGACCCATTCAGCCTATGCTTCAATCCCTGTATCACAGAGTCCTGTTGTGCCAAGGTTGCGTATCCATCATGATTTACCTCTGTCCTATATAGCCCATGCAAACCAGCCCAATTGTTCCCTTATTTTCCCCATCTACCTGAAGGGGATATTCTTCCATCCTTCTCCCCTTCTTGTGTATTGCCCTCCCCAGCAGTCGCACTATGATGTGTCTATCCCTTACCCTGTTCTCTACCAACCCCTCCCTCTCACCCTTTGTAACCAACTTTTTGGTTTTTTTCTTTTACTATGTATATCTTTTCTTAAGCTTTTACAATAATGGTCTAATGCAATATTTGTCTTTTGTTGATTGACTAATTTAATTCAGCCTAGTGTCCTCAAGGTTCATCCATGTTATGCAATGGCTTACAGGTTTTCTCTGTTACTCTTCAAGATAGCATAATATTCCATTGTGTGTATATACAAAAGTGTGTTTATACATTCTTCAATGTCACTTGGGTTGTCTCCATCTTTTTACTATAGTGATAGTGCTGTGATAAACATTGGTATGCATGTATCTACTCATGTTATGACTCATATTTTTTGTGGCTATATACCAAGTAGAGGAATTGCTGGATCATAAGGTATTTTTCTATTTCCAAATTTCTGAGGAAGCACCATACTATCTTCCAGAGTGTTTAAAGCATTTTGCTTTTCCACCAGCAATGTAGGAAGGTCCCAGTCTTGCCACATCCTTGCCAGCATTTATTGTCCTCTGCTTTTTTGAACTTTGCTATTATTGCTGGTATGAGATGCTATCTCACTGATATTTTGATTTGCGTCTGTGTAATGGCTAATGACCATGGACATTTCTTCATATGTTGTGGATGTCTGAAAGTTTTTCTTGGTGTAGTGTGTGTTCATGTCCTGTGCCCATATTTCTTTTTTTACATTTTTATTGTGAATTGAGTGATAGTTTACATGGGAGAACATCACCTTTACACTCATCCTATTGTATTTTGTTTCATTGCAATGATTATAATCTCCTCCATGCATCATCATTCAACAGTATGTATACCCAAAACACTCAGGACTATGCAATCATTCAAACACCCAAAGGGCATACCCTGCAAGCCTGCCTCCTGAGCAACAGCACATA
>NW_006408816.1:1884952-1887073 GCF_000296735.1 Chrysochloris asiatica
ACCATCGCAATCAGCCATGATAAAAATTACTCACTTCTGAACCACAAGCATCTTATACCCATCTCCTTTCACCAGCCCCATCTAGACAGGTTGAAAATCACTCAATGGAGATTCTACCTTCCCCTACACCCTCTGAAACTAAACTCCCTCTTGAAAACTTGTAAGTCAGTCACTTCATGCCTTTATAGCACCCCCCTCCCCAATTTTAGGTAGTCAATGTGTAAGTTGCCCATCCCTATCAACACTGTGTATAGAGGGGATATGAATGATCTTTGCTGTGAAGATTCCTTCCTTCTTGATTGGTATTTTAAGCTACTACATCCATAAACATAGGTCAAGCTCATCAAATTGTAGCAAATTATACTTTTCTTTATTTTAAAAAAAAATGTATTTTTTTCCCCTTTCATTTCCTCTTCTAGCTGAGGTCTGTTCAACCAGCCATTGGAGCTAGGTCAAATGGGTCTATCTTCAAGTATGGGTGTTCTTATGCATTTACCCCCACTTCATATCAACTGGAATCTTCACTCTTCTCTCTGTACTCAGTTTTTAATTAGGTTATTTGTCTTTTTCTTGTAGATATGCTATAGTTTCCTACAGATATTAAAAATTAATCCCTTGTTTGATATGTCTTTGCAAAAGATTTTTTCCCATTTTGTGGACTCCCTTTTTACTCTTTTGGTGAAATCTTTTGATGCACATATGTTATAATTTTTAATATATCCCAGTCATCTATTTTTTCTTTGTTTTGTTTGTGCAACTCTCACAATACTTTGTAGTCTATGTGTGCCCTGTATCAGAACCCTTAAATTTGTCCTTATTTCTTCATTGATGACCTTTATAAATCTGGGATTCACATTTAGGTCTTCAATATATACTGAGGTGGTTTTTGTGTATGGTGTGAGATAAAGGTCTTGTTTCAATCTTTTGCATATAGATTTCCAGTTCTGCCAGCACCATCTGTTGAAGAAACACTCTTCTCTTCATTCAATGTACTTTGACCCTTTGTCAAAGTGTGTGGGCGGTTTAATATCTGAATTCTCAACTCTGCTCAACTGATATATGTATCTTTCATTGTACCAGTACCAGGCTGTTTTGACCAGTGTAGCCATGTAGTAAATTCTGAAATCAAGGAGTGAGAGACTTCCAACTTTTTTCTTCTTCTGAAGCAATGCTTTGTTTATCCAGGGTCTCTTTCCTTTCCATATAAAGATTGTAATAGGTTTTTCTACCTCTTTAAAGAATGTCATTTGAATCTGGATTGAGATTGCATTATGTGTTAAGGTTGCTTTGGGTAATATTGACATTTTCACAATGTCAAGTATTCCTATAGAGGAGCATGGCATATTCTTCCCTTTTTGTAAGTCTCATTTGGTTTCTTGTAGTAGTGTTTAGTAGTTTTCTTTGCATAGATCCTTTGTTTCTCTGGTTAGATTTATTCCTAAATATTTCATCCTTTGGACAGCTATTGTAAATGGTATTGCTTTCCTAATTTCTTTTTCAGCGTTGTCATCAGTATAGAGGAATCCAACTGATTTTTGTATGTTTATCTTATACCCTGCCACTTTACTGAATCTTCCAATGAAGTCTAGTAGTTTTCTTGCTGAATCTTTGGGGTTTTCTAAGTAAAGGATGAAGGAGCTCTGGTAACGTAGTGGTTACGAATCGGGCTGCTAACCCCAGGGTCAGCAGTTTGAAACTACCAGCTGTCCGTGAGAGAAAGATGAGACTTTCTGCTCCCGTAAAGATTTACAGCCTAAGAAGCCCTGTACAGGGTCACTATGAGTTGGTTCTGACTCCGCAGCACATACCAACAACAACAAGTATAGGATGATGTCATCTGCAAATAGAAAGAGTTTTACTCCCTCTTTGCTAATTTGAATGCCTTTAATTTCCTTATCTTGCCTTAAAGCTCTGGGTAAGATTTCCAACATAATATTGAATAAGAGTGATAAAGGCCATTCTTATCTTGTTCTTGTTCACAAAAGGAAGGAAGGTTTTCACCTTCTCTCCATTGAGAGTGATGTTGGCAGTTGGATTTGTTATATGCTCTTAATTATGTTGAAGAATTTCCCTTAAATTCTTAATTTATTTAGTATTTTAATCAAGAATGGATGTTGGATT
>NW_006408816.1:1890431-1891780 GCF_000296735.1 Chrysochloris asiatica
TTTTTACTTCTCTTATTACTCAACTGAGAGTAATTTTAGCAAGTGCTGGCTATCTATGTAGTATATACCAGCTAGTATTGGATTTTGTCTGGATAGTAAGTTTTGCAGTGTGATTGTAACTTGGCTGTCTCTTCTTGGGTAATGTAGGGAGAGAATGAGTACCACCCTCCCAATGCAAAATGGGAACAAAAAAAACCCAAATAACATAGCAAAATAATCCAGGTATTTCTCCTAGTGGAAAACAGTTGAAAGCTGAGCAGATCTGTGTGCGAGCACAGTAGAACCCTGTGGTGTTGGGTGGGGTTTCTGCTCATTCTGGTACTCCCTCTATTCACCAGAGTGGAGGTACTCTGACAGAGAAAAGGAAATTAGTGGATGAAAGATTGTTCAACTTTTGTCTCTGACGATTGGTCAGGTTTCTGCAATGGGATTTCTGTCCTGCTTCCATATTTGCTGTAATCTTCTCAAATGGCTGTGACCTACTCAAGATGGCTGTGACCTTTTCAAGATATCTGTGATGGAAGTGTGCCTGAAACTGCCACTCAGCAAACATTAATTGTTCTTGCTTCTGCTATGAATTTAACTAACAGTAAGCCTTTGATACTTATAAATATGTCTTTTTGTGTAGTTCAGAATTCTGCAACTGTCCCCTGTACCTGCTTTGCCCAGTGGTTTTTGCTATTGTTGGTGGAGGTCTGATAGGTGCCTCTCCCTAATGCACCATCAAACCTCATTCCATCCATTTCTTTTTTGTTAGCATCTTTTGATGCTTTCTGCATCATTCAATATTTTGCCCATAAAATATTTCAATATAGCAAGTTAAGGCTTGAGTTTGTTCTTTAGTTCACTCAGCTTAAGAAATGCTGAGTGTTAGCTTCCCTTTTGTTTTCTAACTACAGATCTTTGAACATTTCATTAAAATATTTCACTCTTTCTTTTTGAGCTGCCCTTTGAAATTTTATTATCAGCTGTTTTAACTACTCAGTTATTCCATTTGCTTTAGCATCTCTGTGTTGGAGAGCAATTTTCAGATTTTTTTCTGACATTCATTTTGGTTTTGTCTTCTTTCTTGTCCTCTTAACAACCTTTTGTTTTCTTCTTGTATAATGCTCTTGATTTCACCTGACAACTCTTGTGGTCCTCAGCTATTAGTGTGTAATTCATCAGATCTGTTCTCAGGATGATCTCTAAATTACATATGTTCAAAGTCATATTTTACCTCTCATGGACTTGTTTTAATTTGCTTTAGCTTCAGCTTGAACTTACATATGAACAATTGATGGCCTTTTCCACAGTCTTCCCCTGGTCTTCTTCTTCTTCTTCTTTTTTTTTTTTAACTTCTCCGATTT
>NW_006408816.1:1893472-1921390 GCF_000296735.1 Chrysochloris asiatica
ACAATATTCTGGTGCTTTTCATCATATTTACATAGTCAGTATTTCGTGCTATCTGACTAGTCATCAGGTTTCTGGTGATTCAGAAGTAGTCCATCTCTCCTTCTACCTAGTCTGTCTTACTCTAAAAGCTCATCTTAAATCTGTACACCATGGGTGACCCTGCTGGTATTTAAAATACTTGTGGCATATCTTCCAGAATCACAGCAATATGCAAGCCACCAGAGTATGGCAAACTGATACACCAGTGGTGAATTTGTACTTTCCATATCTACAATGCTAGGTCCTCGTAAGTTAAGAAATCTTGGTTTATAGAAGTGGAAAGATGTGTCAGGAGGTGCAATAATTGTCTTTTACAGTTTAAGCTATGTCTGCCACACAGTCATTTTAGCTTTTCTTGTTACATTTCTGCTTGTATCATGATACCACTAGGGAAGAAAGGAATCACTATTTGGTAGGGAGAATTGACTCTGACATCTGGAGGACATAGAACTGCAATTAAATAATGTGACAGGAAATAATTCATTTGGAATCTAGCTGTCATAATGGAGTGTCTTTGGTACCCCTTCCTCAATTGTGACAGAAATTAACAAACTTCAAAATGATTGCCTAAGAACCTCATGTTTATCAGGAACTCATAGATTTCAGGAATGACAGTCTGGGCTATACCACAATTTAAGATAACTAATTCTAGAATCAAACTGACTACATTCAAGGGATGAGATGGTGGAAAAACTCAATATCATCAATCAAAACAAGCCCAGGGACACACAGTGGAACAAAAATCAATTGTCGTATGCAAGTTCAGGCTAAAGGTGAAGAATATTAAAGCAAGTCCATGATAGCCCAAATATGATATTGAACATATCTCACCTGAATTTATATAACATTTCAAGAACAGATTTGATGCATTGGACACTAATGATCATAGATTAGTATCGTTGTGTGATAGCATCATAAAGAGAGAAAGCAAAAGGTATATTAAAACTTAAGGAAAGAAAGACAAATCAAAATGATTGTAAGAAGAGACTCTGAAACTTATTTTTGAGCATAGAGATACTAAATGTAATGGAAGCAATGAGGGATTAAGAGAGTTGAACAGAAATTTTCAAAAGGCAGTTTGAGAAAACAAAGTCAAGTTTTATAATGAAATGTACAAAGACCAGTAGTTAGAAAACCAAAAAGGAAGTATATGCTTAGCAATTTTCAAGCTGAAAGAATTGAAACCTCAATTTTCAATAGTGAAGGAGTCTATGGACAAACATTTGAATAATACAGAAAACATTAAAATAAGATGAACTCTGTGATATAGGGATTGGGATACAGGGATGGTTCGAGTGGGTAAAAGAGGGGAAATAATGTTAAGATGCTTGACTGTCTTGAGAATCTTGGTTTCCCTTGTCTACTACTGTAAAACAGACTCTTGAGAAGGAAAGAAAGACATAGCCAGAAACATCACTATAGAAAGCTTGTAAATCTGTCTTCAGCCTATGACTGATTATTGTTGTTGTGGAGTGCCATAAAGTCGATTCTGACCCATAGTGACCCTGTATAGGGTTTCTGAGGAGCAGCTGGCGAGCTTGAACCACCAACTTCAAAAAGCTTTGCAGTCTGGCACATTAACCCACAGCGCCACTCTGGAATACCTAAAATGGGGCAAGAACTCACCCATTGAAAGAGGCTTCCTGTAGAGCCTTTGCATTGTATAAGACCTTTGGTGGAATCCTGATCCTCATTCAGAATCTTCTAAGATGGGAAATTTCCACTTGAAAAGACAAGCAGACCTTCCTAGAACAGTTACAGGAACAGAAGATACTGCTTGAAAGAAAGATCAACAGGAAAAATCAAAAACAATAATGGCAGTCTGATTGACTACTACAAGAACAAGCAAGTTGTTCACCAGGGAAACATCAAGGTAAGCAATCAAGTCCCCTCAGGGCAAATCCCCTTCCAAGACTGAAACTCAAAGGGAATATACCAGTAGGCATGTAATTTTGCTAAGAAGCTCTGGTAGCGTAGTGGTTACTAATCGGGCTGCAAACCTCAAGGTCAGCAGTTCGAAACTACCAGCTGTTCTGTGGGAGAAAGATAAGACTTTCTGCTCCCCTAAAGATTTACAGCCTTGGATTGCTAACAGTCAGAACCAACTCCACAGCAAACAACAACAACAACAATGTAATTTTGCTAGTGACAATGTTTGTCTACCAAGAAGGGGAAATGGAAAAAAAAAAAAAAAAATAAAGAATTGGTTGGCTAAATCTGACCACATTCAATAGACTCACATCAACCTGGATTGAGGTCTGGTTGGTCAGTAGCGTAGCGAGACCTGGGGACTTCTGAGACCATAGGCAGGGACATAGTCACAGAGGACTAGAGTGGAAAGTGAAGTGTCCAGCTGATATGAAGTGAGGGGAGATGCACAAGAACACCCATACTTGCAGATAGTACCCATTTGGCCTAGCTTCAATGGCTGAATGATCAGAACTCGAATAAAGGAAGAAAGAAGAGGGAAAAAAGTGTAATCCACTACAATTTAATGAACTTGACCTATACTTATGGATGTAGTATCTTAAAAGAGGGAATGAATCTTTACAGCAATTATCATTCCTACCCACTCTGTAATCAGGATTGACAGAAATGGGCAACTTAGACATTGGCTACAAAAAATGGGAGGGCTATAAAGGCATGAAGTGACTGGCTTACAAGTTTTCAAGAGGGAGCTTAGTTTCAGAGGGTGTGGGGGAAGGCAGGATGTCCACTGAGTAGTTTACAACCTGTCTAAATGGGGCTGGCAAAAGGAGATAAGGATAAGACTCTTGTGGTTCATTAGTAAATAATTGTTATCAAGACTGATTGTGATTGTTGCAAATGTAAAGGTAGACGTTTTGTAACAAAAGGAAGGGAGTGGTTGATCTTGAAGTCCAGAAGCAGAGGACCCTGGCACCATCAAGAGAGAAGAGTGGAGTGTGGGACCCTATCCAGAGAAGCAGCAATACCAGAGATGGAGAAGAGACAATAACATGGATAGATGGAGTGGCTGGGGGGTCTAGACTCAAGGAGGAAGAAGGGCTGTGTGCTGGTGGCCAGGGTGCAGGCTCGCAGGGTATGCCCTTTGGTTGTTTGAATGGTTATATATTCCCGAGTGCTTTGATGTACAGCCAAAGAAAACCAGAGGGAATGGAAGCAAATGCTGTTGAATGATAATGCATGGAGGGGATTTTAATCATTGCAATGAAATGAAATATGATAGGATGAATGTAAAGTTGATGTTCTCCCATGTAAAGTATCACTCAACTCAACATAAAAACTTTAAAAAAAACAAGAAAATGGATTTGATTAAGTTAAAAAAAAAAAAAAAAGGAAGTTACTCACAGATTGCTATGCCAAAAAGTATTTTTCTATGTTCAACCACTTTAAGAGGTGACATATGATCAAGAACCGTTGGTACTAAAGGAAGTTCAAAATGAACTGAAGACAATAGCACAAACAAACAAACAACAATAACAAGTCTCCAAGAATAAATGGAATATGAACCAAAATCATTTAACAACCTTATGAAACATCAAAGGTGCTCACTTAACTATGCCAAAATTATTGGAAGATAGCTATCTGGCCAACTGATTCGAAGAGATCCATATTTGTACCCATTCTAAAGAGAGGTGACCCAACAGAATGTGTCAATTATAGAAAAATATTATTAATATCACAAACATGTAGAATTTTGCTGAAGATTTTTCAAAAATGGATGCAATAGTACATTGCTAGGGATCTGCCAGGAATTCATGCCATATTCAGAAGAGTATGTGGAATGAGGGATATCATTGCTGATGCCAGATGGATCTTGGTTGAAAGAAGAGTTTACAAGAAAAATGTTTACCTGTACTTTATTAACAATGAAAAGGCTTTCCACTGTGTTGATCAAGACAAGTTATGACTAGTATTGCAAAGAATGCATATTCCAGAACACTTAATTGTGCTTAAGAGAAACCTGTACATAGACCAGGAGGCAATCATTCATGGAACAAGGGGATGTTGAATGGTTTAAAGTCAGCAAAGGTATGCATCAGATTAGTATGTTTTTTGCCGTACTTTTTCAATATGTATGCTGAGCAAATATTCTGAGAAAGTAGATTGCATGTAGAAGAACATGGCATTAGCATTAGAGGAGGACTCCTACAACTTGTCATGTGTGGATGATATTAGTTTGCTTTCTGGAAGAAAAGAAGACTTACAATAGTTACCAATGAAGAAAGAAGACCATAGCCTTCAATATGGAATGGACTACAATGTGAAGAAAACAAAAGTCCTCACAAGTGAACCAATAAATAATACCACGACAAACAGAAAAGATCGAAATTGTCAAATACTTTATTTTTTTCGGAATCCACAATCAACATACATGGAGGCAACATTCAAGAAATCAAATGATGTATTACATTAGGCAAATCTACTGCACAAGACCCTTTGAAAGTGTTTGAAAGCAAATATATCATTTTGAGGATTAAGGTACACCTAACCCAAGCCATGGCACTTTCAATTGCCTCACATATATGTGAAAGTTTAGCAGTGAATAAGGAATACCTCAGAAGAATGGAAAGATTTTGATTATGGTGTCGGAGAAGAATATTAAATGTATCACAGACTGCTAAAAGAACAACCACATCTGTGTTGGGAGAAGTACAGCCAGAATGTCACTTAGAATCCAAGATTATAACTCTTTGTTTCTCATACTTCTGACATGTTATCAGGAAGGACCAGTGCTTGGTGAAGAACATCATTCTTAATATAGTGGAGGGTCAGTGAAAGAGAGGAAGATCCCCGATGAGATTATATGGCACAGTGGCAACAGCAATGCATTCGAACATAACAACAGTTGTGAAGATGGTGTAGAATAGGACCATGTTTCATTCAGTTGTGTTTAATGTCCATATGAACCAAAGCTGATTTGATGATACCTAACAGAGTCCTGGTGTGGTGCTGTGGGTTAATGCACCAGACTGCAAAGCCTTTTAAACTGCAAGGTCAGCGGTTCAAGCTCTCCAGCCGCTCCTCGGAAACCCTATACAGGGTCGCTATGGGTCGGGATCGACTCGACGGCACTTAACAACAGCAACACCAATGCAACAGTAATCCTGAAGACCACCATTCATCTGTCAGTTTGTCATACTTTGGTCGTTCATTTGTTGCTGTGACTCTGGATGTTATATTATTGATATCTTAGATACCAGCATTGTCACCAATAGTGCACAACAGACATTTCAGACTGAGACAGTCTAGGAAGGAAAGGCAGGTCACTTTTATAAGGCTGACTGTTATAATTATAATTGTGATGTTGTCTGATATAGTGCTGGAAGGTAATCTCCTCAGGTAGGAAAACACTCAAAATATGACTTGGGAAGAGCTGTCTTCTCAACATAGAGTTGATCTTAATAATTTGGATGGAGCAAAGCTTTAGGGATCTTCATTTGCACATACAAGAGTATTAATGTTGGAAAATTAGAAATCATCAAAAATGAAATGGCATGCATAAAGAATGACATCCTAGGCATTAAAGTGCTGATATTGACTGGAATTGGCCACTTTGGATCAGACAACAGTATGGTATATTGTGAAGTCTGTGACAAATTGAAGAGGAGTGGCATCACATTCATTGTCAAAAAGAGCATCCTAACATTTATCTTGAAGTGCAATGCTATATGTGACAGGTTAATATACAAATGTTTAGGAGGAAGGATAGTTACCACCCCTATTATTCAAATATATGCACTAATCACTGAAGCCTCAGATAATGAAATTAAAGAATGCTTCCAACTTCTTTGCTCTGAAATGGATCAAACATGCAAGCTAATTTGATTGATAATTACTGGAGATTTGAATGTAAAAGTTGGAAACAAAAAGAAAGAATCTGTTTGGAAAATAATACCTTGGTGATAGAAATGATGCTGAAGATCTCACGATAGACTTTTGCAAGACCAATGACTTCTTCATTGAAAATATCTTTTTGAACAACCTAAAAGTTGATTATACACAAAGATCTCACAGGTGGACTACACAGGAGTCAAATTAGCTACATCTGTGTAAAGAGATTGTGGAAAAGCTCAAAATAATCAGCTATAATAAGAAAAGGGATGACTGGAAAAGACAATCAATTGCTGATATGAAATTTTAGGCTGAAGCTGAAGAGAATGAAAACAAGTCCACAAGAGCCGAAATATATCCTTGAGTATATCCCACCTGAATTTGGAGACAATCTCAAGAACAGATTTAATACTAAAGACCAAACTAGAGAAGATGTAGAATGACATTAAGAACATCATACAGGAAGAAGGTAAAAGGTCACTAAAAAGACAAAGAAAGGAAGGACCAAAATGGAAGTTAGAAGACAATTCTTTAACTTTCTCTTGAAAGCAAATGAAAGAAATGAGAAAGTAAAGGAGCTGAACAGAAAATTTCAAAGGGCAGTTTGAAAGCACAAAATTAGTATAATGAATTTGAAAAAAAATTGAGATAGAAAGCAAAAAGGGAAGAACATAATCATTTCTCAAGCTGAAAAAGACAAGAGAATAAATTCAATCCTGAGGTTCAATATTGAAGGATTCTGCAGCAAAAAAATTGAATGACATAGGAAACTTCAAATGGAAGGAATACAGAAGCAATGTATATAAGAGAATTGATCAATGTTCAATCATTTTGAGAGGTAGCATATGATCAGTAACTGATGATACTGAAGGAAAAAGTCTAGGCAGCCCTGAAAGCATTGGTGAAAAACAAGTTTTCAGGAATTTACGGGATACTGATTAAAATGTTCCAACAAGATGATGCAGATCTTGAAGCATTCACTCATCAATACCAAGAAATTTGGAAGACAGCTATCTGGTCAACTAATTGGAAGAAATCCACATATGTGCCCATTCTGCCAGCTAATGGAAGGGAGAAATCATTGAAAAATGTCATTAAAATAACATGCAAGTGAAATTTTGCTGAAGATAATTTAAAGAGGTACAGCAGTACATGGGCAGAGAGCTGTTAGAAATTCAAGCTGGGTTCAGAAGCAGACATGAAAGGAGAAATATCATTGCTGACATCAGATGAATAGTGACCTAAAGCAGAAAATACCAGCAAAGGCATTCCATTCTGTAAAACATGGTAAACTATGGGTAACATTGTGAAGAATGGGAATTCCAGAACACTTAATTGTGCTTGAGAGGAACATGTGCATAGACCAAGGGGCAGTTGTTCAAACAGAAGGACACTGAATGTTTCAAAATCAGCTAAGTGTGTGTCATGGTTGTATCTTTCACTATATTTATTCAATCTGTATGCTGAGCAAATAATCTGAGAACCTGGATTATTTGGAGACCTTGGCTTCAGGATTTGAAGAAGACTCGTTAATAACTTGTGAAAGGCAGATGGCACAACATTTCTTGCTTGAATGGAAGCAATTTAAAAATGTTTATTGATGAAGATCAAAGTCTACAGCCTTCACTACAGATTGCCTCTCAATGGAGGGACAACAAAATCTTCACAACTAAATCATGATAAATGGAGAAAAGATTGAAGTTGTCAACAACTTCAATTTGCTTGAATCCACAGTCAACACTCTTGGAAGCAGTCAACAAACCAAACTACCTATTACATTAAGTAAATCTCCTTCAAAAGACCTCTTCAAATTATTAAAGAGCAAATGATGTTAGTCTGAGGACTAATGTGCACCTGACTCAAGCCATGGTATTTTCAAATGCATGTGAA
Source organism: Chrysochloris asiatica (assembly GCF_000296735.1). Lineage (NCBI taxonomy): Eukaryota > Metazoa > Chordata > Mammalia > Afrosoricida > Chrysochloridae > Chrysochloris > Chrysochloris asiatica. The sequence goes on from NW_006408816.1 coordinate 1,901,219, forward strand.
AATTAGACAATCCATAAGGAAGACCTTAGACTAATTCATGCATTTGAATTATAGTGTTGGTGAAGAATAATGGAATCACTTTGGCCTGACAGAAGAAGAACTAAAGCTACCTTGGAACAGCTACAGCCCAATACTCCTTAGAAGCAAAGATGATGAAATATTGTCTCTGGTACTTTTAACATTTTCAGGAGAGACCAATCATTGTAGAAAGATATCATGCTTGGTAAAGTGCAGGGTCATAGATAAAAAGGAAGAGCTCCAATTAGATGGATTTACACAGTGGCATTAACAATGCACTCAAACACAACAACAATTGTGAGAATGGTGCAGGACTGGGAAATAATTTGTTATGTTCTGTATGTGATCCCTATGAGTCAAAAAGCACTCAACCACACCTAACAACCTAGCAACATCATCAGTCCTGGGGAGTTATTAGCAGAGGTTAAAGGGGATCTTTAATAGGTAATAAAATTGGTTGAGATTATGAAATCAGTTGTGACCCTTGAGTAAATACAGCAGTGAAACTGTAATTTTTCCGTTTACCTTTCTCATATAAGTTTCTCCAGAAACAGAGACCACCCAGAATCCAGGAGGAGATGTTTCTAAATTGAGTGAATTCCTTATACAAAATAAGTGACTCCCCAAAGTATTAAAGATAATTATAGGTGATGCTTTTGTGTGCTGCTCAGATCCTTACTCAGTACCAAGACACTTAGCTTAACTGAGTGTTGCTAACTGATGACACAAAGTAACTCCATCTTTATACCCTTAACCCGCATTCAGTGATTGTTTTCATATGTAGGTTCAAAAGTGCAATTCTTGTTTTAGCTAGAGACAACTCCATAGGACCATTGTTTCAGTTTCCTACCACGATCATTAGTTACTGTTGATTCAACCCCACTGACTTACCATTATTTCACTTGTGCGTGAGGAGAACCCATACTCCATAGATTTTTTTTCCTTCTTTTTTTCTTAGTGCTGAAACCTGCTTCATGAGATTTATGATGGATTTTTTCAAATGGAAGTCTATGCCCAGCCCTTGTTCTAAGGTGTCTCTTGGTGTAATCAAACCTACAAGCTTTTTGTTAACTGCTAAGTATACTTATCTTTTTTACTACCCAGGTACTCCTTAATTTCTTAGGGTTGAAATAGCAAGATATCATAATATGGGTGATTTGAGGGACAAAAATTTAATTTTCTTAGTTCTAAAGTGTAGAAATATAAAATGAGATGACTTGAAAATTATGTTCTTTCTCTCTTGGCTCTAGGGGAAGATCCTTCCTTATCTCTTTTAGTTTCTTGGCATTTTTGAATTTGTAGATAGATACTCACATGCTGTCTTCCTCCTGATTATGACTATCTTCTTATAAAATATTACTTACAATGGATTAAGATTAGGGACCCCTCTACTAGGTATGATTTCATTAATTTAACTGGTAACCTCTGAAAAGCAAAGCACTATTTCCCAAAACAAAGTCACAATCACCGTTGCTGAGATTAGGATTTCAACATATCTATTATAGGAGATAAGGAGCTCTGGTAGCATAGCGGTTACGAATTGGGCTTCAAGCCTCAAGGTCAGCAGTTGGTAACTACCAACTGTTCCATGGGAGAAAGACGAGGCTTTCTGCTCCCGTAAAGATTTACAGCATCAGAAACCCTGTACAAGGTTGCTATGAGTTGGAACTGATTCCACGGCACAGAACAACAAAAGCAACAATTATAGGAGATATATTTCAATCTATAACAGCCATCTGTTGATAAATTTAATACCTTTTTTTCTGCAATTGAAGAATAATTTATTTCTTCCTCTGTCCAATCCTATGGTGATGTCTGCAAGTATTGATAAGAAATTATAGACATCTTTATTAAACAAAAATCTCAAAATGTAAAGTGATTGTTTCACATTTTATGTTCCATCTTTGTCTAAAGTCCTTTGAAAACAGTGTTTCCATCTCTCTAACCCCTCCCTGAAGCACTCACTCATATATGTCAAGAAATTTGGAAGATTTCTGGCCAACCAATTGGAAGAGATATGTGTAGTTTTGAGGATGATGAGATTTCATTTCTTGTGCTTTGGTCATGTTTTCAGCAGGGTTCGGTCCCCTGGAGAAGGTACAGTAGAGAATCTGTAAGAAAAACAAAACAAATCAAAACAAAAAGGAAGACCCTCAATGAGATGGATTTACATAGTGACAGCAAGAATAGGCTCAAATATAGGAATAATTTTTGAAGACAACATAGGACCAGGCACTGTTTCATTCTGTTTATACAGGGTTGTTATGAGTCCAAACCAATTCAAAGACACTTAACAACAACAACATGTTATATCACTTGTGTAGGACTAGAAAATAATAAGATATAACTCCTGTCCCATAGAGATTATGGTGGGTGAGGATTTCATTCAACAGTATTATCATCTATGGAGCCTAGTTGTCTTCACAAACGTGTTCTAACTTAGGGTTTTTGTCGAGGTCCTATGTTGGGTTCTAGCCTCCACAAGGAAGTATGGGTGTCACAAAGAAGGGAGATCTGGCGGTGAAAGAGATAGAGACAGAGAGAGATGAAATGTATACAAAAAAGACAGACACACAGATATGATGCAAGCTGGCAGGTAGACAGATCTGCAAACATATTGCCTAGCATTGCACAGCATTGCATGCAGAACTAACTCTACCTCAGCCTTTTATTCTCTTTTTTAGGGAGGGATTTATTACAAAGGAAGGATGTAATTCACAAAGGGAGGATGTCACAAAGGGAGTATGTGATTAAGACAGGATACTGAACTGAAATGTGATTAATCATTCAAAAAGGACATAATAATGATTCACAGGAACAACTTTTAAGATATTTTCATAGTTTTTTCTTAATAACCTAACATTTTTATTTTTACAGAAAAAAGGTTCAATCAAGCTGTTTTATATTAATTTTTAGGCTTAAATGATCTAGAGTAGCGACGTGTGGTTTCTTAAGGATACATAACATAAAACAAGGTTCCTGAAAGGAGCCAAGCTGTCTCTGTACACTTTGCAAACTTTTGTTTGTGAACAAGATCTCAGGCACCGGGCTTCATTTTATCTATACCTAAAATGCTACATTGTTCTTAATATTCCAATATACTTTCAGGAGGAAGTAGAGCATCTGGGTTAAACTGATTATATTCAGAGGTTGGTTCAATGGGGCTGCCACTGATCAACCAGGATCTGCGTATGCTGTCCCCAGCAGGTTTTAACTTGATTGAGATCTTTTCACCCCTTTTACAACAATTTTATAAAGCTTATATTGTACAGGGAGTGACTGACTCACATTAGTGCAAGGTATGAAGAACCAATATATGAACCAGGCATACTAATTTATTACGAGTTCTTCTAATATGAGGATATTTGTGCCTATCATTCTTAGGAAGTCTTGTCAGTCAGTGTCATGTTTCCTTGGAAGCTTACATGCTGGATTAAAAAAAAAGAAACTTGGAATCAGAACATCATGAATACTAGGAAAGTATTTTTCATCCAAGTATGGTGATATCTAAGGATCTCTGGTAGCATAGTGGTTACACATCAGGCTACTAACTTCAGGGTCAACAGTTGTTCCACAGGATAAAGGTAAGGCTTTCTGCTCCTGTAAAGATTTACAACTTTGCAAACCCTATTCAGGATCACTATGAGTTGCAATCGACTCCACGGCATACCAATGTTTCTAGTGAAACATTCCATGACTGTTGCAGAAAACATTTTAAACATTATATAAATGTCTTATATGTTTTGCACAATTTATAGATGAGATAAATACAAAAACGATTTGTCTATACAACATGGTTTTGTTTTCCTGTTTCATTTTGACCACCAACTTCCTTAATTACAATCATGTTTCAGCCCAACATCCTTTATGCTATACATAGGCTGATTTTATGTAGAACTTTTTGATCACCCTTTAGGCAGACTTTGGGTTTTTCTCTATCTTCTCTGCCACTCATTTAGCAGTATCCTCTTCCATTATTTCTCCAGCTGTGTTCCAGTTATAAATACTCTGCAACCTGTCAAAATTACCATGATAGGCTTGGTGAAGAATAGACTGTTGTGATGGCCTGAGTTTACACATCATCTAATGTGTGATTTGAAAATTTACAAATTAATATTTACATCTCAGCATTATGAAGAAACATAATCTGGTATAGGGCAAAGATCCTGTGAATATTCTGCATAGCACAGAGTTGACAAACATCAAATGGCTACATCCAAATTAAAATTGCATTTGCTCATATCCTCAGGCTATATAGATAGGTATGTTTTGTTCTTTCAGAGAGTTGATTCAGGATTATGAACCTTGACATATCTCTGGATGATTAATAATAAATTATGCATGCCAAATGAGTTCTTGGTTGTGGTCCTAGAATTAAACAGTTTTCTGTCACAGAATATGGCCAGAGAAATATTCTTTTGCTGTTTTTGTTATAATTCCAATGCTGTGAATAACTACCCTAACATTACTATCAAACTATTAACATGTTCTTCATAAACCAACTAAGTCTCACAGTCTTTTGAAGTTAAGGAAAGGGAAACAATTAGGGAAATGAAATGTACAATTCGTTTTCTCATTAAAAGGAAACAATTACAATATAGATTTAAAATATGGTTTGCACCAACAAGCTGTAAGAAAAAAAATATTAAAGAGAAATGATGTACCTATCCTATGTATGGTGAAGAACTTAAGTGGAAAATGGTTGTTTACTTAGAATGCCAAGGATACATTAATAAGAAGTTAGATTTTGTTGTAGAACAAAGAATATTGTGGCATTACTCATCAAAAATTACCATTTCTAGATATATCTTGAAGTACAATGCTGTTAGTTATAGGATAATATGTATAAGCTTAAAAGAAAGACCAGTTAATACCACTATTATTTAAATTTACACACCTAATACTAAAGCCGCTAAAAATGAAATTGAAGAATTATACCAACTTCTTCAGTCTGAAATTGATCAAATAATCAAGATGTGTTGATAATTGCTGGTGATTGGGATGCAAAAGTTGAATACAAAAATCAGTTGTTGGAAAATATGGCTTTGGTGCTAGAAATGATGCTAGAGATCGCATGATACAATTTTGAAAGACAATGACTTGTTCATTGCAAATACATGTTTCAAGCAACATAAAAGACATGTGCATAATACACATGGACCTCACCAGATGGAGTATCCAGTAATCAAAATGACAAGTGCCTAACAATATTAGAGGCAGATGGTGAGACAGATCATCAATTGCTCATATACAAGTTCAGGCTGAAGCTGAAGGTTTTTTTAATCACTAGAGCCAAAATTTAACATTAGACATGTCCCTCCTGAATCTAGAGACCATCTCAAGAAGATAATTGATGCATCAGATACTAATGACCAAAGACCAGAAGAGTTGTGGGATTGCATCAAGAACCTCATACAGGAAGAAAATAAAATGTCATTTAAAAGACAGAAAATATAGAAAATATCAAAATGGATGTCAGAATAGACTCTGAAACTTTCTCTTCAGAGTAGAGATACTAAAAGTGAAGAAAGAAGGATATAAAAGAGCTGAACAGCAAATGACAAAGTTCAGCTTGAGAAGACAAAGGCAAGTATTACACTAAAATGTGAAAAAACCTAGAATTATAAAACCAAAAGCGAAGACCACTCAGCATTTTGAAAACTGAAAGAACTGAAGAAAATTTCATGTCTTGACTTGTGTTATTGAAGGATTTTATGGGGGAAAAAATTGAATGTTGTGAATGAATCAAAAGATGGAAGGAATACACAAAGTCACTGCCTCAAAAAGAAATGGATGATGTTCAGCAATTACAAGAGATAGCATATGATCAAGAACCAATGGTACTGATAGAAGTTCAGTCTTCCCTGAAGACTGGCATAGGGATAAGGCCCTGGGAATTGATGGAATACAGCTTGAAACCATTCAACAAACTGATGAAGTATTAGAGGGATTCACTTATTTATACTAGAAATTTGGAAAACAGCTACCTGACCAATTGATTGGAAGAAATCTGTATTTGTGCTCACTCCAAAGCAAGGTAGAATGCAGAAATCACCAGACAATATCATTAATATTACATGTAAGTAAAATTTAGTTGAAGATAATTAAAAATTGGTACAATAGTACATTGACAAGGAACTGCCAGAAATTCAAGCTGAGTTCAGAAGAGGTCATAGAACTAGGAATATCATTGCTGAAGTCAGTGGATCTTGGCTGAAAGCAGAGAATACCAGAAAGATATTTACTTGTACTTTATTGACTATGCAAAGCCTTTCAACTGTGTAGAACATGACAAGTTGTGGATAACATTATGAAGAATGGCATTCCAGAATACCTATATATGTTAATGAGACACCTGTACATAAACCAAGAGGCAGTGTTAGAATAGAACAAGGGAATACTGAATAGTTTAAAATCTGAAAAGGTATGTTCTTGGGTTGTATACTTTCACCCTATTTATTCAATCTGTATGTTGAGCAAATACTCTCAGAATCTGAATTATATGCTGAAGAATGTGGCATCAGGATTGGAGGAAGACTCATTAGCAACCTTTGATATGTAGATGCTACAGTCTTGCTTACTGGAATGAAGAGAATCTAAAATACTTAACTAATGAAGCTCAAAGACTATAGCCTTCAACAGGAATGGGCTGAAGCATTACAATTGTGTGTATCATGCAGGACTAGGTAGTTTGTTCTATTGTGCATGGGGTTACTGGGAGTGGAACCAATTCATTGGCACTTAACAACAATAACAAATATATTTCTCTTAACTGTATCTGTCATTAAACCAACAAAAACTTGAAACAATAGCGAAGTTGCAAGTGAAAAGTGAATATTTAAGAAATTGTTGGAAAGTAGACAGCAAATTTTAAAAACGATGTGCTTCTCTTTTTTATTTTGAGAGAGCAATGTAGTGGAAATTTGAGGGAAAAGTGAAACATCAATTCCCAAAAGACTAACTTTTCTCGAAGTGCCAACAAGTATTTAGTGGGTTTCTACTCTGGTGTAGCACTGTAGGACTGTGGCACGGAACTGCTAACAACAAGGTCAGCAGTTCAAACTCACCAGCAACTCCTCAGAAATAATATCCAGAAATAATATCCAGGGTCGCTATGAGTCAGAATCGACTTGATGGCATTTAACACCAACAACAAACCCTTCCCCTTAGGGATGCTGATGATACAAAATTAAGAATTTTCCTCAGAGGTAGCACTTGATACATTTTGATTCAAACTGGCAGCCTAGAGAGTCTAGTAAAGTTTGTGTTTGTTCTTCATATAAGAACAATTTTGTGCAGTTTAAGTTTTTATCTTTACTGAGGTTTGAGCTTCACAACTCTTTGGTGTACTTTCCTAGATTGTTGCTGTTAAGTGCTGTCAAATGTGTTGCGACTCATAGCAACCCTACAGAGTGGTTTTGAGGAGCAGCTGGTGAGCTTGAACTGCTAACCTTACTGTTTAAGAGGACTTTGCAGTCCAGTGCATTAACCCACAGACCCACACTAGATAAAAAAAATGAAGCTCTGTAAACACTGTTTATTAAAAGGTTGTCTACATGAGAATCAGTTGATTACTTTTTCACATTGTAAGAACTTTAACTTTGTAAAAGTATAGAAATTTATATTTGTTGCATATAGATATTCAGTTATGTTTTTCTCTTTTTGTAGCTTCAAAAATACAATTTTCTTTTGTTAATTGAAAGGTGCTTTTTATTTTCTTATCAAATACTTAGTTATAGTGTAGTAATAAAAGGGACTTTTGTTGTTGCACTATAGAATAAGCACTGTACTGTTAATCAAAATGTTGGTAGTTCAAGCCCACCAGCTAGCTGTTCCCTGGAAACCCTATACAAGGTAACCATAAATTGTAACCAACTCAATGGCACATATCCACAACAGCAATCATAAAAGGCATAGTAATTTATTTTTTCATGTGATCAATATTAGAGAGCATCAACACATTTTCAGGAATTGTAATGAGTGTGGAATATGTGATATAAGAATAAATTAGGTGAACATAAAAGAAAAAGAAATAGAGAACTATGGAGAATTCTTTTAACATAAACAAGGAATTATCACCATGATTAAATATTGTCAGCAAATTAAAAAAGTTGATTCTGCTTGGTTGAGGGAAAATTAACTGGAGCCTCAGCTAGATCGTTCTTTGAACCAAAGGAATGCATTCATGAGGAGGTACAAATGAAGAAAAATAAAATTGGATTTTATTTATCTTTTGCTATCCTGGTCAGCAGTTCGAAACTACCAGCTGTTTCACGGGAGAAAGATGAGGCTTTCCGCTCCCATAAAGATTTATAGCCTCGGAAACCCTGTGCAGGGTCGCTATGAGCGGAACCGACTCCACGGCACATAACAACAACAAAAACAATCCAGGTATAATGCAAAGCTGTTTCAATTTCAAGGTTGGCGGTTCAAGCTCACCAGCGTCTTCTGGGAAACCCTGGACAGTGTCGCTATGGGTCGGAACTGACTCGACGGCACTTAACAACAACATCCTGGTATGAAGCTATAGGATAAACACTGAACTGCTAACCAAAAGGTCAGTTGCTTAAAACCCGCAGTTACTCCATGGAGGCCTTATATAGAGTCACTATTTTGAAATCAACTCAACACCCCTTAACAACAACATGAAAAGAGACATAAAAGAAAAGAAGTATGTAGCATTTTTTATATGGGGAAGAGGGAAATTATTCAGACAGTCAGTGAAGGAAAATGAAGATCTGTACTAATTGTGTTTGAAAAAGACTCAGAATAAAATTATTATTACTATTATATAGTCATGGTGTGGCACTGTAGGATAATCACTGAACTTCTAACTGCAAGGTTCGGTGGTTCAAACCAACTAACCACTCTTCAGAAACCCTATACAGGGTTGTTATGAGTCAAAACCTACTCAACAACACTCAACAATAACAAAAATAAGAAAAACTATTATCAGAATAGAAAAACGTAAGCAATAAAAGAATATTCAGGATCACAGGAGACAGTTGAAAACTGGCACATTTTCAAGAGAGGGTTTAACATTATAGAGTTAAAAGTGTAAGTGAAGTGATATGCAAGAATTCAAACATTCAAAAGGAGAGAAGAAATTGGAACATGGACTCCTAACTAACATTAAAAACTGATGTTCTAAAAGTTTCAGAGCAGTGAGAAATTCTGATCATACTGTGGGGAGGGGGGAATGTGCTTTCTAAAACTATACTAACGCTATATTTTGTGGTATGTATTAGGAGTCTTGGTGTGGCACTGTGGGTTAATACGCTAGACTGCAATGTGGGCTTGAACCTCAAGGTCGGTGGTTCAAGCTCACCAGCCGCTCCTCGGAACCCCTGTCCCAGAGTCTTTATGGGTCAAAATTGACTCGACGGCACTTAACAACAGTAATTAGGAGTCCTGTAGTGGCTCTGTAGGACATACAGTGGATCAAACTGCGTATTTCAGCTTGAAATACAAGGTCGGTATTGCAAACTAACCAACTGCTCCTCGGAAACCTTATGATGTTGTTGTTAAGTGCCAAGTCAAATAGGTTCTGACTCACAGACACTCTGTATAGGGTTTCTGAGGAGTGTCTAGTAAGCTTCAACAGTCGGTACAAATCGAACTTGTAGTCCACTATATTAATCTGCAATGACATACCAGGACTCATCGGAAACCCTATACTGGGTAACTATAAACTGGAACTAGCTAGAAGACACTTAAATGGTGGGCTACTAACTAAAAGGCATTATTTTTAGAACCACCATCTGCTCTGTAGGATAAAGACAAAGCTGTCAGTTTCCAAAAAGGAATACAGCTTTGGAAAATATGTTGTCGTAAGGTGTCATCCACGAGTCAATTTCAACTTATAGTGATCCTATGCAAAACAGAATGAAACACTGCCGTACCCTGCACCATCTTCCCAATAACCTCTAAGCTTGAGTTCACTGCTGTTCCCACTGTGCCAATCCATCTCTCTAGTTGTCTTCCTATTTTTCACTGACACTCTGCTTTACCAATCATGATGTCTTTCTCCAGGGACTGGTCTATTCCTAATAATTTGCCTGAAGTATATGATAGCAGTCTTATCATCCTGGCTTCAAACACACATTCTAATTGTACTTCTTTCTTCAAGGACTGATTTGCTCATACTTCTGTCAGCCCGTGGTACTTGTTATATTCTTCTTCCACACCATGACTCAAATGCATCCATTCTTCTATGGTTTTCTTCATTATCATCCACTTTCACCTGCCTTTTTTTTATTTGTACACTTTAAAAAGATCTTATGCAATAGATTTCATTGATGCAGCATGTCTTGATTTCTTGACTCCTGCTTCCAAGAAGGTTGATAATGGACCCAACAAAATGAAGTATTTGACAACTTCAATCTGTTCTCCATTTATCATTATGTTATTTACTGGAATAGTGGTGTCAATTTTTGTTTTCTTTACATTGAGGTGCAACCCATACTGAAGACTGTACTCTTGATCTTGATTAGTAAGCATTTTAAGTCCTCTTCACTTTCAGCAAGCAAGGCTGTATATCATCTGCATATTGCAGGTTGTTAATGAGTCTTCCTCCAATCCTGATGCTACATTCTTCTCCATAAAATCTAGTTTCTCAGATTACTTGCTCATCATACAGATTGAATAAGTGTGTTGAAAAAATACAACTCTGGTGCCTTTCCTGGTCTTAAAACATTCAGTGTTCCCATGTTACTGCCTCTTGGTCTATGTATAGATTCCTCATGAGCACAATTGAGTGTTACGGAATATTCATACTCCACAATCTTGTCCATAGCTTGTCATGATTCACTCAATAGAAAGCCTTTGTGCAATCAATAAAGCACAGGTAAACATCTTTTTGGTGTTCTTTGCTTTCAGTCATGATTCATCTAATGTCAACAATGATATCTTCCACTCCACTCCTTGTGTGAATCTGGCTTGAACCTCCCTGTCAATGTATTGTAGGAGCATTTTTTAATTATCTTTAGAAAAAAAATATGCTTGAATGCAATATTAATTATATTGTCTGCTGATTTCCACATTTTGTTGGGTCACCTCACTTTGGAATGGGCACCAATCAGTTGGCCAGATAGCTGTCTTTCAAATTTCTTGAAATAGATGTTTGAGATCCCCCAGTGCTGCATCAGTTTGTTTAGATACTTTAGTTTGTAGTCCATCAATTCCCAGAGCTTTGTTCTTTGCAAATACCTTCAGTGCACCTTGGACTTTTATGTTCAGTATCATTAGCACCTGATTATATACTAACTCTTTTTTTTTTAAATGTTTTATTGTGAATTATATGATAGTTTACATGAGAGAACCTCAGTTCCATATTCATTCCATCGTATATCATTACATTGCCATGGTTCCAATCCCCTCCATGCATCATCTTCTGACCAAAGGGCAGATCCTAGAAGCCCGTACTCTACACTAACTCTTGAAATGCTTAAACATAGACCATTTCTTTTTGATAGTAACTCTGTGTATTCCTTCATTCTCTATTGATGCTTTCTGTGTCATTCATTATTTTGCCTGTAAAATCTTTCAATATTGTCAGTCAAGGATTTAATTTTTCTTCAGTTTCCTCAGCTTGAAAAATGCTAAACATGCTCTTCCCTTTTGCCTTCCTAAATCCATATCTTTGCAAATTTCAATAAACTATTTTACTTTCTTTTCTTGAGCTGTCCTTGGCTTTTTTTTCCCCCCAGTGCTTTTACCTCTTCATTTCTTCTATTTGCTTTAGCATCTCTACTTAGAGAACAAATTTTGTAGTCTCTTCTGACATCCATTTTTGTTTTCTCCTTCTTGTCTTTTTCATGACATTTTGCTTTCTCCTTTATGATGTTCTAGATGCCATATTCTGCTCTTCTGTCATTAGTACCTAATTCTTGAGATGATCTCTAAATTCACATGGGGTATGTTCAAGGTCAAATTTTGGCCCATCATAGACTTGTTTTAATTTTCTTCATCTTAAGCCTGAACTTTCTTACAAGCAATTGTGATCTGTTCCACAGTCTGCACCTGACCTTGTTTTGGCTGGTGATATGGAGCTTTCCCACCATCTCTTTTCACATGTGTAGTCAATTTGATTTCTGTGTATCCCATCTGGTGAGGTCTATGTGTATAGTCACCTTTTATGTTGTTTAAAAAACGCATTTTCAATAAGCAAGTCATTGGTGTTACAAAATTCTATGATGGAATCTCCAGCATCGTTTCTGTCACCCAGGCCATATTTTCCAATAAAACAGAATGCATAAATATAGATACCCTAGGGCACTTGTAATCTAGTGTTAGCTATTTTGTGCCTGACAATAAATGGCCTACTATGCTGAACGTAATAAATTGAAGAGGAATGGTGTCTCGGTCATCATCCAATAGAACATTTCAAGATCTACTAAAGTATAATGCTGTGATAGGATAGTATCCATACACCTACAAAGAAAACCCGTTAATAAAACTATAATTCAAATTTACATACTAACCACTAAACTCATTGATGATGAAATTGAAGAGTTCTATCAACTTCTTCAATTTGCTATTAATTAAATGTGCAATTACAATGCATTGATAATCACTGTGGGTTGGAATGTAAAGGTTTTAAGCAAACAGGAATGGTCTGTCTTTGACACATCATTAGAATTGGCAAATTACAAAAATCATTTGGGGAGATTGTGCTACAGTGAAGCACAGTTCCAGTTATACCAAGGTAGTTACAGGTTTCCCTGCCTTACCCTACCATGCCTTGCTATCCCCAGTGGCAAGACTGCATTTGTACTGAAGGTTGGTTTCAACAGAGGAAACCTGTGAGATGAGGCAGTGAAGTGGATTAATGCATAGCATGTTCTGTAGAATTGTATTTTTGAGTTCAAATCCTTACTAGTCCATTAACCAGTAAGTTGATTCTGGCTCACAGAAACCCCTGTTTCAAAGTAGAACTGTACATCATGGAGTTTTTAATGTACAGATCTTTCCTCTAAGGCACCTCTGATTATACTTATTTAACCATTACCTTTTCAGTCTAGAATGTTAATTAACCTTTGGCACCACCACTCCATTCCTCTACAAATCACAAGGTCAGTAATTCAAACCCACCAGCTACTCCTCAGAAACTTTATACAGGGCCGCTATGAGTCAGAACCAACTTAATGATACTTCATAATAACAACAAAAGAACTCAATTTATATAGGTGTTTTGTTTTTCACCAATATCTTCACCAATATCTTCAGTGCTGCTTAGACTTCTGTCTTCGATATCATTGGTTCTTAATCATATGCTATGTCTTGAAATGTTTGAACATCAACCCATATCTTTTTGGTATAGTGATTCCGTGTATACTTATCATCTTCCTTTGATGTTTCCTGTATCATTCAGTATTTTTTCGATGTTGTTGGTGTTTAGTGACATCGAGTTGTTTCTGATCCATAGAGACGGTGTATAGGGTTTTCAAGGAGTAGCTAGTGTGCTTGACCTGTTTACCTTGCGGTTCAAACTGACTTTGCAGTCCAGTGCATTAACCCAGAGTGCCACACCAGCAGTCCATCTTGACCACATAATCCTTCAATATTGCAAGTCGAGGCTTGAACTTTTTCTTCAGTTCTTTCAATTTGAGAAATTCTGAGTGTGTTCATCATTTGTGGTTTTAATGCCATATCATTGCACATTTTATTATAATACTTGACTTTGTATTTTTGAGCTGGCCTTTGAAAATTTTTTGTTCAGCTCTTTCACTGTCCCATTTCTTCCATTAACTTTAGCATGTCTGCTAGAAAGCAGGCTTTAGTGTCTCTTCTGACATCTATTTTGATCTTTTCTTTCTTTCTGTTCTTTTGAATGACATTTGCTCTCTTCCTGTATGATGTTCTTAATACCATATCATAACTCTTCTAGTCTTGGGTCATTAGTGTCTAATGTGTTATTGAGATGATATACAAACTCAGATGAGATCTGATCTAAGTCACAATTAGACTCTCATGGACTTGTTCTAGTCTTATTCAGCTTCAGCCTGAACTTACATATGAGAAATTGATGGTATGTTCCAAATTTGTGCCCTGGCCTGGTTTTGGAGGATGTTATTGAACCTTTCCAAAATCTCTTCTCACAGATGTAGTCAGTTTGACTCCTGTATATTCCATCTGGTGAGGTCTATGTGTATAGCTGTCTTTTATATTGTTTATAAAAATATATTTGGTATGAATAAGTCATTGGTCTTACAAAATTCTAACATGTGATCTCCAGCATCAGTTCTATCACCAAGGACATATTTTCAACTACTGACCCTTCTTCTTGCTTCCACTGTTCACATTCCAATTACTAGTAATTAGCAATACACCTTGATTGCATATTTGATCAATTTAAGACTGAATATGTTGGTATAATTCCTCAAGTTCATCACCACTAGCTTTATGTTATTGGTGTATAAATTTGAAGAATAGTGGTATTAACTGGTCTTCCTTGTAGGCATATGGGTACTATCCTATCACAGACTATATTGTACTCCAAGACATATCTTAAAATATTCTTTTTTATAATGAATGCAACAATATTTCTCTTGAGAGTGTCATTACCAGCTTAGCAAACCATACAATTGTCATACTCAAATGGACAATTCCAGTCCATTTCAGCTCACTTGTTGTTAAGTGTCATCGAGTCTGTTCTGACTCATAGTGACCCTGTGTAGGGTTTCCAAGGAGCATCTGATGAGCTTGAACTGCCGACCTTACTGTTCAAACCAACCTTGCAATATGCCACATTAACACACAGCATCATATCAAGACTCATTCAGGTCACTATTTCCTAGTATACTAATCATCATCATGTGTTTCATTTCATTCTTGGCATCTTTCAATTATTTTTTATTCTTACTTTGTATAGTCCATCTTCTGATTATTCATGGTTATTTGCAAATGTTTCTTCTCATTTTGAGTTATGCCTCATCAACAAATAAAGGGCCCAAAGCTTTACTCCATTTGTGACATCATAGCCATCTCTTCCCCCATCATCTTTTCAGTGTCTTTCAAATTCAGTGCCTCATCTTCTCCACTATATCTGTGAATATTCGGGTGCCATTCATAACATTATCATCTTCCTACTACTTCCTACTATATCTGCCAAATCATTGCTATGGCTAAACCTTCAGAATTCATCTGCCTCTTCTTCTTCCTAGTACTGCAAGCCTAATATTTTACTTACTGTTTTTTGGCTAGGGTAAGTAGATGAGTTTTAGCAAAATAAGAGTGCTTGCCTCCTTAGTTTATTAATATTGTCACAAGAACTTAATATTTAATTTACAAGCTCACTTGAAATAACCTGTTGCTATAACTGGACTATTTTCTTTTTGTATCCACAAATAAAAGTGAGAACTCCTATGGTGGAGAAGTGAGAGGAAATTATCAACAATATGTTATTGTTGTTACTAAGTGTGATCTAGCTGGTTTCAACTCATGGCTACCCTGTATGGAGTTTCTGAGGAGCTGCTGCTGGATTTGAACTACCAACTTTATATTTCAAACTGACCTTACAGCCCAGTGCTTATCCTACAATGCCATACAAAGACTCCATTAATAATAAAGACATGTTTATTTCCAAAGCTTATAAGCATATTATAAAATAACATATTCTCTCTCTTCATGTTCTTCCTCGGATTTACATCATGCCCATTGCATGAGAGATTCTGAAGAAAGGGCAGATGCGCCACTAGAAAAATATATGGCCAGTATTTATTTGGTCATGTGTAAGTCATTTTTTTGTTGTTGTTGTTAAGAGTTAGTTAAAAAGCAAAAAAAAAAAAAAAAAATTCACACATATAAAGTCACAGTAAGAAAAGGGAAAATGTATCTGCTTTACCATTATGTCCATTAAGTAAAGTCTGGACTGTGCTAAGTAAGCACGCTGACCATGGAGTGTTACATTATGCATATCATCTATGGAGAATGTCCAGATGCATGTTACATCCTTACACTATTCTTACTAAGGCAATGTGTGGTTTCTACTACACTTAAGTTTAGGCACAAGTTTGCAAAAGCATAAGAGTACTGTAAATTTATTCCTGAAGAAACTTCGGCAAAAATCTCACAGAATCCTATAAAGAAACTTAGAACCAGGAAATGGAACAGTTTGAGGCTCTAACTGTTCTAAACCTCGAAGCAGGTAGCCAAGTCTCCTTAGGATTCTTTCCCTCTATATTCCACCAAACCTGAAAATGACTCTCAGCTGCTTTCTGGCAATGTTATTCTTGACTGATAAAAATGAGGTGCACTGCTCATTTTTCCTAGACCAGATTACATGGGAAGTAAGATACCAATAAAAGTTAGTCTTGTATACAGAACAGGTCTGGAACCACTGTAATCTAGGGGGAAAAAATCCCAAGGGCATTGTGATGCTCAATTTACAAAAATAGACTGAAAATTGCCACCAACTGGCCTAGCCGACAATGCTTACATGCAACCATCACAGATCATGTAGTTCAAATTGAGGGAAAGAATATGTAATATTGGGCAGTGATGGTTTTTGTATCATCATCCAAGAATATAGAAACCAGTGACCTAGGTACTCACAATTATCTTGATTATGCTGTTGTCAAACTCTATGTCGTAAACATGTTGTATCTCCTAATAGGTTTTACACATATCAGGAAATTCTGCCCTTAAAATGGTCAGTCTAGAACAATCAACTCTACTCTCAGGAGGCAGTCTTTTAAGAAAGCCTGATAATCGTGTCTTCCCTGTTCCTAATCCTTTTTGCATCTTTGGATTTCAGTTAAAAACTACTACATTCAATACCCTGCCCCCGGCTTAAACACATATGAGTTTTTTCTACATGTCAGCAGGGTTAAAGAGGTAAAATCCTAGGTTTGATGCTAAGGTGTCTAACCCTCTCTCTCCTCTAGAGTGGACAGGCTAGAAAATTATATTGTACTTCCTGTAATAAGTCACAAAGATTCTAATCATACGACCCCTGGAACATAAAAATGTCTGCAAGAGGGACCTCTTGGCCCTTCAGTTATAGTGTTAGTGGGAAGCATGTACAGTAAACATTCTCCATCTACCAAATTATGCCTGCCTGTCTAGAAGGAACCAGCAGAAGGTAGCCCTCTTTTATGTCCTTTATCCAAGATGCCAGGTGGATGTAGGCATGGAAGATGTCGCTTCAGAATTTCCATGTGACTGCCCATTATCTATAGAGGACCAAAACTGGACTCAAGAAATTTTTTCATCTCTACTAAGAAAATTTTTTAGCTTGGGGGTGGAAATTGTTCATTTCTTGTATACTAATTGCTCCTTTTGTTCACAATTTAAAAAAAAGTACTTCCCATGTGCTAACATGTGTTTAGGGTCTAATCAGAAGGAAGTGATTGTTGTTGTTGTTAAGTGCCATTGAGTCAGTCCCAACCCATAACAACCCTGTATAGGGTTTCCAAGGAGCAGCTGGTAAATCTGAACTACCAACTTTGTGGTTCAAATGACTTTGCAGTCCAGTACATTAACTCACAGAGCCACACCAGAACTCCAAGGATGTGATAGTTGTGAATCAATATTAGTTACCTGTACTCTTTTTCTAATGGGCTCTTTAGAAATCAGAGACCACATATGAAGACCCCTCAGATTTGGTATGGTGTCCCATATCTACTATCAATTTGTAATTATATCCTATTAACACACATTTTGGCTATAGGTCCTGGAATAAAATCCCTTAGACTTCTTGGCTCAGAAATCTCAGCATTCTTCTAGAATCATTGTTAAACTCTTGACTTCTGAAATAAGTTATCCTCAGGGATGTTGGGAGAGGTTATATGCCACATTATATCAATACCTTCTGGCTATATATCTTTTTTTTTTTTTTTTCTAAAGAAACCTATCATGTTTACTATACAGATGTTTGATAGACATCCCCTACACAATGCCTCCCACATGAGACATTTCTCTCAGGTATCACAACTAGGAATGGCTGGGCCTCTCGTGAGCATCTTATTTGTTTGACTTTATAGACATGGTGGGGAGCACAGTGACTCCATATGCTAAGCACTGATTCTTGAACTATAAGGTCTGCAGATGGAGTCCACCAGCTACTCCATGAGAAAGATTAAGCTTTCTGCTTCTTCAAAGATTTAAAGCCTTGTAAACCCTATACAGGGTCACCATGTGTGGGAACAAACTGTTTGTACGTAATAACATAGACATGGCGATTCATGGAATTTCACTCCTTGCATTAGCTGTCAGAAAGCTCAAGGTCAAATCAGTTGCACAAAGTCATTTATATTATCTTATTAAAACACAACAGTATTGAAAAGGAAATGGTATCTAAGGAAAATTGGAGTACTGTTGTGGCACTATAGGATAAGATTGGCTCCTCAAAAATCCCTATACCTTCATACTTTCTGGCAATGTTTAATGATCACAAGGTCATTAAAAGTTAGAACCAATTGATGGCACTTAACAACAAGGGTAACTAATAAAAATTAGGGTAGGAAGTATAATGAAGTTAGGGTGAATTCGAAATGTAAGAAAATATATAAGTCATGAGGTCCTGTGCAACTGATTTGGCTATATATCTTATTTCTATACCCCTAATAAAGTCTTAGATACCAAAGAACTGTTTAAAACTTTTAAAGTTTAAATACTTAGTCAAATAGGTCAGCTATTATTTGAGCTTTCTTAATTACTGCCTTCTTAGGATATGTTGTTTTTAAAATTACTTTTGCCATTTTGACAGAAATCAGCTTTGATATTCAAGTCAAGTTGCCCTCTTTCAGCTACAAGGCGCTTGATCTTTCACTCACATTTTTCTGCTAAGCTTCGGCTGACGGGCCTCTCTAGATACCATTCAGTAGGATGACTGAAATATAACCTCTCTTTAGGTCAAATGCCTTTAAGCTGAAAACCATTTCCAAGAAGGATGAAAATCGTAGATATTTCAAGTCTGTCTATTTGGCAGTGTTGAGATAAGAACTATGACAGAGTAGTTTTTGCTTATTGTTTTTTTCTTTCTGTTTTTTCTTTCTTTCTTTTTTTTTTTTTTTGCTGTTCCATAACAAAGAGGAAGAATAGTTCAAATGTATAATAACTCTATTGCACGTACATCAAGCATAGAATGGAAAATAGAATGAGACAAAATTGTAATAACAGATAGGTAAAATACAATATCAACAGGTGGAAAGAGTAAGTAATTCTTACTTCACACACATTTTAACTAAATAATAATATGATTTTGATTTGAAAATGTATGTCACTTTTAGAAACCTAAACTTTTATTATTTTAAAATATTAGCTATGTTATGATTTTTAAATGGACATTGATGAGTGACTGCCTGGTGTGGTGCTGTGGGTTAATGTGCTGGATTGCAAAGTCAGTTTGATCTGCAAGGTCCATGGTTCAAGCTCACTAGCTGCACCTCAGAAACCCTTTGCAGGGTCTCTATGAGTCAGAACCGAATGGATGGCACTTTACAATAACAACAACATACTCTTAGTTTTTGTAACTCCCACAGAGACTCTTTTCCTGATGGGTCTGGTAAATGAAGCTAAGAGAAGATACTGATATGATGACATAATTCAGCTGTAGATGTTAACAGAGTTAATTGTAATTGTAAAAACTTGAAATTATAGCATGGGTGTAAAATGAGCCATTGTAGAAGTAGGAGGGGATCTCAGTACCATCAAAGAAGAAAAGCCAGGAATGGAGTACACAATTTGTACTCAGAAATTCCTGTGTATTGAACCTCCTCAACCCTAACACAGAGAGCTCTGACACCAGAGGAGCTTTAGAAGAGCAAGGCAGCAGCAAAGCCAAGATTCAAAGCATAAGATAACAGGGGTGGGCTTCTTTACCCATTGTCATTGTTAGGTGTCATCAAGTCTGTACTGACTCATAGCGACCCTATTCACAACAGAATGAAACACTGCCTGGTCCTGGGCCAACCTCAAAATCATTGTGATGCCTCAGTCCCATGCTGCAGCCACTGTGCCAATCCGTCTCATTGGTGATCTTCTTTTTCTCTGACTGTCCACTTTACTAAACATTATATCCTTATCCAGTGACTGGTTTCTCCTGACAATATGTCTGAAGTATGAGAGATTAAGTTTGGCCATCCTGGTTTCCAAGGATCACTCTGACTGTACTTCTTCCAACACATATTTGTTTGTTCCTTTTGCAGTCCA
>NW_006408816.1:1936600-1938176 GCF_000296735.1 Chrysochloris asiatica
TGTCTTCTGGTGGACATGATCAAGAGATAGGCTTCTATTTTCACATTTAATGCCTAGCAGCTGTTATTGGCTTTTGTCTCAATGATGGAATATTATGGGGTATCCTTGTAGCTTGACTATATGGCCATGATTGCTATCTATTCTTTGGTAACATGGGAAAAAAAAGCTTCCACCTCCAGGAAAAATGTGTTATCAGAAGGACCAAAAGCAGAAGCAATATACAAGCAGAGACAAAAAACACCACTTTGAAACAAAAATAACACTGTGGTGGACTGGCCAGTTGCCATGCTACACAGCCAGTGTGTGTGCACTGTAGGAGCCTCTAGCAGTGGGTTGGGGTCTCCGCTCACTCAGGCCCCTCCTCTAATCTCCACCAAAAAGGTGCACAGATAGATATTGAGACGTTAATGGGAGAAAGATTGTCTACTATTTTGTCTCTGAACATTAGTTACGTATCTGCACGTGCACAGCATAATTTTTGAGATAGTTGTATCCTTTTATGTTGGGGTTTTAAAGATTGTTAATATGGTTTGTCTGTCAGGCCACTCAAGGTTTTTTCTTGCTGGATAGACAGGAGTAAAGGGTCCGGTAGCGTAGTGGTTACAAATTGGGCTGCTAACCTCAAGGTCAGCAGTTCAAAACTACCAGCGGTTCTGCAGGAGAAAGATAAGGTATTCTGCTCCCATAAAGATTTACAGCCTTGGAAACACTGTGCAGGGTCACTATGAGTAGTAATTGACTCCACAGTACTTAATAACAACAACAACAACAACACAAGTTAACTTTAAGTCTAGGATATTCAGGCTGACATCATAAACAGCTGCCAAACTCTTTCTCTCTGTGCTGTGGGAAAACTGTGGGCTCAGCGCTGGACTTTTTTTAGGGGGAGGGGGGTGTGCACCCACCCACCTGAAGGCGTCCAGGCAGGGAAAATAATGCATGACAGGGAAGAGGAGGAAAAAATGTGTAGAATCCCCTACACCTCCTTTTACAAATGTCATTGCACCACTTTTAGGGCCTGTTCCATTTACCAGTCTGGCTGTAGTCCCACCCTTTGAACTCCACCTGGGTGGGGTAGCTGCAAAAGGGAGTCCCGTCTGGAGTGATGCCTTTCTTGCAGTATTTTCCTTTATACTCTGATGTTTCCAGTTGTGTGTGCAAGAAACTGACACCCTGGACCTTATGCTAGATCCAGAGCTCTGGTGGTGTTCCATGAGTGCAACTTTTCTGGGTTTTTAATCCCTCCCCCACAGAACCTTTCCTACCTGGCTTTCTCTGCCGGTACCAAAACCAGAAGCTTTGCTCAAAATCTATCTTTAAGTACCAATGTTATTTTTTATCTGTATGATTACAAGGAAGACCAGTTAATAACAATATTAATCAAGTTAATAGACAAACCACTAAAATTAGTGTTGAAATTAAAGAATTCTACCAGCTTTTTTAGTCTGAAATAGTCGTTGTTAGGTGCCATCAAGTTGGCACTGACTCATAGCTACCTTATGCACAGCAGAATGAAATAATATCCAATCCTAGGCCAACCTCACTACTCTCTCCACACTTGAGTCCATCGGTTCTG
>NW_006408816.1:1938761-1942591 GCF_000296735.1 Chrysochloris asiatica
CAAGACCTTTTTAAAGTGTTGAAGAGCAAAGATGTCAGCTTGAGGACTGAGGTGTGCCTGACCCAAGCCATGGTATTTTCAATAACTTCATATGCATGTGAAAGCTGGACAGTAAATAAGGAAGACCATAGAAGAATTGATGCTTTTGAGTTATGGTTTTGGAAGAGAATGTTGCAAGGTCCATGGGCTGCCAAAAGAACAAACAGATTTGTGTTGGAGGAAGTACAGCCAGAGTGCTCCTTGGAGGCCAGGATGGCCAAACTTCATCTCTCATACTTTGGACATATTGTCAGGAGAGACCAATTGCTGGAGAATTTTATCATGTTTGGTAAGGTAGAGGGTCAGAAAAAAAGATGAAGACCCCCAACAAGATGGATTGGCCTAACAGCAGCATCGATGGACTCAAGTATGGCAAGAGTAGTGAGGTTGGACCTGGATCTGGCAGTGTTTCGTTCTGCTGTACAGAATTTCACTATGAGTCGGTACCAACTCGATGGCAGCTAACAACAACAAGAAGTGTGGCACTGTGGGTTAATGCATAGGACTGCAAAGGCTGTTTGAACTTTCAAGGTCAGAAGTTCAAGCTTACCAGCCGCTCTTTAGAAACCCTTTACAGGATCGATAGGGTTTGGAACCAACTTGACAGCATTTAACAATAGCAGAATGTGAATGCTGGAAACAAAGACACAGAAGATCAGGAGTTGTAATATATTACCTTGGTGATAGAAAAGATGTTGGGGAATCACATGATAGAATTTTTCAAGACCAATAATTTATTCATTACAAACATATAAAAAATATATATATATATATTGTGACCTGAGTGATAGTTTACATGGGAGAATATCAGCTTTACATTCTTTCTATCACATTTTGTTTCATTGCAATGATTTCAATCCCCTCCATACATCATCGTTCAACAGTTTTTGCTTCCATTCCAGTATTTTTTTGTTGTCTAATTGGATGTACACCAAAGCATTAAGGAATATATAACCATTCAAACACCAAAGGGTACACCTTAAAAACCTGTCCCCTGGCTTTCGGCACACAGCCCCTCTCCTTTCCTGAGTCCAGAGTCCCCAGCTACTCCATCTCTTCACATCCTCATCTCTGCCTCCATCTCTGGTGTCACTGTGTCTCTAGATAGGGTTCTGCAGTCCACTCTTCTCCCTTGATGGTCCCAGGGTCCTCCACTCCTGGACTGCAAGATCAACCACTCCCCTCTTTTGTTGCAAAATGTCTACCTTTATATTTGCAGCACTCACAATCAGTCCTGATAGAAATGATTAACTATGGAACCACGAGAGTCTTATCCCCATCTCTTGCACCAGCTCCATCCAGACAGATTAGAAACCACTCAGTGGAGATTCTACCTTTCCCCACACCATCTGAAACTAGGCTCCCTCTTAAAAGCTTGTAAGCCAGTCACTTTGTGCCTTTGTAGCTCCCCTCCCCATTTTGGGTATCCAGTGTCTATGTTGCCCATCCCTGTCAACCCTGTGTACTGAGTTGGTAGGAATGATCCTTGCTGTAAGGATTCATTCCCTCCTTTGAGCTACTACATCCACAAGTATAGGTCAACTTCATCATATTGTAGTGGATTACTCTTTTTTCTCCTCTTCTTTCTTCCTATAGTTGAGTTCTGATCACCCAGCCATTGAAGCCAGGTCAAATGGGTACTATCTGCAAGTAAGGGTGTTCTTGTGCATCTCCCTTCACTTCATATCAGCTGGATACGTCACTTTCTACTGTAGTTCTCTGTAACCATTTCTCTGTCCCTGGGTCCAGGTGTGCCATGGTCTTGTCTCATACTAATGGCCAACCAGGTCTCAATCCAGGGGGCAGGAGTCTATTGAATGTGGTCTGACTTAACTCACAACTTCATTTCTGGTTTTCTCCCACCTGACCTTATCGGTAAACCAGTGTGGTCACCAGCAAACCACATGCCTACTCCTGTATTCCCCTTGAGTCTCAGTCTTGGAAGGGGTTTGCCCTGGGGGGACTTGCTTACTTGCCTTGATGGCTTCCCAGCAAACAACTTGCTTGTTCTTGTAGTAGTCAATTGGACTGCCAATATTGTTGTTTTGTTTTGTTTTTTAATTTTTCCTGCCGGTCTTTCTTTCAAGAAGTGTCTTCTGTTCTTATGTCAACTTCAGGCTGGTTTGCTTATCCTTTCAAGTGGAAATTTTCCACCTCAGAAGATTCTGGATGGGAATCAGTATATTCTACCTATGGTCTTATGCATTGCAAAGAATTTGCAGGAAGCCTCCTTCACTGGGCAAGTTCTAGCCCCATGTTAGGTATTCAAATCTGTTATAGACTGAAGACAGACTTACAAGTTTTCTGTGGTGATGTTTCTGGCTATTCCTTTTTTCCCCCTCAAGTGTCTATTATATAGTAGTAGGCAATGGAAACCAATATTTAAAAGACAATCAAGAATCTTAGCATTATTATTTCCCCTCTTTTTCCCACTCAATCCCTGTATCCCAGAGCACTGTTGTTCCCAGGTTGAGCATACATCACTATTTACCTCTGTCCCACTTAACCCATGCTAAATGTTCTCCCATCAGCCATGTCCTTCCTTTTCCCTCCCCATTGTGTATTGCCCCCCCAGCACCCAAACTATCCTGTGTCTATTCGCTACTGTGCTCCACCTTCCCTTCCCCCCCTTCACCTCACATTCTACTCTTCTCTTCCCCCTTTTACCATACCCCCTACACCCTGAGTAACCAACAAGGTTTTTTTTTCCCTTTGAGGGTGTACTATTTTGTTGTTGTTGTTTCATCATTTATTTTATAAATGAGACATGGAAACATCTGAATAAATCAATATCTGGGTGCTGAGGCAGCTGCTTTCTCTGTCACTTTTTTGAGTTACTAGAGCAACTTGTCAGTAGATTTTAAAAAAAGAAAAAGACAACCTTTTGCATTACTTAAGTCTTTCCAAGGCATGTGCTGATACAACTCAAAATTCTCCTGTTAGATGCAATTAGGCTAACATCCAAACATCATACAAAACACCTCGACAGAAGCTGCACACTGCACACTCTCCCACTGTGGCCCTGCTTGTTTGTGTATGATATTTGGAGCATCTGGAGGAGTGTGAATAGTAATGGGTACAGGAGAGTGGAGGAAAGAGCATGAGTGCCTGGCTGGGACAAGGTCAACTGAAATTGTGCAGAGCAAGCCTAAACATGTCATTTTTGCAAATCCAAGTATCATAGATGTTCTTTAACAGGAACATCTGGTGAAAGCCTATGATGGGGTCTTCATCAACCTTGAGTCGGCCCACAACCATACTGATGATGCAGCTATCTAGTGTGGGCTGATGAGCCTGCACCATGATGCTGTGTGGAATTTTCTGGAATGGAAGGCTAGACAATTTCACCACAATGGCAGCTTTCCCTTGGAACTGCTGTCCTTCCCACTTAAGGCATGATGTGCCAAAGTAAATCACGCCTAGTTCAGTTCTGTCATTATCAAATAATTGTTGCAAGTCAGGCTGCGAGCTTCAAGGTCAGCAGTTTGAAACTACCAGCCGTTCCGAGGGAGAAAGATGAGGCTTTCTGCCCCCGTAAAGATTTACAACCTTGGAAACCCTGTACAGAGTCGCTACGAGTTGGAACCAACTCCACGGTACTTAACAACAACAACAACATGAGTCAAAGCTGACTCGAAAACACTTAACAACAGCATATACATGGACTTCATCCACTGGAATACACAGAAATCATTGACTGCATCTGTGGAAAGAATTGATAGCTCAATGTAATCAGCCAAATCAAGGCCATGGGCCAACTGTAGAACACCCCATCAATTGCTCATATGCAA
>NW_006408816.1:1943801-1951577 GCF_000296735.1 Chrysochloris asiatica
AAAAAAAATTATGATAAACAGAGAAAAAGTTTCAAGTTGTCAAATACTTCATTTTGTTTAGATCTGCAATAAACACTCACATAATCAGCAGTCAAGATTTCAACTGACATATTACCTCAGGCAAATCATCTGCACAAGATATCTTTAAAGTGTTCAAGAGCAAATAAGTCAGTTTGAGGATATAGTGAGCCTGACCCAAGTCCTGGTATTTTCCTAGCATCACATGCATGTGAAAGTTGGGCAATGAATAAAGACAATCATAAAACAATTGATGCATTTGATTTATTTACAGGGCCACACCAGAATTTAAAATTTCAGCAACATAGAGTATTTGTTCAGTTCTGTTCAGTCATTGTCACCAAGAGTCTACCTAAATAAATACTCACATTATTTATTCAGACTGAGAAAGGATTGTCCTCAACTTTCCTCTTTACATAATAGTTGATTGCTTTCCCTAACTGCTGTCTAAAAAAGTGCAGAGATGGTTTCTCGAGAGATAAAACTCAGACATTTTTACTAAAAGTAAAGGGACAAAATGCACACCTAAGAGTAAAAGGACAAAATGTTAGTTAGAAAACTTGCAAGCCAACCACTCCATGCCTTTATTGTTCCCCATTTTATGTAGTCAATGTCTAAGTTTCCCATGCCTATCAACTCTGTGTATAGAGGAGATATGTTTGAGCCATGATGTCAAGACTCCTTCTCTCTTGGTTGGTATCTTGAGCTACTACATCCATAAATACAGGTCAAGTTCAACAAGTTATAGCAATATGCTGCACTTGTTTCTTTTATTAAATTTATCTTCCTCTATTTGATTTCTAAGGAGCTCTGGTAGCATAGTGGTTAAGAATTGAGCTGTTAATCTCAAGGTCAGCAGTTCGAAACTACCAGCTGTTCTGCAGGAGAAAGATGAGGCTTTCTGCTCCCGTAAAGATTTATAGCCTCGGAAACCCTATACAGGGTGGCTATGAGTCGGAACTGACTCCACGACACATAACAACAACAACAATTTGAGTTCTGATCATCCAGCCATCGAAGCTAAATCAAATGGGTACAATCAGAAAGTTTGGGAGTTCTCGTGCATCTCCTCTTACTTCATATCAGCTGAATGCTTTGCTCTCAGCCTTAGCCCTTCATGGTTATGTCCTTGTCCATGGCTTAGGATTACTCAGATCTCACTGCACTTCAAACAAACCAGCCCTTCTTCTTTACTCTCTCATCTCAAGGTCGCCAGGAGTCTATGTAATGTGGCCAAACTCAGCCCATAACTTCATTGCTTCCTTCCCCCACCTTCCACTTACCAGTAGACTAACATGGTTGCCAACAAGCTTATATGACTGCTTGTGTGTTCCCTTTGAATTTCAGTCTTGGAAGGGAGCTTGTCCTGAAGAGGCTTGATTAATTTCATTAATGGCTGCCCGGCAAACAAGTTGTTTGTTCTTATAGTAACCAAACAGACTGCCATATTTGTGTGAGTGTGTGTGTTTTCTGCTGGTCTTTCTTTCAAGAAGTGTCTTCTGTTCCCCTAGCTGCTCCAGGCTGATCTGCATGTCCTTTCAAGTGAGAATGTCCCACTTCAGAAGGTTTTGGATGGGCTTCAAGATTCTACCGAAGGTCTTCTATACAACAAAGGCTCTGCAAGAAGCCTACTTCACTGAGGAAGTTCTAGAACTTCGGTATTCTGATGACTTATAAGCTGAAGATGGGTTTACAAGTTTTCTGTAATCATTTTTGCCTGATATTCCTTACTATCCCACTCGTATCTATTTTACAATAGCAGGCAAAAGTCATAATACAGTCAAGCATCTTAACATTATTTCCCCTCTTTTACCCGTTCAGACTATGCCTTGATCCTTGTACTACAGAGACCTGTTTTTTTCCAAGGTTGCGCATACATCATTATTTACCTCTGTCCCATTTAGCCCCTGCAAACCTGCCTCAGTGCAACCCTGCTCTTCTACCCCCTTCTCCCTTCTTGTGTATTTCCCTCCTCAACACCCAAACTATGATGTGTCTATCTCATACTCTGTGCTCTTCTGTATAGAATTTTTTTTTTCTTTTAGTATGGGTAATTTTTCTTAAGCTTCCTATTTTTAATGTTTCCATGTTCTTCTTGGAGTTTCATTTTCTTCAGATGTTGTGAAGTATTAATTTTCTTTGAGGTTACCCTGTGTTCTATTAACATTCTTCTCCATTTAAAACAGTCTATTTTAAAAGGAGGAGAATATTATGTACCTGCAGTCTACCTGACCTCCTCATCACCTCGATCTCTGTTCCTATATTTTTACCTTCTTTCACATTGTAGTTGTTTTGATCATATCCTGACCTCACATGTCTTCTGAATTCATTCTTGTATTTTTGCTCTGTTCTGGATTCTTCCTTTTGTTTATTGAGTTCTGGGTGGTGTTGCCATGCACGTCAATCTCGGGTTGTTGTCTGTTATTGTTGGAAGCCCTCGTTTGGCTTTGACAGAGTCCCTTAGCGTCTGTTTATCCTGGAATAATTTTATTACACTGTCATATTTGATTGGCAGCTTTACTGGGTAGAGGATTCTTAGTTGGCAGTTTTTTCTTTCAGGGTTTTATATATGTCTCCCCATTGCCTTCTTTGCCTGCATGGTTTCTTCTTAAAGATCAGAGCTTAATCTTATTTCTTGCCTTTGTATGTAACACTTCTGTTTCCCTAGTAGCTTTCAGGAGTCTCTCCTTACCTTTGAATTTGGAGAGCTTGATTATGATATGTCTTGGTCCTTTTCTTTTGTGGTCTATCCTTCTTGGAGTTCATTGAGCTTCTTGAAGGCTTATCTTTTTGCTTTTCAGGATGTTAAAAGTTTTCTTCCATTAACTCTTCAACTCTCTCTTCTGTGGACTTCTGTGATTCTTCCTGTTCTAGAATTCCAATAATTCTCAAGTTACTCCACTTCATGTTGTCCTAAATGAATCTTAAACTTTTGTTAGATTTTTTTTTAACCATATTTTTCTGCTTGCTCTTCTATCTTAGCAGTATTGAGAGACTTGTCTTCCAGCTTATTGGTTCTGACTTCTATCTCATCAGTTGTATTTCTTTGCCCTTTCAGTGCATTGCTCATTTCCAATATTTTATTGTTAACCATTTGGACCTCTTTTTGCAGGTTTTGAATGGTTTCCAATGCTATTTTATCTTATTTGATTGTTGCTATATTGATTTCCTGACTTCTTCCTTATTTTTCTCAGCCTCTCTGTGGAGCATTTGGACACACCTCAATATCATTCTCCTGAAGTCCTTCTCAGGAAGTTCCAAAGCCTGCCTTCCTTTCAATGGGAAGTCTAGGTATATATACCTGCAGCTTATTTGTTTCAGTTATTCTATCTTGTTTCTAGATATGTGCCAAAATCTTTGACCGTCTGTTGAGCATCTTCAATAATTAGATGTGTTTTCAATAATTAGATGAATGCATGTTGATGCATTATTAAGCTTTCTGATTACCTCCAGGTAGACTTGATCAAAAGATGGGCTTTCCTTTTCACATTTCTTATTACTCAACTCAGAGTAACTATAGCAGATGTAGGCTGTCTATGTGGTATATAGCTGCTGGTATTGACTTTTGCTTGAATGGTGGGATTTGATAGGGTGTGATTGTTGCTTGGCTATATGACCACAATTTCTGTCTCTTCTTGGGTAAAATAGGGAGAGAAAGAGTTCCTCCAAGGTAAAAGTGGAACCAAAAAAGAAATAAAAAACAAAACTACAATAGCAAAACAAACAAACAAACAAAAAATAGATTGGATACTACAATCTGCAATCGTTAAAAAAAAATGTAGCAAAATATGAGTATTAATTTAATGCTCCTTGCTCAGCTGGCTGGAGTCATTCTGGGAAACCATTTCATTTTAAGCAGTTCCTGTTGACCTCTCCCCTCCTGAGATTCTGCATGCTGTAGTCTTTGCTGAGCAGATCTGCATGTATGCATAGTAGAACATTCTTGGGTAGAGGAGGGGGCCATCCACTCACTCAGGCATACCCTCTAGTCACCAGAATGGAAGTACACAGACAGTGAGAGATCAATGAACAGTTAAAAATATCCACACCTCTATTTCTAATGATCAGTCAGATCTCTGTGGTGGGAATGCTCCTCTGATCCTTTACCATGTCTGTCACACCCAAGATGGTGGCGTTGGCACACACTGACAGCTGCAGATCAGAAAACGCCACCTTTCTTGCTTTTTCTACACATCACACTAGCAGTAAGCCTTTGATCCTTCTAAATATTCCTTTATATGAAGTTTAGAACTCTGGGACTGCTCCCTGAACCTGCTTCATTTGGTATTCTGTGTTATTACTGTTGATGGCCTGCATTGCACTTCTCACTAATCTGCCATAAAGCCCTGCCTCCCACTCTGCTATTTTTTATGTAATAAGTTAAGGTAATATATAGTATAAAATAACCCACTGCCATCCAGTGGATGCTGACTCAAAGAGATGCTATATGGCAGAGTAGGACTACTCCCTAGGGTTAGTGATTTAATACATTAGCCATGTCATGTCTTTAAAGTAAGCATTGATATTGTTATTGTAAAGTGCTGTCCAGTAGGTGCCAACTCACAGCGACATATTCACAACAGAACAAAACACAGTCCGGACTAAAACCAATTTCACAAACATCTCTACACTTCATCCCATTGCTGCTACAACTGTGTCATTTTATCATGTTGAGGGTTTTCTTCTTATTCACTGACCCTCACTTTTATCAAGCATGCTGTCCTCCTCTTGCTTCTGCTAATATGTCTCAAGTATGAGAGACCAAGTCTGGTCACTGGTTTCTAAGGAGCATTCTTGCTGTACTTTTTCTAACAAAAATGTGTTCATTCTTCTGGAAGTCCATGGTATCCTAATATTCTCCACCAATACCATAGTTGAAATGCCTCAAAATATCATAGTTTGGTTCAGGTGCACTTTTGTCCTCAAACTGGTATCTTTACTTTTAAACACTTTAAATAGAGGTCTTGTGCAGATTTGCCTAGTGCAATATATCCTTTGATTTCTTGACTGTTTCTTATATGAGTGTTGATGGTTGATCTGAACAAAATGAAGTCTTTGACAACTTGACTCTTTTCTTTATTTATCTTGATGTCATTTGTTGTTCCAGTGTGAGCATTTGTGTTTTCTTTATATTGTGATGCAATCTATACCACAGATCGTGTGATCTTTGACTTTCATCAGTAAGTAATTTAAGTCCTCTTCACTTCCAGCAAGAAAGGTTGTATTATCAGTGTATCATAGTGTGTTAATGACCCTTCTTCCAAACCTGATGTTACATTCTTCTTCATATATTCCATTTTCTCAGATTATTTGTTCACCATAAAGAATAAATAATTATGGTGAAAGTATACAATTGTGATGAACACCTTTTCTAATTTTAAACCATTCAATGTTCCCTTGTTCTTGTTAGCACTGTTTCTTGACCTATGTACAGGTTTCTCATGAACACAATTAGTTGTTCTGAAATACTCATTCTCTGAAATGTTGTCGACAGCTTGTCATGATCCATACAATCCAAGCCTTTGGTAATCAATAAGGCACAGGTATATACGTTTCTGATATTCTCTACTTTCAGCCAAGATCCAACTTATATCAGCAATAATGTCCTTCATTCCAAGTCCCCATCTGAATCCAGCCTGAACCTCTGGCATTTCCTTGTGAATATACTGCTGCTGGTGTTTTAAAATTATCTTTTAAAAAATTTTACTTGCATGCAATATTAATGATATCAACTGATGGTTTCCACATTCCATTAGGTCACCTCTCTTTGTAAGGACCACAAATTTAAATCTCTTTCAATAAGTTGGCCACATAGCTGCCTTCCAAATTTCTTGACATTGATGAGTGAGCACCTATAGTGCTGCATCAGTTTGTTGAAAAGTTTCCATTTGCATTCCATCAATTAACAGAGTCTTGTTTTTTTGCTAATGCCTTCAGCTCATCTTGTATTTTGTCCTTCAGTATAATTGGCTTATGATCATATGCTACCTCTTGAAATGGTCACGTATTGACTTTTTTTTTTTGGCACAATGACTGTGTATTCCATCCATCTACTTTAGAAACTTTCTGCATCATTCAATATTTTGCCCACAGAATCCTTCAGTATTGCAAGCTGAGACTTGGCATTTTTTTTTTGTTGTTGTTATTGTTGTTCAGTTCCATCTACTTGAGAAATGCTGAGCATGTTCTTCCCTTTTTGGTTTTCAAATCTCAGGTCTTTGCACCTTCCTTTAAAATATTTGATATTTTCTTCTTGAACTGCCCTTTGAAATTTTTTGTTCAGTTCTTTTACCTTCTCATTTCCATTTGCTTTAGTATCTCTGTGATGGAGAGCAAGTTTCAGAGTCTCTTTTGACATCATTTCAGACTTTTACTTCTTTCTTGTCTTCTAAATGACCTTTTGCTTTCTTTCTGTATAGTGTTCTTGATGTCATATCACAACTTTTGTGGTCTTTGGTCATTCAGTGTCTAATGCATCAAATTTGTTCTGGTGATGATCCGCGATTCAGGTGGTATAGGGGCAAGGTTATATTTTGGCTTTCATGTACTTGTTTCAATTTCCTTCAGCTTCAGTTTGAAATTTCATATGAGCAATTGATAAATAGTTTGTTCCACAGTCAGCACAGCCTTTTTTGGCTGATGCTATGGAGCTTTTCCACCATCCCTTTCCACCTCTGTAGTCAATTTGATTTCTGCATATAGCCATTTATTATGTTTTTATAAAAGGTATTTGCAATGAGCAAGTCATTGGTCTAGAAAATTTTATCATTTGATCTCCAGCATAATTTTTTTCACCAATGCCATATTTCCCAAAAATTAATCCTTCCCAGTTATTTTCAACCTCTGCATTCTAATTGCAAGTAGTTATCAATACATCTTGATTGTATGTTTGATTCGTTTCAGACTGAATAAGTTGGTGGAATTCTTCAATTTTATTGTTTTCCTTAGTGGTTTGCCTGTAAATTCGAATAATAGTTGTATTAACTGTTCTTCTTTGTAGGCATGTAAATATAGCATACTATCACAGACAGGATTATGCTTCAAGATAGATCTTGAAACATTCTTTTTGATGAGTAATTCAATGCCATTCTTCTTCAATTTGTCATTCATGGCATAATAAACTATTTGATTGTCAGATTCAAAATGGCCAATATAAGTCAATTTAAACTCACCTATAGCTAGGAACACAACGGAATGCAGAAATCATTGGACAATCTCATTGATATACCATGCAAGTAAAGTTTTGCTATAGGTAATGCAGAAATGGCTAAAATCATACGTTGACAGAGAACTTCCAGAGGTTCAAGCCAGATTCAGAAGAGGCCATGGAACGAGAGATATCATTGCTGATGTCCAATGGATCTTGGCTGAAAGCAGAGACTATCAGAAAGATGTTTACCTGTGCTTTATTGACTATGCTTTCGATTGTGTGGATCATGACAAGCTGTGGACAACATTGCGAAGTATGAGTATTCCAGAACACTCAATTGTGCTCATGAGGAATCTGGACCTGGACCAAGAAGCAGTTGTTTGAACAGCACATGAGAACGTTGACTGTTTTAAAATTTAAAAAAGTGTGAGACAAGGTTCTATTCTTTCACCATACTTATTCAACCTGTATGCTGAGCCAATTATATGAAAGTTATATGAGGAAAAAAGTGGCATCAGGATTGGAGGAAGACTCATTAACAACCTGTGATATGCAGATGATACTACCTTGCTTGCTGAAAGTGAAGAGGACTTAAAACATTTACTGAC